>NC_133324.1:962157599-962484879 GCF_042186555.1 Aquarana catesbeiana
TCGGCTGCGAACCGAACAGGTGGGGGTCTTCGGCCTATCCCTAATGCTCTACTACATTTAGGAAATTACCTTTTCCCCCCTTCATCCAGAATGATTGTAACTTATCCCCTGCTAGCTGCTAAACTGAATACCACTAGACTGTGAAATTCTGCACAGCAACCAATTTTCCTCAACATTGTTAAGGGTCTAAAACTCCGAAGTTCAATAGAACAAATTATTGAAATGAAAAACTCTCCCTCAAGTGTTTCATCACTATCATTCCATATATTGTATTTCGAAGAGAACCATGCAAATCCAACATTTTGTGGCTACAGTTTCCATCTTCTCAGATATTTGGAATATAAGCTGTTCCTGATTGAATTAGTTTGTAAAGATTTAGGGATGTATTTAATATTCTTACATATGTGTTCTGTAGTCAGTTATGTTTTTTTTATTACTGAAATACCAAACATCAAAATACACAGATATGATACATACAGTACAGTATCTCAGAGCTATATTTTGAATTTCAAGGATTTGTATTTCTATTCATCCGTTCTTGAGATTAAACAGCTCTGCCACACAACAGACCTGTCTGGCAGGGTGGGAGACCCAATTTTTTTTTTCACGTCTTATCCCATCCCCAACCTGTGACTGGATAGTGAAAGGAGAAGCAGAAGAATGATGAGCTTCTCTATCACCATAGGCATGCACACAGGTGACTCTAATCACACAGTGTGTTGCCGATCCCCCCCTGCTTCCTGTCTCCCCCCCTGCAGTGCTCCCAGCTTCCCTCCTCTCCCCTCAGGAGCGGGAAAGGGGCTGGTAAATATTTCATTAACCGGCCCCTTCCTTTTCTGAATGAACACAGTGAGCAATCTGTACTGATCGCTCATGTCTTCATTCTTAACTGAAACATAGTAAACTATGTTTACTGCAGGCCACAGAGAAAGTAACTGGGGAGTCTCTGTCCTTAGTTTCATTATCTGTCTCAAAAGTGAGACATCAGGGGTCTGTTTAGACCTTTGATATTTCACCAAAGTCCCATACAAAAATTGTAGAAAAGGAAAAATAATTTTGTAAAAAATCATTAAAAAATAATAATAAAAAAAAACTACTGACACCATCCACTGCCCTTCTGACACCAATCTTTGCCCTATTGACACCATCCACTGCTCTGCTAATAGACACTGTAAACTGTAAAGGGTTTGCAGTAGGCTGATTTCAGGTCAAATTCTGGTACTTAAACTGCTTACATTTAAAAAATGCATGCAATGATATAATTAATATATGTAGAGCTGCATTAGTGCATGCCTTTTATGCCAGTGAAGTTCAACTTTAAGTTGGCAAAAAACATAGATCTACTTGGTTCAAAGGAAAATGTCAAAATATCTTATCCACTCTCCTAATCTTTTTCAGGCATTCTGAACGGAACTCTTTATTGTTGAATGTATAGATCAGTGGGTTCACTAAGGGGGTCCAGAAAAAGAATATGAATGCGAAAGTGTTGGTGAGCTGCGGTGTTACTACTTTGGCTGGCAACGCATAGACACCAAAAGAGAGACTGTTCTGCATGAAGAACACAATGAGGTGGGAGCTACACGTAGAGAAGGTCTTCTTCCTGCCGGAGGATGAGGGAATTTTAAGAACTGTTTTAATTATAAAAACATATGTTACAAAAACAGACAAAATTGTGACCAATATTATGAACAAGCTTAAAAAAGTAATAAAGAGGCGGATGTGTGTTGTATCGGAGGTGGCCAGGTCCATAAATGGAGAAGAGTCACAGAAGAAATGGTGAATTGTGTTATGGCCACAAAATTGTAACTGACTTTGTAAACCAGATATTACACCTGTAAATGAGGCCGAAATAATCCAAAATGCAATGACCGCCCGAAGATAGATATCATTATTCACAAAGGAAGAATAGCGCAATGGATGGCAAACAGCCAAGTATCGATCATAGGACATTAGAGCATAGTGAAAGCACCCAACATCTCCTGCGGTCCCGTACATCTGACATTGTACAATGCAGCCAGTGACAGTGAAGGTCGGTCTCTCATGAAGAACGTCATTTAGGAATTTTGGAACAATATTTGAAATGCTCAGCAGATCATATATGCACATGCTCTGAATTATGAAAAACATTGGTGCCTTGAGATGAGCGCTACTAAAGATAATATAAATGATAAATACATTTTCCCAGCAAATCAAAAGGTAAATAATCAGAAACAGAACAAACATTGGGATCCTGAAGCCTTCAAAAGCTTTAAATCCAGTGAGCAAAATTTCATTGATGGCTGTGCAGTTTTCGGGATACACCATCTGTGGAGGAGACAATCACATAACATACAATAATTTGAAGATCAATAAATCTGCCCTATGACTTCTGGTTTTTGGTGCTAAAGCTAATTTTTCATGGTAAAGCAGTAGGCTTTAATCATGTAGTTATTTTCTCTCATCTTTATAACATAGTTACTATAGTGACAGTGTAGCGCTACTAGAAAGTGTAAATAAATCACAAAATATAGACTAAATAACAAATCTAATAAAACCAAAAAGCTATATATATTGGCTAGACTGGATATGACCCAGTGAGCGTGTGAGAAAAATGTCCACAAAAGTGTCAAATGGGGTATCCCTCTGGTGAAGGTGGTCCCAATCATGGAAAAATAGTGTAAGGCTTGTCTGTAGTCAATAGCAACGAAACTCAAGAGGTAAATGGGTACTCTTGCCAGCTGTGATCGACCCCAGATGTCATACGACAGAGGGGTCAGACAGGCTTAGGATCTTATGCTTTATTCATCAGATGTTACTCAGGTACTGGACACAGATGGGTGGAACCGGTTCAAGGTGATAGCCTCAGCTCCTGGTCCATGAAGGCTCCAAGTACTCCCCTGCCAGATGGCCATCTCCAAAGTTGTTCTGTGAAGGCTCCAGGTTATAATCATATGAAAGCAGAAGAAAGGAGAAGAACTCCAATGGTGCAGGTCAAAACCAATTAGGTTTATTAATAATAAAAGGTCAAATGGTAAACACCAATATAATAAAAGTGATCACAAAAATATTTTTGTGATCACTTTTATTATATTGGTTATATTGATTATTCCCTGGAGCCTTCACGGAACAACTTTTGAGATGGCCATCTGGCAGGGGAGTACTTGGAGCCTTCACGGACCAGGAGCTGAAGATATCACCTTGAACCGGTTCCACCCATCTGTGTCCAGTACCTGAGTAACAGCTGATGAATACAGCATAAGATCCTAAGCCTGTCTGACCCCTCTGTCGTATGACATCTGGGGTCCATCACAGCTGGTAAGAGTACCCATTTACCTCTTGAGTTTCGTTGCTATTGACTACAGACAAGCCTTACACTATTTTTCCACGATTGGGACTACCTTCACCAGAGGGATACACCATTTGACACTTTTGTGGACATTTTTTCTCACACACTCACTGGGTCATATCCAGTCTAGCCAATATATATAGCTTTTTGGTTTTATTAGATTTGTTATTTAGTCTATATTTTGTGATTTATTTACACTTTCTTGTAGCGCTACACTGTCACTATAGTATCCATTTTGAACTTTGTATGTTTGAGGGTCAGCAGCTTGTGTTCACCTATTTGATTAATTTTAGCGCAGTCTTTTTTCCCTCACCATCACATTTATAACATAGTTGTCAGGTCACCTGAGGACAGGTGAGAGATGCACACCGCTGGGGTTAGGAGCACACCGCTAAGGTTGTGGACCCTTCGGCTGACTGCTGCGGATGGAGCTCTGGGTGGTTCAGGAAAGCAGCTCCACCTGAACACCGACACAGACCAAACAGGGAGCTAGAGCGTAAGATTCCACAAGGAGTGGAATCTAAGAGCCAGCAGGTTTTCACAAGAGCCTCTGGTGGTGAGGATGGATTTGGCTGCAGCTGACTCCAGGTCACGGCCCCCCGGGGTCCTTCAGCTCATGCTCACGGACTGGCTCTGGTGGACAGAGCGGAAGCAGCAGTACAGGGTTAAACATAGGATAGTCGAGGGCGTGGCCTGGATCCATTCCAAGATGGATGCGTAAACCCAGTGTTCCTGCTCCACAAGGCTCTGCTTCATCAGCAAACCCCAGCTATACCTAAACCTACACAGCCCAGACATGGTGAGGATGTCCCTGAGCATGTCAGCGACCCGATCCCCGAGGACGCAAGGATCAGAGCTAAGTAGACAGATCCCTGAAATCTTCTGATCGTGGCCTAGAGGCAGGATGCAGGCCTCACATGATGCCTCCTCCTGTGACTCTCGCTCCCCAAGCTGCAGCCCACATCGCAGCCGCAATGGAGACAGGACTGAGATCCCCTCCAGCGCTTAATCTAGACGACCTCCGCAGCGTGGCTTCTGATATCAAAAGCACACTGCAGGCAGCCATCTCAGATCTTAGATCAGACATCCAGGCAATTGCCCTGAGGGTGGAAAAAATATAAGTCACTCAAGCCCACCACAATGTCTCCCTCTGCCAGGTGCAGCAAATAACAGAATCACACGCCATACATCTTAGGGAGATAAATCGCCATATGGAAGACCTGGAAAATAGAGGGCGAAGATGTAACCTGAGGGAAAGGGGTGTTCCAGAATCCATAGATCCAAATCATCTCCCCCAGGCAGTGACTAACATTTTCCTTGTCAAAGTATTTTATTGTGTATACAAAGGTAAGTTATACAAGTGTATATTATAGTCAATGTACAATCAAATTAATGAAGCTCAGTTACATAAATCCAAAAACGATTTAGAATATCATTAAATACAATAAAGAAAACGTGATAAGTCTTTTAAATAATTGCTGAACAATAAGTAAATTGATCATTAAAATTATCTAGATTACGGTCAAAATAGAAATATTTGTATCTATAATAACACTGTATGCGTGTAAATAACATGTGTAAGAACGTCAAAATCTCAGATTGAATATAGACAGAGAAAAAGATATAAAGGAAAGAAGGAAAGAAAAGGAGGAGTAAGAAAAGAAAAAATGAGGTGCGCAAGGTCAAGTCGAAAGCCATCACAATATCTGGCATAATGATTTTCAAAAAGAAACCTATTAAATTAGCTACCATGGCAGTAGTACTTTTTTATCAAATGTTGATGGCATGTAATTTTCTATCCAAGGTTGCCATATTTTTTTCAAATTTAGAGATCTTGTCTGACATTCTATTCACTACTTCATTAACTGCCAATGTCGGGGATCTCCAAACTTTCGCTAGCATTTGTTTCGCAGCTGTAAGGAGTTATATCAGCAATTTAAAGTGTGTGTATGATAAAAATTTCAGGTTAAACAGAGCTAATGTAGGAACTAGAGGAAATTTTATTTTGAATAATTTAGACGCAATGTGAAATATTTCCTTCCAGAAGGTTTGAGCAATAGGGCAAGCCCACCAGATATGAAGATAAGTACCCAAATCCGAACAACCACAGAAACAATGTGCTGAATAATTTTGAGTATATTTAGCTACCCTAGTTGGTACAAGGTACCATGTTGTTAATACTTTGTTTTGCCTCTAGCGCCACATTGGGAGATGCTGATTTGGTTACTGACCATATTTGATTCCAGTCTGTTTTCTCCAACGTTCTTTCTAGGTCCTCCTCCCATTTCTGAACATAAGATGTTTTTTCTGAGTTGGGTTGAATTAATAATTGAGAGTATAGAAGGGATATTATACCTCTGGAATGTGGCTCTTTCTTACAGATTGCTTCAAAGTTAGTTGAACTATTTAGGGGAGTGTCAGGAACTAAAAAAGGTGAGAAAAAGTTTTGAATTTGGAGATATCTCAATAATTCTGATTGAGATAATCCATAAGTTTCACAAAGTGTGGGAAAGGGGATGAAAGATGAGGAATCCACAAATTTACGCATGGTCAGAATATCTAAGGATACCCATTCTTTAAAAGATCTAGGAAAGACCCATGCTGGGTAAAATGCTGGGTTTCTATAAAATGAAAGTAGAGTAGATTGTGTGCAGATTGCAAGTAGTTTCCCACCTTAAATCTATCCCAAAGAAATATATAATGTTTAGTAATAGGATTTCATAATTCTTTAGGAGAGATCAAAAGTAGGTTGAATATTGATAATGGGTCACAGTCAGCCGCTTCGATAGACACCCATAATGGGATTTCATTTTGTGCATGGTATTTAGTAAGACTAGCTAATTGTGCTGCCCTATAGTAACATGTAAAGTTAGGACAACCTAGACCACCATTAATCTTGGGGAGAAATAATGTACGCTGTTGTATTCGTGGCTTAGAAGAACCCCATATGAATGACATCACTCTTTTCTGTATAAGTCTTAGAAACTAAGCAGGAACCAAGATAAATATAACATTTTAGGAAAGATCATTTTAATGGCGTTGATTCTTCCAAACCATGATAATGTGAGGTGGGACCAAGATTTCAACAAATTTGATATATTTTTTTAAGATGGTTGGATAATTAACTGAGAATAGATTTGATAAAGAGGCAGATAAATTGATCCCTAAGTAAGGAATAGACTTTTCAGTCCAAGTGAAAGGGAGACCTATTTTTTCTGAGTTTAGTTCTACGTTTGAAAGAGATATGTTCAAAGCTTGACATTTGTTAAGGTTAATGTAAAGGTCCGAAAATACTGCAAATTCATTGAGGATTGGAATAAGATTAGGAGCGGATACTCGTAGGGATGAAAGAAATAGAAGGATATCATCCGCAAATAGACAGAGTTTATGTTGGTAACCGGCAATTTCAATTCCTGTTATAGTAGGGTCAGATCTAATCATTTGGGCAAGTGGTTCTATGAAAAGGGCGAATAATAGGGGAGAGAGTGGACATCCCTGAAGTGTTCATCTATTTATACTAAAGGGGTTGGATCTATAACCAGCGTATTTGACATATGCTTTTGGTTTGTTGTAGAGCGCCATGATCCAATTTATGAAGTTGGGTCCAAAACCCCATTTTTGCAGAGTATAATGCAAGTAAGGCCAGGAAATGGAATTGAATGCTTTCTTGAGATCCAATGAAAGAAAGCAAGCTGGGATTCAACGTGATTTCGCAATCTGTGCTAAAAGTACCGCTCTACATACGTTATCACCTGCTTGGCGTGTTGGCATAAAGCCAACCTAATCTCGATGTATTAGTGCGCCTATAATATTATTGAGACGCGTTGCAAGAATTTTCGCTAGAATTTTAATATCTATATTTAACATGGAAATGGGGCGGTAATTTGCGCATGAAGTGTCATCTGAGTGAGGTTTTGGAATCATGCAAATGATTGCCATTAATGATTCTTGTCTAAAGGATTTATTGTCTAAAATATTATTAAATGCTTTTGCCAAAACAAGGGAGATGATATCAGTAAAAGTGTGATAATATAGGGCTGTATACCCATCCGGGCCCGGTCTTTTATTTACTTTTAATCCTTTAATAGCTGCTACTACATCTTCCACAGTAATGGGTCTCTCTAATTGAGTTTTATGAGAAGGAGATAATTGTGGTATTGAGTTATTTTCGAGAAGAAGGAATAAACTTTGTTAGAGTTAAGAGTATTGGTTTCTGAGTAAAGGTTGGTTAAATGAGAACCGAATTTCTGAACTATTTTGAGAGGGTTGCTTGTATATATATTTTTAGTTGGTTTAAGTTTAATTGGTTTAAAGGATTTATTTATAGAGTTAGATTTGGTATAAAATGCATGTCTGGAACGATGCAACGTTTTATCAGCAGAGTCTGTGAGGAATAAGTCATATTCCAAGCTAGCTTTTTCTAATTTATTTTTCGCCATGGGGGTGGGATTGTTTTGGAAGGCTGTAAAAGATGAATCAAATTCATTTTCTAATGTCCGTGCCAGATTTCTACGCTCCCTCTTGAGTATTCCAGATTGTTGTTGGAATATTCCTCTCAGGACAGGTTTGTGGGCTTTCCAGAGGGTCAAAGGGAAGACTTCTGGGCATGTATTATGTTTTAAGTAATCTTTTAGAGCCTGTTCAATTATTAAACAATAAGAAGCGTGTTTTAACAATATATTTGGGAGATACCAGGTTTGGTCGTGTGCTTTGGGTATGATAGATGCCATGGAAGTAAAGACTGCGTTGTGATCAGACCAAGGGATAGGGATAATTTTAGATGTAAGTATTTCTGGTAACATTCCTACTGTCAGAAATATGTGGTCAATTCGGCTGAATGTCTGATGTGGATGTGAATAATATGTAAAATTTCCTTTTGTTGGGTTGGTTTCTCTCCAAGAATCAATACATTTATATTTAGAAAGGAGCTGAGAAAAAGATTGTTTGGTTTGGCTTCGGGGTAGCATATATGGGGTTTTATCCAGAAATGGGAGGAGGACCTGGTTGAAATCTCCACATATAATGAGTGATCCCATTTTATGAGAATTCACTACCTGAAAAAGGTGTGATAAAAAAGGTATAGGCTTTTTATTAGGTGCATAATATGAGACAATAGTTATTGCCATGTCTAGTACATATCCTGTTAGTATTAAATAACGTCCTTTCAGATCTTTTATCTCAGCACATAGTCTCACCATGCTTCATTTTTCATTCCTACCAACACTTAGGTTGCCTTGTGTTCCATTGCCTGCTCTGGTTGACGCTTGTTGGGGGGCTTTGGACGAGATGTCCGCCACAGCTCCCAGTTGGGAGCACTTGTACGGACGGCTCATGGTACCCGGCATCACACAGCCAACACACGAACCTCAGTAAGTTTTCAAACCTTTGGTTAGGGGTTTGTTACCCTATTATTGCTTAACTTCGCATTTACCCTGCCAACTGGCCATTTTTTCTTACTCATAGATACATCTTGTGCGTGCTCCTGATGAGTGGCCTTCTAGCCACGAAACGCGTTGAGCTGCCATACGTCATGATCACAATATACATTACCCGGATACCAAGTTTACCCACATACCCCCTCCTTTGGACCAACGAGGTCATAGACTCTGCAAATACTATTATGATTTATTGGTTTATCCAACATTATTTTGGTGCATTACATAAGAATCTTGTTTGCCATATATGTGATACTATGTGTTTAATGCCACTTATACTGTATTATCATTTGACAGCACTACGGATGAATCCTGTTCTGCTATATACGTGACACTGCCTTTATGATGTAATTTATACTGTATTATCATTGTACCATTGTTATATGTTGTACCTGCTTTACTTAACTGTATTGTGTGGCAATCAATTAAAAATTACAAACATACAACAAGACTCTAGAATGTCCACCTTTTATTTCTTTGGCTACTACGTGCCTCATTTAAAGTTCCACCCCCTTGTTCTCTCCTCCCTTTTTTTTCTCAATGTATGACAGGGATGGAAATATGTGACCTTACCAGGCCAAATTTTCATTTAAAGTCCCAAGGGATGGAACAGCTAGCCTTACCAGGCCACAGGTTCACTTAAAGTCCCTTAAACCCTCATTTTTTAATTCAATGATGGATTGAGAATGGAGTGGATCTATGGAAAGCTATTAGAGTTCCTTTTTGTCTGGTATCAGTTGAAGCAGTGAATACTTGTGGGTATGAGGAGTTAAAAAATTTGGGTGTAGATTTGTTTGTGAAGTGGGTTTTTTGTAAACACACAATGTGTGCCTTCATGGCCTGGAAAGATCGAAACACTTTTGTATGTTTTTGTGGTACATTTAGGCCCTGTACATTCAGGGAAATTATGTTTAATGGTGCCATAGTATTTGAACCTGCAAGCTATCCTTGCCAAACATTATGATGTGGTGACTTCACGACCTAACACTCGCGGACAAGGAGGGAAGAAATAAAAATCATAAGAAATCATAAAACATATGAGTAACATAGAAGTGCAGAGAGATGCAGTTTACCCGTGATGAAAGATAAAATCCTCCATCAGGGGATAAGGAACCCTCATCAAGTCCCCACATAATATCTGTGGGTTCCGATGAAAGCAAATTGGGGCACACGGGATTTTCGTGAGAGAAACACCCGCCACAAAAAAAAAATTCTGAAACGAGCATCACAATGATGTATGATTACAAGCCCTAACAATATTCAAAAATTCAAAAATTCAAACATCATCTATATTTAAATTTAACAGTTAACATTTAATATTTAAAGTTCCGAGAGGGATAATATAGGGGGAGGAATAATTATCAGGCAAAAAAAAAATGCCTAGGAAAAAATCCAGGTAATAAAGTTCCATCCGCCTTAAAGTATTAAGACGATTGGTCAAAATAGGTTAAAGAAAACCATAATAAGAATAAATATAACATATCTATGACGGTTAAGTACCAATGTTATTACTTGACCACTTCAATAAATTGTCATTAAGTCATGGGAGCCCAAATATAAAAGTATATAGAATGAGAGAAAAAAAAAAAGTTTTGTGTTTAATCATAACTAACTATTTTAATGTTAGGCTATATATGTGTAAATTAAATTAGTTAGTTTTGTATAACCTGGTAACTGGAAACAAAAAAGAAAAATGAAAACAGGCGATTATAGAGAGGCTCAGAAATAGATCAGTTTTTGAACAAGTTCTAGAGAAGCAAGGTGGGATTAAAGATTCTAATATCTTTCAGGTCTTTTAGTCCATAGTGTCTTCTTGGTCTTGAGGTGGGGATGTATGTCTACTCCGCTTGTGCAAATGATGATTTCCATTTTTTTTTTTTACTGCTTGGGATGAGTTCTTTACAGATGTAGTAGAAGCTGTTCTTCTTCTTGATGCAGTTGTAGTAAGAGGGTTTTCTACCAGGTTAAGATCTTGTAGGGCTTGCTGGAGTTCTTCCGCTGATTTGCAGGCAAATCTGTTTCCTTGATGAAAGAAGCGTAAGGAAAATGGGAAACCCCATTGATATTTAATATCATGACGCTGTAATTCCAATAATTGGGGTTTCATAGCTCGCCTTTCAGAGACGGTTGATTGGGAGAGATCTTCAAATAATTGGTAAGCATTGCCATGGAAAATTAAGTTGTTTTTTCCCCTGGCTGCAGCAAGAAGTTGTTCTTTTGTTCTATAGTAGTGGAATTTTGCTATAATGTCTCGTGGAGGTCCATCTGCTTTTTTTGCCATAAGTGCACGGTGAACTCTGTCCATTTCTAGTCATTCAAGTGCTATTCCTGGTAGTAATTCTTGACATAACGCTGTAATTGTAATCGTAATTGTAATTGTTCCTCTCACCTCTCGGAGCGTATTATTCAGTTGTTCCGCTGTTTAAATTTACTTTGGGCTGAGTCTATATTGTGGGATATTTCTCCTCACGAAGCGGAGCTCTAGCCGAACATGACCGACGTGCTAGGCTCCGCGCATGCGCCCTGTGACTAACATTTTCAATAACGTTCTAGAAAGACCCCCTGACATGCCGATCATATTCAAACGCATCCACAGAGCACTGCGCCCGAGGGGGAGAGACTCAGACCCCCCCAGAGACATGGTTTGCTGCCTGACAGAGTTTACCCTAAAAGAAGAAATTTTCCATAAGGCCAGCGGTCGCAACCAACTCTCCTTCCATGGCTCACAAATCAAAATCTATCAGGATCTATCCAATATTACCCTGCAGTGCAGAAGGGAACTAAGGCCTCTGCTAGAGACTTTAAGAGCCAAGTCAATATTGTACCACTGGAAGTTCCCATTCTGTCTGTCAGCGACACATCAGGGTCGCAGGGCGAATCTCAAAGTACCAGAAGACCTAGAGCATTTTTGCAACACCCTGGAAATTCTTTTAGTGGACGTACCAGACTGGTACAGTAATTTCCGCCTGCCTCCACTTAAAAGAGCCACATTCATGGACAGTATTGCTGAAGCAGACAATTTCAGCCTGAGGTGCCGCTGCCCCCACCCTCACCCTCCTCGCACATATGCCAAAGCCTCAGAAACACCACGAAATGGCAGCCCCACGGCCTCACCAGTTCACCGCAGGGCGCGCTTTACCTAAACAGGTGGAAACATTACCCCCCCTCTCGTTTGCCTCCCATACATGGCACAAAGTTTGTATCTCACTAACCTGCGCTCCACTCTCCACTAAAAGCCTCTGTTCTTACACTGGCTCTTATATATTGAAACTCTCTGGAACATTGACAATGATTCTGCTCTGGCCTGAAACAGCGGTCTGACCTTACTTACTTTGACTCCCCTCGGCCAAAGCACCGGCCTTCCCAAACCTACCTCCACGTCACTCTTTCGGGGATCTATCAATTGGAAGCACATACCTGTAACACACATCTCCCATGACTAAGAACCTATAAACCCCTACTTGGGACACTTTATCCCACTTTCCCCGAACCTAATACCAGACATGCTACTCCGGAAGATGTCACAGATGCCTCTTCTACAGCTCAGGGTCACCCTGTAAATCATAATACCCTTCGACATCGTTCTGTCCATTGTATGGCTCGAGAACTCAGGACCTAAGCATATCCCACTCACGTTGTTGAGAAGATTAAACTTCAGGAAGGCCCTTCACCAGCATCACTTTATGGGGGCCTCTTATACCCTTATAGGCCTTAATTCCCACCCATTGAGCCTTATCATTAGGCAATTGGAAACATGGCCAGAAGACGACAAAACGACACATCAGATCCCAAGAACTCACCCTATACCCCAAGATGCAAACATTTCTATCATGTCCTGGTGTGAGGAACAATGGACAGCTTTTACCACCAACTTCACCACAGAACTTCACTGAAAGCTTGACCTTTTTATACAATATAATATTGACAATATCAGCTTTGAAGTAACTGAGCCCTCCCACTTTTTTATCCTCTCCCTTTCTTTTTCTCCCTTCCCCTTTTTCTTTTCTTTTCTTTTTTTCCCCTTCTACCTTCTTCCACCATGCTTCCAGCACCACCTTCTTCTACCTTTACCTTTACCCAAAGTTGTTGACTCTACAATGATAACATAATTTTATAACACGACATTTTACCTGTTTTTACCGCTGCAGACCGAGATACTTAACTCTGAAATGTTCCACTGGTGACTACGTGGTCTGGGTTCCGAGAGGGTCATGCACAGGTAAGGACCCCACAATACCTCAAACACTCACCAGATCTTCTAACATACCTGAACAGACACATACCTACACATGCTTCATACTTCACAATTAAGCATGTATACAATTTTCACACACAACCTACCTGAATGATACAATCGCTCCAAATTGTGGGATTAAAGGGTACATGCTCCCCTCTGAACCAACGGATCCACATACATTTGCCTAGAATGTTGACAATATTGTTTTTTTTATTATGGTTGAGACTGGTTTTCTACTAGGCGCCATATAAACCTCCACCCTCTAGTTACAAGTTACCAAGTTATATATAACTCTAAATTACTATGCTAACCTTTAGTTGCATTGTTTAATAGGCGGGATAGCCAACACATTTCCTCTGACAAACTGTGTTTCTGGTCTAACCCACAAACCTTAGATTTAACATCCTATAAGAAAGCACTCCACCGACAACCCATTTCTCCACAATCTCCACCTATCCTCCTCCCATGTCAAAACACCCCCCAAGCGCCGAACAGTATGTTGTCTACCGGGCGCTCGGGTTCGGCACATCACGGATCTTGTGGACAGATTACTGGGAGGGGCTGGGGAAGACCCGGCTGTCATGGTGCACGTTGGCACCAATGACAAAGTCAGAGGCAGATGGAGTGTCCTAAAGAACGATTTTAGGGACTTAGGAGCTAAATTGAGGAAAAGGACCTCCAAGGTAGTGTTCTCAGGAATACTACCGGTACATCGAGCCACACCAGAGAGGCAGAGGGAGATTAGGGAAGTAAACAAGTGGCTGAAGAGCTGGTGTAGTAAGGAGGGGTTTGGGTTCCTGGAGGACTGGGCCGACTTCTCAGTCGGTAACCAGTACTATAGAAGGGACGGACTGCACCTAAATGAGGAGGGTGCAGATCTGCTGGGAATGAAGATGGCCAAAAATTTAGAGGGGTTTTTAAACTAGGCGATGGGGGGGAGGGTCCAGAGACAGTGATAGCTAGCGCGGAAGATATTCCAGAGGGTAGTATTGGGGGCATTAGTGGTAGGTTAACCAAAGCACAAAAACACAAGGTGAGTATAGTAGCAAGTCCAAGTTGCAATCTTGAAACACCCAATACGAGGACAATATGCGACCGGTCTAAACTATGTGGCATGTTCACCAATGCCAGGAGCCTGGCGGACAAGATGGGTGAACTAGAGATACTGTTGTACAAGGAGGATTTGGATTTTGTGGGAATTTCAGAGACCTGGTTCAACAGCTCTCATGATTGGCTGGCAAACATTCAAGGGTATACCCTATACCGCAAGGACAGAGAGGGTAAAAAAGGGGGAGGGGTATGCCTATATATCAAGAATAATGTACAAGTGAATGTGAGAGATGACATCACTGAGGGGGCTAGGGAGGAGGTGGAATCTTTATGGGTAGAGCTCCAAAGGGATGAAGCTAAGGGGAAAATAATACTGGGAGTATGCTATAGGCCCCCTAACCTGAGGGAGGAAGTGGAGACGGATCTCCTATCACAAATTGGATTAGCAGCAAGGATGGGAAGTGTTATCATAATGGGGGATTTTAATTATCCAGACATAGACTGGGCGGAGGGAACCGCGCATTCATTTAAGGCTCGCCAGTTCCTTAGTGTCTTGCAGGACAATTTTATGGGTCAGATGGTAGACGCACCAACTAGAAATAAAACATTACTAGATCTACTGATTACCAACAATACAGACCTGATAACAGATGTGGAAATACGGGGAAATTTAGGTAACAGCGATCACAGGTCAATTAGTTTCAGTATAAATCACACAAATAGGAGACATGAAGGGAACACAAAGACACTGAATTTCAAAAGAGCCAACTTCCCTAAACTACAAACCTTGCTAAAAGGCATAAATTGGGATAAAATATTAGGAACAAAGAATACGGAGGAGAGATGGGTTTGCTTTAAGAGCATATTAAATAAGGGCATTAGCCAATGTATCCCATTGGGTAATAAATTTAAAAGAGCGAACAAACATCCTGGATGGCTTAACTCCAATGTAAAAATGCATATAAAAGCAAAGGAGAAGGCCTTCAAAAAATACAAGGTTGAGGGATCATCCACAGCATTCAGAATTTATAAAGAATGCAATAAGAAATGTAAGGGTGCAATTAGGATGGCTAAGATAGAACATGAAAGACACATAGCGGAGGAGAGCAAAAAAAATCCCAAGAAATTCTTTAAGTATGTAAACAGTAAAAAAGGGAGGACAGACCATATTGGCCCCATAAAGAATGAGGAAGGACATCTGGTTACAAAGGATGGGGAGATGGCAAAGGTATTGAATTTATTCTTCTCCTCAGTCTTCACGAGTGAATCGGGGGGCTTCAGTAACCAAAACTGCAGTGTTTATCCTCATGACACAACACAGGAAGCACCTATATGGTTAACAGAGGACGGAATTAAAATTAGACTTGAGAAACTTAACATTAATAAATCACCGGGACCAGATGGCTTGCATCCGAGGGTACTTAGGGAACTCAGTCAGGTGATTGCCAGACCGTTGTTCCTAATTTTTACAGACAGTCTATTGACTGGAATGGTACCAGCTGATTGGAGAAAAGCCAATGTAGCACCAATATTTAAAAAGGGCCCAAAAAACATCCCTGGGAATTACAGACCAGTTAGCCTAACATCAATAGTATGTAAACTCTTGGAGGGGATGATAAGGGACTATATACAAGATTTTAGTAATAAGAATGATATCATTAGCAGTAATCAGCATGGATTCATGAAGAATCGTTCTTGCCAAACCAATCTATTAACCTTCTATGAGGAGGTGAGTTGCCATCTAGATAAAGGAAGGCCCGTAGACGTGGTGTATCTGGATTTTGCAAAAGCATTTGACACAGTTCCCCATAAACGTTTACTGTACAAAATAAGGTGCGTTGCCATGGACCATAGGGTGAGTACATGGATTGAAAACTGGCTACAAGGGCGTGTTCAGAGGGTAGTGATAAATGGGGAGTACTCAGAATGGTCAGGGGTGGGTAGTGGGGTTCCCCAGGGTTCTGTGCTGGGACCAATCCTATTTAATTTGTTCATAAACGACCTGGAGGATGGGATAAACAGTTCAATCTCTGTATTTGCAGACAATACTAAGCTAAGCAGGGCAATAACTTCTCTGCAGGATGTGGAAATCTTGCAAAAAGACCTGAACAAATTAATGGGGTGGGCGACTACATGGCAAATGAGGTTCAATGTAGAAAAATGTAAAATAATGCATTTGGGTGGCAAAAATATGAATGCAATCTATACACTGGGGGGAGAACCTCTGGGGGAATCTAGGATGGAAAAGGACCTGGGGGTCCTAGTGGATGATAGGCTCAGCAATGGCATGCAATGCCAAGCTGCTGCTAATAAAGCAAACAGAATATTGGCATGCATTAAAAGGGGGATCAACTGCAGAGATAAAACGATAATTCTCCCGCTCTACAAGACTCTGGTCCGCCCGCACCTGGAGTATGCTGTCCAGTTCTGGGCACCAGTCCTCAGGAGGGACGTACTGGAAATGGAGCGAGTACAAAGAAGGGCAACAAAGCTAATAAAGGGTCTGGAGGATCTTAGTTATGAGGAAAGGCTGCGAGCACTGAACTTATTCTCTCTGGAGAAGAGACGCTTGAGAGGGGATATGATTTCAATTTACAATTACTGTACTGGTGACCCCACAATAGGGATAAAACTTTTTCACAGAAGAGAGTTTAATAAGACTCGTGGCCACTCATTACAATTAGAAGAAAAGAGGTTTAACCTTAAACTACGTAGAGGGTTCTTTACTGTAAGAGCGGCAAGGGTGTGGAATTCCCTTCCACAGGCGGTGGTCTCAGCGGGGAGCATTGATAGCTTCAAGAAACTATCAGATAATCACCTGAATGACCGCAATATACAGGGATATGTAATGTAATACTGACACATAATCACACACATAGGTTGGACTTGATGGACTTGTGTCTTTTTTCAACCTCACCTACTATGTAACTATGTAACTATATATGTTGTCGCAGGGGACCAGAGAGAAATGTAGATTCCCGTCTGGCCCCGGACCTTTTTGATGGTAAGCACCACACTCAGCCTTATTGACCTCATAGCGACGAAAAACTTGTTTCCCTAGTCGAACGTCACCTACCACCCCCACACACATCGGCCTCTTGTAGTAACCGCTGACCCTAACCGGACCTCCCTCTAATATTTAAGTGGGTCTGCAAGTACATTCCCACATCCAGTTTAACACATTTCCCACCTCCTCCACACAGAATCCCTGACCCTCGCCCCCCCAACCCTCCATTGAACTCACATCCTGCCCCCCCTTCCAGCTCCCCTAACACCATTCCCTCTCTGACTTCCCTACCTCAGAACTGCACCGACACTTTCCGGCCCTCATACACTCTCAATATGTTGCCCCCAAAGTCACTAACCTCTGACCTATCCTTGAAATTACTATCCCTTAATGCCAAAGGTCTCGACACCCCGGAAAAACTCTCGCAATTGCTATCCAGCATGCGGAGCATGAAAGAGGACGTAATCTTCCTACAGGAGACCCACTTCTCTACCAATTCAACACCAAAACTTGCCAATTACTTCTTTCCTCATAGTTTTCATGCCACTTACATGATAATGAAATCTAAAGAGGTCTCTATACTTCTATCAAAAAACGTACCTATCCAAATCACTGACTCCCCCATTGATGAACAGGGCAGATATATCTTTCTTAAAGGCACTTTCAGGAACAAACCAATCACAGTGGCAAATATATATAGCCCCAACTCATCTCAGACCCTCTTTTTTCGTACAGTCACCCGCCTTCTTTATAACTTCCAAGAAGGGATCTTGATACTAGGGGGAGACTTCAATGTCCCTTTCAACCCCCTACTAGACATTTCCTCTGGGAAATCCCATCTACCATACAGGGCGATTAAGCAAATAAGATGCTGTCTTCAAGACCTGCTGCTTCACAACATCTGGCGCACCCTACACCCAAAAGACAAAGATTGTACCTTCTTCCTGGCCCCCCACAACAGATACTCCCATCTTGACTACATCTTTCTCCCAACACTAACAGCAGCAACCATAGAACCTATGACACTGTCTGGCCATCACCCCATTTCAATTACCCTTCCTCTCCCTGAAAAGTCTACTCACACCCACATATGAAGATTAGACCCAACTATCCTAACAGACAAAACAAAGGAATTAGAGCTACGCAAATCCCTTGTCAACTATTGACACCTCCCATTAGAGATTCGTACCCACCCATTAATTGGACCTACCTTAAGTTGCTTTCACAAAATTTATCCTCCGTTCCAAGCACGTTGACCCCAGTGAAACTAAACCCTGACTTCCCCCTGGGAATGCACAACCATTTTCTTACTGACAACTTTCCATGAGACAGCATCAGAACCCACAAATTTTTCCACCAGGGGAAACTTCTTACTAGAGACAAAGCATCCTGGAAACAGGTAATCAGAACAATGAAAATAAAATTTCTCCATCTTGGCATACAGATTATTTTTTTGAAGGTGCTGAAGTACAATCCTGACATGGTTTCTGTGAACAAGCAGATTTTCTGAAAAGATGAGAACATCATCCAGATAGATGACAACAAATTGATAATGCAGATCCCTGAAGATTTCGTTGACAAAGTTTAGGAACACAGCTGGGGCATTACACATAAGAGACTTGCCATATTGCTGCTGCATTATTGGAGCTTGATGTTAATCGTTGGATCAGCCGTTAAACAGACTTGCAACCTATGATTACCCCAAGGGGGACTGCTTGTATGACCTTTCTGTTAAATCAGAGGTCCACAGATTAAGGTGAGCGGCCTGTACTTATGGTGGAATCACAGATAAGAATGTACACGGTTTACGATCATCTTGAACAACCTGGTCACCATTGAGGAGTTCTCCTCTTGGCTGCTGGTGTTTTCATCATCTTTGGCTTTTCAGCATTTCTCATATCTGGGACTTTTATGCGTTTTGTAGCAGTTATTTATGCATTTTTAGTAAATTTTTAGCGCTGAACTATTTTTGTATTTTATGTCTATTTAAGGGACATTACACAGACCAAAGTGTATAACCAAGTATTCGTAATGCCTATCTCTACTGTTAAACGCAGTTTTCCATTCATCATGTATCCGATCAGATTGTATGCACCTCTGAGATACAACTTAGTAAAAATGGAGTCCCCTTTCAATCTGTCGAATAGTTCAGATATTAAGGGTAAGGGGTATTGATTTTTGTCACTGCGTTTAAGCCTCGATAGTTAATGCAGGGTCTTACAGTACTATCTTTTTTGGCAACAAAAAAGAACCATGCTCTCTCAGGAGATGAGGATTTCCAGATGAATCCTTTCTCTAGATTTTCAGCAACATACTCTGACATGGCCTGGATCTCTAGGATGGACAGGAGGTAGGTATGAATCCTGGGCAGAGTTGCTCCAGGAACAAGGTCAATAGCACAGTCAAAGGACCTGTGAGGAAGAAGCAGCTCAGCTGATTTTTTGCAGAACACATCCTGGAAATCGATATATTCAGCGAGAAGAGCAGAAGATACTAAGGTGGTGGCAACAGGAACTCTCTCCTTTGGGACAACCTTGAGTAGGCAGGATGAGAAACAGGAGGGATCCCAAGCCAAGATCTGCCCAGAAGTCCACTTAACATGTGGAGAATGGAGCTGTAACCAAGGAAGGCCCAATATGATAGGGGTTGAGGCCTTAGGTAGGATAAGGAAGGCTATCCACTCCTGGTGGAGTATCCCTATTGGAATCTTAAGTGGATCGGGCCCCCTGGAAGAACAGTGCCATCAATTGCCGAGACCACCAATGGAGTGGTAAGGGGCGAAAGGCTAAGTTTCATGAAAGATGCAGTTCTCCAGTCCATAAAATTGCCAGCGGCTCTGGAATCCATATATGCCAAGATCGAATGAGAGGAAGCTCTAACATGAAGAAACACCGAAAGAAGGAGACGAGAAGGTGATATTTCTGGGTCCAATACTCCACCTTCCAGATGTATTAGACCTGAGCGTTTCCTGGACGAAGTGAGCAGGTGTCACGAAAATGACCTTTGCCCCCACAATAGAGACACAGGCCCAGAGATCTGTACCTGGCACATTCCTCGGGAGATAGTCTGGTACATAGGATCCTCAGCTGGCAGGTGATGCTCCATGGGTCAAAGAGAGAGGAGCTCAGGCTAACCAAGGAGTGCTGGCTTTTTTCTAGGGTCCTTTCCTGAGAGCAAATATCGATCTGGTTGCACAAGGAAATAACATCATCCAGATCAGCGGGGTTCTTCTCAATAATTTGTCCTTCACTCCATCAGAAAGGCCATGTAAAAAAAGTTGCAACTAAGGCCTCATTATTCCAGCCCAGCTCAGCAGATAGTATACAAAAAATGAAAGGCATACTGTCCCACAGAAGCAGACTCTTGGCGGAGACATAAAGGGGCACTGGCCGCTGAAGAGACACGATCTGGTTCCTAGAAGATATTCCGAAAGAGTTTCAAGAAATTAGACAGGCTAGAAACCACTGGA
This sequence comes from Aquarana catesbeiana, assembly GCF_042186555.1. Lineage (NCBI taxonomy): Eukaryota > Metazoa > Chordata > Amphibia > Anura > Ranidae > Aquarana > Aquarana catesbeiana. Next base: position 962,178,123 of record NC_133324.1, read on the forward strand.
TCATTCCTCTCTCACAGAGGGGCAGCCCAGGCTAAAGCCTTGCTGGACAGAAGGGAAATAATATTGGCAACCTTTGCCTGATCAGACCGTAAGTTTTGGGGCTGAAGCTCAAAATGAATGGTACACTGGCTAAGGAACCCCCTGCAGGCCTTGGAGTCCCCAGAGTAACGGGACAGAGCTTGTAAATGCAAAGGGTTTGTGGCTGCGACTGTGACCAGAACAGGTAGGGCAGCAGATTGCGATTCTCGAACTGGGGGTCCTAAGCAGGCCTGAAGCTGTTAGATTCCTGGATCTCGAGTCTGCAGACTATTTCCTGCAGCTGATCATCGGCGGGTAGAGGCACGGCAGCCGGGTCCATGGCCTGAGCAAACTGAGGCCAGGTGACAAATGCACACTGCTGGGGTTAGGAGTGCACCGGTAAGGTTGAGAACCCTTCAGCTGACTGCTGTGGATGGAGCTCTGGGTGGTTCAGGAAAGCAGCTCCACCTGAACACCGACACAGACCAAACAGGGAGCTAGAGCGCATGATTCCCCAGGGTGTGGAATCTAAGAGCCAGCAGGTTTTCACCAGAGCCTCTGGTGGTGAGGATGGATTTGGCTGTAGCTGACTCCAGGTCATGGCCCTCGGGGTCCCTCAGCTCATGCTCGCGGACTGGCTCTGGTGGACAGAGCGGAAGCAGCAGCACAGGGTTAAACAAAGGATAGTCAGAACAAGCCAAAGTCAGGGAAACTAGCAGACAGGGATGGTCAGGAAGAACACACCAAGGTCGTTACATGGAAGTCAGAGGTGAACCTACAGCAGGACACCATAAAGAAGCCTAGATACAACTGTTGCTCGGGCAAGGCTGGCTTGCAGTGCACAGAGTTAAATAGGTTTCCTGTTAGAGGCTGGGGTGGAGCCATGCTGAGAGAAGATTACTTAAACATGCAGCTATGAGAATGCGGTCCCCAAGCTGATACAAGGGATGAGCCCATTGTTCGAGTCAAACGTAAATTCGACTCGATCATCGGGTGTTTGCCCGTTCACTGAATACCGAACATTATGGGGCGTTCACAGGAAATTAGATTTGTTAAATTCGTTCGGCGAGACCGTCAATGCACTGTGAGATCGCAGTGCATTGACGGCTGCTGATTGGCCAAAGCATGCACTTGACCTGCATGCTTTGGCCAATCACAGCACGCTCTGCTTTGAGAGCCATGATTGGCTAAAGGCAGGGTGCCTTTGGCCAATCATGGCTCAGGGGACTGAATCCACGCCCCACACTATGTTAGGCTGCTTACACGGCAGCCGTACATAGTTTTATCAATGAGAGCAGCAAAATTATATTTCTAAAGGAAAAAATGTCATCCAAAGCTGCTCATGGCTATAATGTATTGATTATAAATCATAGATGTATAGATAAAAATCAATGAAAAAAAAACGGCATGGGTCCCCCCCAGTCCATTGGGTCTGGTATGGATATTAAGGGGAACCCTGTTCCAAAGTTTAAAAAAAATGGCGTTGGGGTCCCCCCCAAAATTCATACCAGGTCCTTCAGGTCTGGTATGGATTTTAAGGGGAACCCCGAGCCAAAATAAAAAAAATGGCGTGGGGGGGCCCCCAAAATCCATACCAGACCCTTATCCAAGCACGCAACCTGGCAGGCCGCAGGAAAAAAAGGGGGGGAGCGCACGCCCCTTTCAGAACTGTACCAGGCCACATGCCCTCAACATGGGGAGGGTGCTTTGGGATCTCCTCCAAAACACCTTGTCCCCCTGTTGCTGGGGACAAGGGCCTTCTCCCCACAACCCTTGCCCAGTGGTTGTGGGGGTCTGCAGGTGGGGGGCTTATTGAAATCTGGAAGCACCCTTTAACAAGGGGACCCCCAGATCCTGCCCCCCCATGTGAATGGGTATCGGGTACATTTTACCCCTACACATTCATCAAGAAAAGTGTCAAAACGTTAAAAATGACAGTAGACAGTTTGGGACTATTCCTTTATTAAAAAAAAAAGATTCACGTGACGTCCATTCATCTTCGATCACAGCGTCTGACGAAACAGGTGACTCCACCTGCTTCTGACGTCATGTAATGTCAGAGGGGGCAGGGTCACCCGTTAAAATCACCGGTGGCCCCGCCCTCAGCTATATAACAGCTGTCCATGCAAAAAGCCTGCAGTCGGCAGGACGCCTCCCATAGAGGCAGAGTTTTTCCCGGGGTTTTTTTTTCTCGGTCCGACACTTTTTTTGGTGAATGAGCAGGGGTACAATGTACCCGATACCCATTCACATGGGGAGGGGATCTGGAGGTCCCCTTGTTAAAGGGGACTTCCAAATTCGAATAAGCCCCCCGCCCGCAGACCCCCACAACCACCAGGCAAGGGTTGTGGGGATGAGGCCCTTGACTCCATCATTATGGGGACAAGGTGTTTTGGGGGGACCCCAAAGCACCCTCCCCATGTTGAGGGCATGTGGCCTGGCATGGTTCATGAGGGGGGTGCTCTCTTGTCCCCCCCTTTTCCTGTGGCCTGCCAGGATGCATGCTCAGATAAGGGTCTGGTATAGATTTTAGGGGGACCCCCATGCCATTTTTTTTTACATTTTGGCTCTGGGTTCCCCTAAAAATCCATACCAGACCTGAAGGGCCTGGTATGGATTTTGGGGGGACCCCCACGCAATGTTTTTTTTAATTTTGGTGCGGGAACCCATGCCATTTTTTAAATGATTTTTATCTATATTGCAGGGATCCGACAATACCTCACAGCCACAAGCAGTTTTAAATGACATTTTTTCCTTAAGAAATGTCATTTTGCTGTGGTATTGTTCTAAACACGGGACAAGATGTGCTACTTTAAAAGTCAGACTAAGGACAACCCCCCAGACATGATATTTAAAGGAATATTTCATTTTTAATTGTCTCACTTAAAGCATTATTAAAATCACTGCTCCTGAAAAAATGGCAGTTTTTAAAACTCTTTTTTGCATTGACACATGTCCCCTGGGGCAGGACCCAGGTCCCCAAACACTTTTTATGGCAATAACTTGCATATAAACCTTTAAAATTAGCACTTTTGATTTTTCTTGTTTGTGTCCCATAGATTTTACTGGTAGTCGCACAAATGTTTTGAATGTTCGCAAGTCCTGGAGTGAACCAAACCGGGGGGGGGGGGGGGGGGGGTGTTCGGCTGATACACAGACCGGAGAGGTAAGAAAACAGACAGGGCATGAAACAATATTGCAGATTCATAACAACAGTGTTGCAAATGTAGCATTAGCCATGAAGGAGCTGTTGGCTGAGTGACTCCTTAGGCTTCCTGACCCACTTGAGCAGTACCTGAACTCACTGACACACTGGCAGTTGAAATTTGCTTTAGTAAGCATGCAGACAGGTGCAGTCCATTTTCTCCACTGTAGGTGGTGCTCGACCGCAATGGCATTGCAGATGGAGGAGAAGTCCAGAGGAACATTGTTCCTCTATGGTTTCCTGGGTAATTGGAGAAGCTATCAGATTAGATGCTGCATCCCCTTGTAAATTTTGCAGCCATCTTGGGTCATACAGAGCCTATTTAAGGCATGCATTTCATGCGTGGGTAGTGTAGGGACAGGTCACTTATCTGACAGGCACAGTGATTATCAGCAGGAAGAGATTCCTGATGAGTAGGGAAAGGATGGGGACACTCTTGGAGATCTTCCTCTTTGGGCACAGTGTGGTCAGGTCGCATTCCGCCCCTCAAGAGAACAATGTTGGCACATACACCACTATTGCATTCTGTGAGTGTTCCCAGTGAGGTGCCTTCCCATAGGGTTTGCTGTGAATTGCTGAACTTTAACATTAATATAAGCTCTGTTCTCTGCAACTGAACTCTGAATGTTTATTGCTGCGCACCACAATGCACCTCCCCACATTTGACGGCAGGATATGTCTCTTCTTGCAGCAGGTGCAGAAGGAAGAGCAAGAACCATCATAGCACCGCTAGAATCGGCCCTGGCTCTGGTGCCCAGGCTGATCATGGAGCTGCCCTAGACATGGCCTTCCTGAAACAAGAAATGTCCTCAATCAAATGGGATTCAGACCCTCCCACTAAGGCTGAGAATCCGCTACAGGGAAGGTCCTAATGCAACTCATCAACCTGGGCACAATCCCAAATACATCTCCCAACCATGCCACCCTAGCAGACCTGTACGTAGTACATAGTGCCTCATCACTTTATCTCGGAGGCTCGGCCTGGGGTAGAAGTCATATGTGCCCCTCTACAGGCAGCAATGACTTCGCTGGATGAGTCGCAATACCAACTATTGCTAGAACAGCTGGACATTACCTTCCAGGATTACCCTTTGCCAGAACAACAGCTGTTTCATGAACTGCTGGAAAAGCACCTAATGGTCTTTGCCACCAACCTGGAAGACTACGGGTATATAGAGGCCATCGACCACCTATTCCAACCAGTGGACACTCCACCCATTCGGGAGTGGTACCTTCACGAATCAAGTCCCTGTTAAATGGTACCTGCCTCTGCTTTTGCTTGAGCCTCCAGACTCTCCTGATTTGGAAGCAAGAACCCCCAGTACAGCGACCGCAGACAGTCAAGCCACTCCAGCAATTTCCACAGACTGTCCAGACATGACCAAGGAGTCAGTCTGGGGCCTGGGTGAAGGGGGTAAGGAGGACCCAATCAACCCCAATCCACCTACGGAGTCACTATAGTCACAATCGGAAAATGAGAAAATGGTTGTTTGCAGGGGACAGTGATTAGCAGCAGGAAGAGGTTCATGATGAGTAGGGAAAGAATTGGGACACACTATCCTTTCTGGAGACTTTCCCCTTTGGGCACGGACTAGCCAGACCACATTTCGCCTCTCAAGACAGACGCTATCTGCACATCCCAGACCTCTACTACACACCACTTTTGCAATCTGTGAGTGTTCCTAGTTGTGCACCTTCCCTCCAGGCTTGTTGTGAATTGCTGAACTGTTCTCTGCAACTGGACTCTGAGTGTTTACTGCCACGGACCACGCTGCACCTTCCAAACAAGCAGTAAAGTCTTGTGAAGGACTAAAATGAGTAACATGAAGCAAATAACAGCAATAAGTATTAATACCATGGAGAAATGCTACAGTATACTCTATATACTGTATGTAGTCAGGTGAGGAGACAAAAACATGAAGAAGGAAACATTGTCCTCTTTACAGTCAGTTTCACTTTTATTTTCTATTGCTTTACTGCATGTTGTGTTGCACTATTCTTTTCAGGTAATAGAGGTGTAGCACCCTCTAGTTAGGTAGGTGCTAGAGTAAGGATTTTCTGAAAAGTAGGAAAAATTGCCCAGGCCTAGCTGGTGGCTAGGCCTGTTTGTTTTCATTCTGGGCTGGGAGTGGCTCAGGGCAGGGCTGGGTGACTCACAGGTAGCATCACTGTCACCTCCCTCTTCTTTCTAGAAGGTGCTAGAAGGAAAGGTGGAGAGGAGAGGTGGAGCTGCCCGGGGTATCTTGAGAAGCCTTGACCAGTCCCCAACTTGTATTGGCAGGGAACAGGCCTCCTTGAAATACCCAGACTCAGCTCAGCAGGGGAGGAGTTGTCGGGTTTAAGAGCTGGAGTGAGAGAGTGTGGAGGATTTCGGGGCCCACGGGGAGCTTCCCAGTCCCCTGGGGGGTGACCCTGGGCTGGCTGGTGAGTGGAGCACAATCGGAAGTACTGGGGAGGCACACCTGAGAGAACTGTGAGATTTCAGTTTGAGATGGGTGCAAAACCAGAAGAGAGGACTGTGGGAAGTGCAGTGGAAATTGGTTATTGCAGCCAGGCAAACTGGCAGGGTCTGAAGAGAGCTATCTGGGAGTGGTAGCTGAGCAGAGGACAGTTAACACCTGAACTATTTCTACACCACAGGGGCCCGAGGTCCCTGCTCACAAAAGGCAGTTCACTGAGGCCTGGCTGAGTTAGTGTCAGGCCTAACCATGCGGTGCTAGCTAGTCTGGAGGAGTAACAGTCTGCAGCAAGTGAAGTGTTGGTGGAGTAACAGTCTGCAGAAAGTGAAGTGCTGGCGGAGTAATGGTATGCAGCAAGTGAAGTGCTGGAGGAGTGAAGGATAATAGGTCTTAAGCAAGTGTTGTGCTGGGGAGAAGACTGGAGTGTATATACTGGAAGTGTGTATAGAGGTCCCAAGCAAGTTGCACTCTATTTCCTGGGCATCCCATATTTTCCCATTACCCATCCAAGTTTAATTCCCTTAATGAAAAATAAAAAAAAAGCTTATGGACTGTTCGATGTCTCTGAGTAACTGAGAGATGGATGTCTGGCTGGGCAGGGTGACAGGTGAACCACTACATTCAGTAACTCCTATGGGGGCATGGCTACAGAGGGATAGCTATAGACAGGAAAGCCTATGGACGTCTATGCAGAACACTGAGGATCATGGGAATTGAAGCTCAGGGCAGCAGCCATAGAATAGGACTCATGGACCCTGACCCTACAGTTTCTAGAGGACACTCTCTCCTCATGGAGAGTCCATGTGAGCACATCACCCACATCTCTATGGGAGACAAGATGGTCAGGGACCAGAGCTCGAGTCCTAAGAGGGGTGACACAAGGGCAGCTCTACACAGACCACAGTGATCCCATCCATCATGTTCTTGCTGCAGGGAGACTGGAATATCTACCCACTCTCCCCTCCTTCACTTCTAATCACTGGAGTCATTTGCACAGAGACAAGGGGCCCCTTTCTACAGTGGGAGCCTATAGTTGCAGTGGAGGGACTGGTAAGGGGATTCACAGCCCACTAATTGCACACTGATAGCAGGGACTAAGTTACTGGAAGCAGGATACTCATTACATAGCACCCACGCTGCATGCTGATTCTCCAAGACTGTTGATAAGTGTGCCAACGCTGCTTATGGGCCCCAACTATAGCCAGCAGAAGAACACCCTAAAGGACTGCACCCTATAAAGCCATTCAAACAGGCCCCATCCATTATTCATTTAAAAGTTACCTCTGTCCAGTGAGCCTAGGCATAGTATAGTCACCAGTAATGCACTTTGGCAGTGCAGCAGTTAATTCAACCAGATTACTGCTCATGGCTGCACTTATGGTGATCTTGCTACTGTTTGTTCTGATCCTGGTATATAGTGTTCTCCTATACCTATTGATGACTGCTGATTACACCATATGTTGAGTTTTACTATTACTATTGGTAATCCACTTTTATGCCTTTATCGTTACCAATTGTAGTGTGTGACAATATATTAAGACTTGCTTTCACTAACTCATTTAGTGTCTGTTTCCTGGCCCAGCATCATTATTGTGTACCTTGTATTACCTTCAATGATTTATGTGATGTTGCAAGCTTTGTTCACTTAACCTAGTGTGTCAGAGCGGCTGAAGTCATTGAGGAGGTTGAGGCAAATAAGAGGCTTGTAAGTTCTGGATCCCTCTGTTCTACTAGCAAGTTACCAAGACAGCAAGCCAAAATAAGCAAATATGGACCCCGCTGTTGCAATCCAGTGGTGTGAGGAGCATAATGGCTGACTGAAGTCAAATGTGGTGGCCAAAATTCTTGGAGACACCTGGACAGAATAAAAGATCTGCCAAGCAGTGACTGCATTTGTTCCTGATCAGAGAGTGTACACACTGGACTTGAAACCCAGACTAAGTGACTTCTCACACCTATGTCCTATCAGAGTGGAAAATGGGGATTCCTGCCTATTTCCAAGGGACTAGTCTGCAGCTGACTAACAACATTGAAGCCTGTCTGGTTAAGATGTGTCGTGGATATTCCACTATGCTCTTGCGCTAATAAGCGCCCTTCCACCATAATGGTATAATGCAGCTTTAAATAACCCATGTCTCCCCCTTTTCCCAGTAAACAGACATCACCATAGCTTACGTTCTCAGCTCCATCACCATGCCTGCCTTGCCGAGCAGTCCACTTGTTTTTATTTACACACACAAAGGAAGTCACAAACTGGAGGGTTTACCTCCAACAGCCAATCACCTCCTAAACAGTATGTGACCTCACAGGAAATGACCAAATAAGGACATGACCAATACAACAATGACTAGGGGAGTCTTATGGGCGTGTCTGGGAGGGGGCAGCGTGTACAATCTCCAGCCCTCTATCTCTGATCACAGGAAGCCTGAGACTATGAACACTTCTCCCAACCACAACGATTCAAAGAATCTCGTTCTTATCGTTTGTTTGTGAATCCTTATTCTGCGCTGTTCAGAGAACAAGGCATACCCGGACTATACTACTGTCTTTGTGGACAAGAGATTATCTGCAGGTGTTTGCTCATGGGGCCACAAATATGTTGATCAGGCACGCTCGTTAAACCGCTAATGTCTTTGCAGAGTGAAAACACCCCTACCAGACGATCGTTCTGTGCATCGCACAGGGGCCCTTAGCTGGCGGACATGTCCCCACTCTGCAAACATTTTTCTACATCCCCAAGGAGCTTTTCACTACCAAATGAATCTCAACCAGCGTCAATCTGCCCCAGTAAGCTCTTTAGAGTGGGCTGAGGGAGCACTAACACTGGGAGACACTTATGACAATACATATTAAAATACAACTTCATAAAATTTCCACAACAAATGAGAGTACCAGATGCAAGTCCAGAGAGCTCAAGTCATGTCGCTCCTACTGAAGGAGTTTCTACAGAAATGACCTAAGTTGACATAGAAGCAGACTTCTTCGCTGCTCTGGGGAACTTTATGACCAAGAGTTGTCAGGCTGCTCCCTCAGAAGCAGGATACAGACAGCTGAAGCTCTTCTCGGACACAACTGGTGCCTGCTGGGGAAGAAGAGCATGAAACCTGGAAGGAGCAGGACATGCAGCCCCTGGAAGAATGGGATGTCCCAGAAGCTCAAAAGAGAGTGCATCACTGAAAGCTTGAGAGGAGCTGCTGCAGAGAAATCTCAAGTTCTGTTAAAAGACTTGTACAGCCTATGACTACCTTGCCATGCTACAACAGAAATTCAGGTGAATGAAGAAGGCTTCAGATTTTATCTACCAATTTGAGCATGCCTTCCAACACCAAGGTGAATATCTGTCCAAGTATATCAGGCAGCTAAACAAGATGCCATACCAAATAACGCCTAAGTGAGGAATCGAGCCAGCAGGTGTGGATTAAACCAGAATGAAGCAGATTCTGAGAGGTGCCCTATATTCTGACCCGGCCTGGCTCCAGCTGAAGACATCAGCAAATATCATGCCTCTAAAATATGAGCTCATTAAGATAGTGAGAGTAGAGAAAGCTCTGTTTGAGAGCAAGAGAGTCATGGCCAGCCCAAGGATGGGGTTGTCAGTTGAAGTTGGGTCAGTGTGTGTAGTAGACATCAACTCGGAGATAGTCGCTCTTAAGTCACAGATGTCACAAATGGTGGAAATGATTATTCTATTAGCAGCCAGAGTTACCATATTCCCTAGCAAAAGTGTTCCCAGGCCCAACCAGCCTTCAGACTCTAAGACTGATCCTGCCCTCAAAACTGGCAAGTGATTTGCTTCAACTGCAGAGGTGTGGGACACTAAAGATGAGTATTGCCAAGCCCAGAGAAGTCTGAGAACCAGTGCCAGGAGTGAACCAGGTGCCCACATACAACAGCCAACTTACTCTCCTTGACCTCAGGCAGGCAGTCATGGAAAGGCAATGCACACCATCCTTCCAGAACTTCAACAAAACAGTTGACAACCCAGAATCTTGTCATGAAGAAAGTACAGACTGCTCAACCAACTTCAAGCAAGTTTCCTGACAAGTTAGTAGGACCTTCTCCCATCACGCCAGTCCAAGTAGAAGGCATCTATACAAATGCCCTTCTGGATACAGGAGCACAGGTGACCCTTCTATACTAAGACTTATATAACAAACACCTCAAATGCCTACCGCTACAGAGGTTGGAAGGGCTAGAGAATTGGGGTATTGGAACTCAGAATTCCCCCTATGATAGGTACCTGCCAATCAAGTTGCCCTTTGACCCCCTCCATAACTGGGCAATCAGAGACATTCAATACATTAGCTGTTGTGGGGTGTTAAAAAAGTGCCCGGCACCCGAACTAGCCTTCGGCAAGACAAGCCATTCTGAGAAAGAACCTGACAGATTCTATTGGGTGATCTGGAAGATCTCCATGAACATCTCTCAGAGTTGAAGAGGATGGGCATCATTCAAGTTGTGGAGCCCTTATCCCTCCCCCATAGTGGTGGTAGAAGTGGCAGTGGTGAAAGAACAATGGTTCTATGAAGATGTGTATTGACTATTGCACCCTCAATTGGAGAACCATCTCCGACCAGTATACCACATCTTGGATAGAAGATGCCCTACAGTGTCTTTTGGGGGTGAAGTGGTTCAGTGTACAAGACATGAAAAGTGGGTACTACCAGATTCCCATGCATCTGGAAGACAGAGAGAAGACAGCCTTCCTCTGTCCACTAGGGTTCTATAAATTCAACTGAATTCCCCAAGGTCTGTTTTGGGGAGCTTCATCAATCTTCCAGAGATTGACAGAAAAGACAGCAGGGGACTTGAACCTTATAAAAGTGCTGGTGTACCTCAGATAATATCATTGTCCTTGGCAGAACCCTTGAAGAGCATGAAGAGTGCCTGGAGTAGGTCTTGAAGAGACTTCATGATGAGGGGATAAAGTTGTTCCCAGAGAAATATCAGATCTACTGGCCTTTTGTAACTTACCTCAGACTTGTTGTCTCAGCTAAGAGAGTGGCCACTGACCCCAAAAAAACTGGAAGCTGTTACCTCCTATCCAAGACCTACCAATGTGTTCTGTTTGTACTATCAAAGATTTGTTGAGAGATTCGCTAAGATAGCTCAGATACTTAATGAGTTATTTAAGAGTGAGGACAACGACCCAGACATATCGAAACCAGTCAAAAAACTGGAGGACCTAGGAGGTCCTGGGAGTCAATCCATGACTAGTGAACTGATCAGTGCGAGCAAGACTTCTGTCGGTTGAAGAAGAGCTTATTGAATGCCCCTGTTCTGGCCTATGCTGAGCCAACCAACCTTTATTAACTACACATCGAGGAGTCCCTTTCCCTGAAGTGTGCAGTAGTGGATAAATTGAAAGATTACTTGTATGGTGCAGACTTTGTGTTCACAACTGACAATAACCCCCTCACATATATACTTACTATAGCCAAGCTGCCTGCCACAAGGTATAGGTGGTTGGCTGCCCATTTCAGTCGGCTTTCCACTTCAGTCTAAAGTATCATCCAGGGGTTAGGAACAGAGACTTTGATGTCCTGTTGAGGAGACTCTATGACTCAGGGTTTTCCTCTGAAGAGCTGATACAGGAAAGGTTAAAAGCCTTGTGTCAAGGAGCATCAGACTTGAGGAGCAACAGTGGCTGAAGCCATTAGAGCCTCATTTGCAGGTGTCCCCAAATATTACTGTGACCCAAGTAAGGGACAAAGGTCTACCTAGGCTTTCAAAGAAAATCCCAAGAAAGGACTAGATGGAGGGCTGCCTCTATGATTTCTCATTAAAGGCCCTGGATGTTGATATCCAGATCTGCTGCTGACAGACTCTCCAAAAGAAATTCACAAACAAAGGGATCGGCTGCAGTTATACAAAGAGGTGGTCTACCTAAGGGGCCAGGGGCCCCTAGGATGATCATGACAACATGTGATGTCAGAAGGCACTGGGTGACTTAACTGGGTGGCCCCGCCCCTTGCCTGTATAAGAACTGTCAAAGCCAAAAGGTGGGTAACCTCTTTATAAAGAATTTCTCAAAAACTGTTTCCTCTCTTTCTTACTTTTTGATACCTTTTTTGGTGAATGGGTATGTGTAGGATGTACCTGACACCCACCCCACCATGTTGAGGGCATTGTGGCCTGGTATGGTTCAGATGGGGGGGCACTCGCTTGTCCCCTCCCCTTTTCCTGACTTGCCACGCCGAGGTTTCTTTTTTTTTCTTTAATTTTGGTATGGGGTTCCCCTTAAAATCTATACCCCAGACCCGAATTGCCTGGTATGGACTGGGGGGGGGGGGCATACGCCGTTTTTTTAAACATTTTTCTATTGCCGGGAAATTGTGGGCATTCTTTACCTTTTTTTAATCTGTCAGGGCCTGGTCATTGTGTTACACAATGACCACTTTTCTCTCTCCTCTCCATTGCCCTTTGACCAGTGCGGCCCTCCATCCCTGCCAGATAGAGAGCCCTTCCAGGTTTTCTAGGGTAGAGCTGCATTTCACTAAAGCGGCCTTCACCAGTGCTAGCCCTTCCAGGCCCCCATCCACCCAGCGGATTTGCATGGCACCACCCTGATCCCTCTTCAGGGCAGCACCAGCTCCTCCACCGGACGCTGACAAGAACTGAAATGATTAGAGACTGAGGACATACTACAACAAATGAGCAGAGACTGAGGACACACTACAACAAATGAGCAGAGACCGAGGACATACTACACCAAATGATCAGAGATTGCAGACACACTACAACAAATGATCAGAGACTGCAGACATACTACAACAAATGATTAGAGACTGCAGACATACTACAACAAATGATCAGAGACTGCAGACATACTACAACAAATGATTAGAGACTGCAGACACACTACAACAAATGATCAGAGACTGCAGACATACTACAACAAATGATTAGAGACTGCAGACACACTACAACAAATGATCAGAGACTGCAGACATACTACAACAAATGATCAGAGACTGCGGACACACTACAACAAATGATCAAAGACTGCGGACACACTACAACAAATGTTTAGAGACTGCAGACACACTACAACAAATGATCAGAGACTGAGGACACACTACAACAAATGATCAGAGACTGCAGACACACTACAACAAATGATCAGAGACTGAGGACACACTACAACAAATGATCAGAGACTGCAGACATACTACAACAAATGATCAGAGACTGAGGACACACTACAACAAATGATCAGAGACTGCAGACATACTACAACAAATGATCAGATACTGCAGACACACTACAACAAATGATCAGAGACTGCAGACACACTACAACAAATGATCAGAGACTGCAGACATACTACAACAAATGATCAGAAACTGCAGACACACTACAACAAATGATCAGAGACTGTGGACATAATACATCAAATGATCAGAGACTGCAGATTCAGTACAGAGGTGTTTGGAGACATTACATGAGACTGCTAGAGGTCACTGCCATTACAGCCCCATTACAAATTAATACTTCCACTAATGACTTTCCAGACCCGACAGCTGCACAGGATCTACCAAAGATCCTGAGGTTGGACCCCGGGGTTCTATGGAGAATAATCTGTGTGTATAATAATGATATATGTGATATAGGTGATATATCAGAGAATAATATTTTCAATGATTTCTATGTTAAGAATCTCCTGAAGATGTTCCATATTCCTCCTTAGACATCATTACATCTCCTGTACATAAAGCACATTATGAAGATGATATAAATGGTGTTTTGTGTCCCTGTAAGGACCTCCATTATAACAAACTGATAACAAATGATAAAACATCAATCAGTAAAACATTCATAAATCATTCTGTATGTCAGATCTCAGCTGTCTATAGAATGTCATCTTTAGTGATACAAGTGGAATATTGTTTGTCTCACCATTCGTCCTGGGAATATGATGATCTGTGTTATAACACTGAATGTGTCATTCTCCATGTTCCATGGACCTCCATGCTCCGGCAGAGGTCTCTCTTAGGGTTCCGTCTTAAGGATTTTTCTCGGGCCCTTTTATATGTTTGTGATCAGCTAGTTTACTGATTTATCCCAGTGGGGTTCATTTCCCAAAGCAGATCATTAGATTTTGTAGATAAAAATAACTTTTGTCACACTGAAATAAACAATTGATTAAATCAGATTTGGTAAAATATCTGTACAAACCTCCGGTAGTATCATTATTATTATTATTATACAGGATTTATATAGCGCCAATATTATGGAAGGGAGACAGTCAAGTTATAATACAACACAATACAAGAGAGTTGAGAGGGCCCTGCTCATAAGAGCTTACAATCTAATAGAGTGGGGCAAGTGGTACAGAAGGTTGTAATTTTGGGGATGAGCTGATGGAAGTGATAAAAGATTAGTTGGATGCATATTAGGCTTCCGTGAAGAGATGAGTTTTCAAGGATCGCCTAAAGACAACCAGAGTAGGAGATAGCTGGACAGAGTGAGGTAGAGAGTTCCAGAGGATGGGAGAAGCTCTGGAGAAGCCCCGGAGATGAGCATGAGAGGAGGAGACAAGGGAGCTTGAGAGCAGGAGGTCTTGAGAGGAGCACAGTGGACAGTTTGGGTGATATTTGGAGACAAGATTGGTGATGTAGCTCAGGGCAAAGTTGTTAATGGCTTTCCTAAATAGGCTCTAACCTGTTTTTATTTTATTTTTTTTTTTTTGCTCTATTTGCACTGTGGTTAAAATTGAATTGCTTCAATCTTGCCCATTAGAGGCTTTACGCCATAACCCCATTTGCTAATTGATTTCTTCATAACCCCGTGCGCTGTTAGATTTCTTCATAACCCCATTTGCTGCTAGATTTCTTCATAACCCCATTTGCTGCTAGATTCCTCCATAACCCCATTAGCTGTTAGAGTTCTCCATAACACCATTCGCTATTAGATTTCTCCATAACCCAGTTTGATATTAGATTCCTCCATAACCCCCATTCACTGATAGATTTTTCCTTAACCCCATTCGCAGTTAAGTTTCTCCATACCCTCAATCGCTGTTAGATTTCTCCTTAACCACATTCACAGTTAGATTCCTCCATAACCCCATTCACTGTTAGATTTCTCCTTAACCCCATTCACAGTTAGATTTCTCCATAACCCCATTCACAGTTAGATTTCTCCATAACCCCATTTGCTGCTAGATTCCTCCATAATCCCATTTGCTGTTAGATTTCTCTTTAACCCTATTCGCAGTTAGATTCCTCCATAACCCCATTAGCTGTTAGATTCCTGCATAACCCCATTTGCTGTTAGTTACCTCCATAACCCCATTTGCTGTTAGATTCCTCCATAACCCCATTTGCTGTTAGATTTCTCCTTAACCCTATTCGCAGTTAGATTCCTCCATAACCCCATTAGCTGTTAGATTCCTCCATAACCCCATTTGCTGTTAGTTTCCTCCATAACCCCATTTGCTGTTAGATTCCTCCATAACCCCGTTTGCTGTTAGATTTCTCCTTAACCCTATTCGCAGTTAGATTCCTCCATAACCCCATTATCTGTTAGATTCCTCCATAACCCCATTTGCTGTTAGTTTCCTCCATATCCCCATTAGCTGTTAGCTTCCTCCATATCTCCAAGAGCCAACATTTTGAGCTGGGCTGACCCCTGCCAATCCAAGTTGGGGATTGGTCAGGGCTCCCCAGAACACCCCAGGTGGCTCCACCTCCCCTCCAGCCTCTCTTACCAGAAAGCACTAGAACCTTCTGGAAAGAAGTAGGAGGTCCTAGTGATGTCACCTGAGTCAACCAGCACTCCTCTGAGCAACTCCCAACCCAGAATAAAAACAAACAGGCCTAGCAACCAGCCAGGCCTGCTTAAATTTTACCTAACCTCTCTAGCACACTACTGGAGGGTGCTACACTCACCTCCCACCAAAATCCAGCTGCTCCCTCAGCTGAGAAATTGAAAAATAGCTCCTGGGCCCAGGAGCAAGGGCATCCCATAATTTGAATAGGAGGGGAAAAGCAACAAACTTGGATGGGGAGACATATATATAAATAAATATGTATAAAAAATATAGAAGATTTTTTTCTTTCTCGTACATCACGGGACACAGAGCCTCAGTAATTACTGATGGGTTATAGGGTATCACTAGGTGATTGGACACTGGTCACACCCTAGACAGGAAGTTCAACCCCCTATAAAACCCCTCCCCTTCCTGGGGATACCTCAGTTTTTTCACCAGTGTCTTAGGTGTTGGTCACGTGTAAAGATGTGCTGTGCTGAGCTCCAAAGGGAATATCCATATATCCTATACTGGGGCAAGCCATGCGAACCGGATCCATTTCAAGGTGTCCTTTCTAGG
The DNA here is from genome assembly GCF_042186555.1 of Aquarana catesbeiana. Taxonomy (NCBI): domain Eukaryota; kingdom Metazoa; phylum Chordata; class Amphibia; order Anura; family Ranidae; genus Aquarana; species Aquarana catesbeiana. The sequence continues at coordinate 962,194,138 of NC_133324.1, forward strand.
CTGAATTGGATGATACCCAGGCCTCGCGTCTGAAGAAATGAGGTCTTACCTGTAACGCTTGTCTTTTTAGAGAGCTGGACCCCAGGATCCATTATTTGGTTTTTCTAGCCATATCCCTGGCAGGGTGCTTTACGGGCCCAGAACTGTGGATCCTCCTTTTCTAGGGGGCCCCTGTCTCTGAAGGTTTTCCAAACAGAGCCCACCGTTAGAGGTGAAGATTGGGTCTGTATAACAGAACCCTGCAGCTGGATAAGGTAAGGGAGATTCCTCAGAATTTTTTAATTCTAGTAGGTTTCTCCTTTAAGTAAATGTATGCTATGCCTATTGTCGCCACCGGGGGCTGCCAAGAGCACATACCTTCTCATGCTTGGTCTGCCTGTCTCAGTGTCCACGCTGTACAGCTCCTCCAGCCGAGCTCCAGGTAGGATGGGATGGGGGGCTCTTTCCTCAGGGATATTCCCCCCGAGGTTTAGGGGGGCCGGGGTGGTCTGAAAAGCGGTAGTATATTGCGCTACCGCCACCGCCGCCATTACTATTGGCAGGCTCCTCATCTGCCAGCCTCTCTCCTGTCCTCCTCCACCCCAGCCTCCCCTCCATGCTTGTCCCGGAGGATCGGCTTGCGCGGGAAAGTGCACGTCTTTGAAAAAAACGAGGGGGGGGGCGGGAAGGGTGGTCGGAGGAGGGGGGGCAGAGCATTAGCGCGACATCTGGCATGCTTAGACGCCCACATCGCCGGCTGCACAGGCTATAAAAAACACACTTTTCAGGTGCACACAGCCTATGGAGGGACACAGAGCTGACGGTCGCATGTAAGGTGGGATGCAGGCATTCTCCCAGGCAGCATTTACTCAGAAACACTAGACTGGGCATTGGTAGCAGCGGCAGTTGCTGTACTACATCGCTCAGCAGTCAGTGTTTCATTTGTGTGATACCTCCACTTTGTTGCTTTGCACTATGGGTAGAAGAGTTACGAATACCCCAAAAACCAGAGGCTCTAGGGGATCTCCCTCGGGCTCTGAGGACCCCCCTTCTGCAGCACCTTCCCCCCCTGAAGGATCTGGGATGGCTGGACAGGGTGAGCCGTCGGGGTCAGGGGCTGCATCTGCTTCTGGCACTTCAGCCCCTGTATACATTACGCAGGAGGTTCTTTACTCAACCATTAATGGACTAGAGGAAAGACTAATGGCCTTAATTGCGTCTTCACTCAGTGGAAGAAAATGCACAAGGTCTCCCTCTGTTACCCAGGACCCTCAAGCAGAGGAACTCTGGGAAAAAGGAGAGGAATCCCTTTCAGAGGATCAGGATGGGACTGATGATTCCTCTTCTGAGGAATCAAGTGGAGAGGGACCCTCTTCAGCTTCTCAGGATGAGAAGGTGTTAGTAAACAGATCCTTGCTGGGTTGGTCCTTTCCACATTTTAAGTTGCCCGTATCTGAGTCAGTTAAAGAACCCTCCTATTGGTTTGGGGTTCACTGAAGCCCCCTCAAACTACACATGCTTTTCTGTTTATGGTTACTGAAAAAGCTTATTTATTCTGAGTGGGATCACCCAGATAAACATTTTTTCCGCCTAAAAAAGGTTTTGCAACACTTTATCCTATGGAGGAAAAATTTACTAAGATGGGGGGTATACCGGCAGTTGACGCCGCCATTCCTCCATAAATAAGTCTGACTTGTGTTGTCGACAACGCTCAGATACCTAGGGATCCAACTGATAAATAATTGGAATTCCTGTTGAAAGGTGTTTTCTCTTGGCAGGGTCCTAACAGCTCGACCTGCAGTGGCAGCTTAAGAGACCATGTTAAACAGGTCCTCAAAGTTTTACCTGAACAGCAGGCCTGGGGGTTTTCCAACCTACCAGCGGTTTTGTATTGCCGTTGACGCAATCAGAGATTCTATCATCCAAACCTTTCGCTTTGCGCTTGGGTTGGTACATATGTGTAGAATCTTATGGTTGAAAAATTTCAGCCAAATCACCATGTCAGGAGCTTCTGGCTGGGATTCCCCTTCTGGGTGCAAGGCTGTTCAGAGAGGATTTTGTATACGTCCCTCTTTTAAACAGGCTCTGTTTCTAGTGCCAGGAGCTTCAGCCTCCAGACCCAGGGACAAAAGAAGTCCTGTGGGAGGAAGCCTACTAGACAAGACCCCAAAGCCTCTTTATGAAGGAGTGCCCTCGCTCGCTCGGGTGGGGGGGAGGACTGCTACGGTTCTCAAGGCTCTAGTAGGAGGATTTCCAGGACAGATGGGTAATGTCCACATTAACTCTAGTATTCCCCTCTCCTCGTTTCCTCAAGTCTCTCTTCCAGCAGTGGAGCGACTATTGTCGCAAAAAAAAAAAAAAAAACGTTATTGTGGTTGTTTCCCACGCAAAAGCAGGAATTGGGGTTTTATTCAACCTTTTCAGGGTTCCAAAAACCAAATGGAGATGTTAGACCTATTTTAGATCTCAAGGATCTAAACCGATTCCTAAAGATACGATCCTTTCGCATGGAATCGATCCAATCAGTAGTCTCCATTCTACAAGAAGGAGAATTTCTGGCATCAATAGACATCAAGGACACATACCTGCATGTACCTTTCCTGCTCATCAAAAGTACCTGTGTTTCAAAGTAGAAAAACGCCACTTTCAGTTTATAGCTCTGCCTTTCGGCCTAACTACTGCACCTCGGGTGTTTACAAAAATCTTGGCCCCTCCGCTGGCCAGATTAAGGGCCTAGGTATAACGGTAATAGCATACCTAGACGACCGACTCTTGATAAACCGCTCGGTAGCCCACTTGGACCAAAGCTTGGTCACCACAGTCAACTACCTGCAATACCTAGGTTGGCTCCTTAACTCAGAGAAGTCTTCTTTGAAACCAGTGAGAAGACTAGAGTAATTCGGTCTGGTCATAGATACAGCCCAGAAGAGGGTATTTACCCCAAGCAAAGATCAGTACCATAAAGAAACTGATTCAGGTAGTCAGGGCAAAGAAAGATCCTCCTATTCGCCTTTGTGGAGGCTACTGGGGAACATGGTGGCTTCATTCGAAGCAGTTCCCTATGTTCAGTTTCATTCAAGACTGCTGCAAACAGTATCTTGTCTGCCTGGAACAAGGAGGTTCAGGCATTGGATTCCTGATGCGTCTGTCTACTACAGTGCATCAGAGCCTCAGTTGGTGGTTGATACCCGAAAATCTGCAAAAGGGAAAATCCTTTTTTTCCAGTTGCCTGGACAGTGGTAACAACAAATGCCAGTCTTTCGGGTTGGGGAAAAGTCCTGGAACGGTCAACTGTCCAGGGGAGATGGTCCAAGACAGAAAGGACCTTACCCATCAACATTCTAGAGGTCCGTGCGGCGTATCTAGCCCTAAGGGCCTGGACACTCAGGTTACAGGGTTGCCCTGTCAGGATCCAGTCCGAATGCCACAGCAGTGGCTTATATCAATCACCAGGGAGGCACCAGGAGTCGTGCAGCCCAAGGAGAAGTAAACCAGATCTTAATCTGGGCAGAAGCATGTGCCGTGCATATTGGCAATCTTCATTCCGGAAGTAGAGGACTGGCAGGCGGACTACTTGAAGTCGCCGGCAGTTATTCCCAGAGGAATGGTCTCTTCACCCCGACGTCTTCTTGGCCATATGCCAGAGATATTGGGTTCTGGATGTAGACCTCTTTGCATCCAAGTTCAACAACAAGATTGATAACTTTGTGTCAAGAATAGGGGATCCTCTTGCAGGCGGGACAGATGCGTTGGTGACTCCATGGCATCATTTCTCCCAGATTTATACATTTCCTCCTATTCTGCTACTGCCACAACTTCTTCGCAGGATCAAGCAGGAAAGGAAGTTGCTACTTCTGGTGGCCCAGCGTGGCCCAGAAGAGCTTGGTATGCAAAAATAGTAAAGATGACAATAGGTCCCTTGTGGACCCTACCGTCACGTCCAGACCTGCTATCCCAAGGTCCAGGGTTCCATCCTGCCTTACAAACGCTAAATTTGAGGGTCTGGCTATTGAAAGCCACGTTCTGAAGAATCGTGGGTTTTCAGGTCCTGTGATTTGTATCTTAATCAATGCAAGAAAGCCAGCTTCCAGAATGGTTTATCATAAGAGTCTGGAAAGCTTAGATCTCCTAGTGTGTATCCAGGGCTTGGCATCCCAGAAAATATGTCATAAGTAGAATTCTTGACTTTCTACAAAGGGGATTAGAAATGAAGCTGGCCTTGAGTACCATCAAGGGCCAGGTCTCGGCCTTGTCAGTATTATTTCAACGGCCGCTTGCTTCGCATTCTTTAGTCCGAAGCTTTATACAGGGGGTAAGGCATCTTAATCCTCCGTTTAGGGTGCCCCTAAACCCCTGGGACTTGAATTTGGTTCTGTCAGTTTTACAGAAACAGCCTTTTTTGAAACAATACATCAAGTTAATTTTTTCTGGTAGCCATTTTCTCTACTAGAAAAGTATCAGACCAGCTCTTGCCTATAAAGAGCCTTATTTAATCATACACTGGGATAGAGCTTTCTACCGAAAGTAGTTTCAGATTTTCATCTAAACCAAGATATTGTTCTACCTTCCTTTTTTCCAGATCCCTATTCTACGGAAGAAAAGTCACTACATTCTTTGGATGTAGTAGGAGCAGGCAAGGCCTATTTGGAAGCAATTGCTCAAATTCGCAAAACGGATGTTTTGTTCATACTGCTAGAAGGTCCCAATAGAGGACAGGCAGTGTCAAAGTCTACCATTTCAAAATGGATTCGACAAATGATTATTTAAGCTTACGGTTTGAAACAGAAAATTCCACCTTTTCAAATCAAGGCACTCTCTACAAGGACTATTAGTGCTTCTTGGGTGGTGCATCACCGGGCCTCTATGGCTCAAATCTGCAAGGCCACAACCTGGTCTTCAGTCCATACATTCACCAGATTTTATCAGGTGGATGTGGGAAGGCATGAGGATATCACCTTTGGGCGTAGTGTGCTGCAGGCAGCAGTACGAGGTCCTCAGGTCTGATTATACCCTACTTGTGTGGTCCCCTCCCCTCAAATAGCATTGCTCTGGGATGTCCCATCAGTAATTACTGAGGCTCTGTGTCCCGTGATGTACGAGAAAGAAAATAGGATTTTTTATAACAGCTTACCTGTAAAATAATTTTCTTTTGATGTACATCACGGGACACAGAGGTCCCGCCCCCCTTCTAATACACTTATATTGCTTTGCTACAAAACTGAGGTGTCCCCAGGAAGGGGAGGGGTTATATAGGGGGTTGAACTTCCTGTCTAGGGTGTGACCAGTGTCCAATCACCTAGTGATACCCTATAACCCATCAGTAATTACTGAGGCTCTGTGTCCCGTGATGTACATCAAAAGAAAAGGATTTTACAGGTAAGCTGTTATGAAAAATCCTATTTTTTTGTTCAGTATTAACAGCATATACATTGCATTCCTAACTAAAAGTCCCTCCTGCTACAAACAATTATGCACATACATAGGACCAGAACATCTCCCCCTTGAAGGAAACCCTTTGTCCGCAGGATCCATTGCTCCAGCCAAAGATAGATAGACAGCCGTCCTATCCGAAGGAGTCCTGTAAAACAACACAACAAACATCCTATCCTACCAACTACCTGTAAACTTTAGAAAGTTTCTGTCAGGAGGGGGTTATAAACCTGCTGACAGAAACAACAAGAGCAACAAACATATGGGTCACTTCAAAACACGTTTTCACCTGTAGTTCTGTCAGGAGGGGGTTATAGCCTGCTGACAGAGCATTAAAGGGAGAAAAGACACAGCATAAAAAAGCAACAGTTCTCTTTTTTCCTGATGGGCGGGGCACCTCCCCGAACAAACAGATTCCTTAAAAAGTTGGTTTTAGGAATTAGACCTAACCCTCAGTGCCCTTGCAACAGGAAAGAGTCCATCCATTGGGAACAACACAGGGTGGCAGGCCCGTCTGATGCTGCAAAGTCAGGGAAGAAGGACACATTCTGCTACTCTCTACAGTCCATGTGGCACTTTCTACGGTAGGCTGTACTCTCCAATAGGGATGAGCTTCGTGTTCAAGTCAAACCCATGTTTGAATCGAACATCGTCTGTTTGCCCGTTCGCCGAATTGCGAACAATATGGGAGGCATCACAGTGCATTGCTGGCTGATGATTGGCTAAGCATGCACTATGACCTGCATGCTTGGCCAATCACAGCGCCGTCTGTAGAGAGAGCTGTAATTGGCCAAAGCCAGGGTGGCTTTGGCCAATTATGGCTCAGGGAGTTTAGTACACGCCCCACACTATATAAGGCCGCCTGCACGGTGGCCCTGTGTAGTGTGTTCCGGCGTTGAGAGACAGAGACAGAGAGACAGTGTCATTTGATTTAGGTTAGATAGATTAGGCAGGACAGTCAGTCAGTTAGCTGCACTTACAGTGTATTGTGTATATATATATATATATATGCACCCCAGGTGTTGTATATATATATATATATATATATATATATACACACACTGTATTCAGTTTAGCTAGATCCGTTCCTGTTATTATCTTCCTACTGACAGGCAGGCAGGTGTTGTTACAGTACAGCTACCTGAAGAAAATTGATGGTGTTCTTCTGATCCTATTAGTACCACAGTCAGGCAGCTACACTATTTACAGTTAGTGTAGTGCGTCCTCCTCACAGTGTTCAGCTAAAGCTACAAGTTAGTGTAGTGCACAGTGTTCAGCTAAAGCTACAAGTTAGTGTAGTGCGACCTCTGCACAGTGTTCAGCTAAAGCTACAATTTAGTGTAGTGCGTCCTCCTCACAGTGTTCAGCTAAAGCTACAAGTTAGTGTAGTGCACAGTGTTCACCTAAAGCTACAAGTTAGTGTAGTGTGACCTCTGCACAGTGTTCAGCTAAAGCTACAAGTTAGTGTAGTGCGTTCTCTGAACAGTGTTCAGCTAAAGTTACAAGTTAGTGCAGTGCACAGTGTTCAGCTAAAGCTACAAGTTAGTGTAGTGCGACCTCTGCACAGTGTTCAGCTAAAGCTACACATTAGTGTAGTGCGTCCTCCTCACAGTGTTCAACTAAAGCTACAAGTTAGTGTAGTGTGGCTCTGCACAGTGTTCAGCTAAAGCTACAAGTTAGTGTAGAGCGTCCTCTGAACAGGGTTCAGCTAAAGCTACAAGTTAGTGTAGTGCAAAGTGTTCAGTTAAAGCTACAAGTTAGTGTAGTGCGACCTCTGCACAGTGTTCAGCTAAAGCTACAAGTTAGTGTAGTGTGTCCTCCTCACAGTGTTCAGCTAAAGCTACAAGTTAGTGTAGTGCGACCTCTGCACAGTGTTCAGCTAAAGCTACAAGTTAGTGTAGTGCGTCCTCTGAACAGTGTTCAGCTAAAGCTACAAGTTAGTGTAGTGCGTCCTCCTCACAGTGTTCAGCTAAAGCTACAAGTTAGTGTAGTGCGACCTCTGCACAGTGTTCAGCTAAAGCTACAAGTTAGTGTAGTGCGTCCTCTGAACAGTGTTCAACTAAAGCTACAAGTTAGTGTAGTGCACAGTGTTCAGCTAAAGCTACAAGTTAGTGTAGTGCGACCTCTGCACAGTGTTCAGCTAAAGCTACAAGTTAGTGTAGTGTGTCCTCCTCACAGTGTGCAGCTAAAGCTACAATTTAGTGTAGTGCGACCTCTGCACAGTGTTCAGCTAAAGCTACAAGTTAGTGTAGTGCGACCTCTGCACAGTGTTCAGCTAAAGCTACCTGTAGAAGGTTGGTGGTGTTTTCCTGATCCTATCACTACCACAGGCAGCTACATTATTTACACGTTAGTGTAGTGCGTCCTCAAAACAGTGTTCAGCTAAAGCTACCTGTAGAAGGTTGGTGGTGTTTTCCTGATCCTATCACTACCGCAGGCAGCTACATTATTTTAACATTGGTGTAGTGCATCCTCTGCACAGTGTTCAGCTAAAGCTACCTGTAGAAGATTGGTGGTGTTCTTATACTACAGGCAGGCAGTTGATTTTGCTAGCTGCAGTATCAGTATATATATATATATATATATATATATATATATATATATATATATATATACCGTATTTATCAGCGTATAACACGCACTTTTTTCCCTTTAAAATCAGGGGAAAATCGTGGGTACGTGTTATACGCCGATTCCCGCTAATTGTGATCTATCGGAGCGATTGGAGCGATCGCAGCTGACATTCACATAGCGTGTAGTTTTAAATATGGCGCCGCGGAGTTCGGAGGGACTCGAGCTGAACGAGCGCCGCCTAAATCACAGTGACTGGGCGGAGCCGAGATACACATAGTCGAGTGTTCTCGGCTCTTTCCGGCGCCGCTCACAGTCACGCCCAGTCCAGCCATGGGACCTGTGTTATGTCCATCATAGGGCGGGACTGGGACTGTGAGCGGCGCCGGAAAGAGCCGAGAACACTCGACTATGTGTATCTCGGCTCCGCCCAGTCACGGTGATTTTGGCGGTGCTCGTTCAGCTCCACCGAGTCCCTCCGAACTCCGCGGCGCCATATTTAAAACTACATGCTATGTGTATGTCAGCGGCGATCTGTCCAAGCATGGACACTGGGGGCAAGGCTGCACTGACCACTGGGGCAAGGCTGCACTGACCACTGGAGCAAGGCTGCACTGACCACTGGGGCAAAGCTGCACTGAAAAGGCTGCACTGACAAGGCTGCACTGGGGCAAAGCTGCACTGACAAGGCTGCACTGACAAGGCTGCACTGGACACTGGGCAAGGCTGCACTGACACTGAAAAGGCTGCAATGATACTAACAAGGCTTCAGATGGACACGATAAGGCTGCATTGATGGGCATTTTAATGTAAGTTTTTTTTCCTTAAACTTCCCTCCTAAAAGTTTTTTTCCTTAAAATTCCCTCCTAAACTTGGGGTGCGTGTTATACGCTGACGCGTGTTATATGCCTATTAAATACGTATATATATATATATATATATATATATCCCAGCTTAGTGCAGCTACATCTCACTGCAGGCTATTAGTATGTCTGGAAGGCCAACAAGGAGAGGCAGACAGTCACAAGCCAATAAAAGAGGGCAAGCAGGCTCTGTGTCTAGAGGCAACAGTGCTGGTCATGGACACGGTGCATCCTCATCAGCACGTGGCCGTGGGACACGCTTGGGCTTTTTATTTCGGCAGCTGGCCGTGTTACGCCACAACATGCGGAAGACTTGGTCAAGTGGATGACCAAGCCATCCTAATCCTCCTCATCCTCTCTCACCCATGCTCAGGGTACTTTGTCCGGCAAAGCAGCTGCCAACGCGGCCTCTTCCCTCGGCTCAATGGCATCGGTGACTCCTTCCCTAGCCCCACCATGTCCTCCTGAAGAGTCCCTCGAACTGTTTGACCACAGTGTTGGGTACATGCTCCAGGAGGATGTCCAGCGTTTAGAAGGCTCTGATGATGATACTGATCTAGATGAAGGAAGTAACGTGAGCACAGACAGAGGGGGTGCCCAAGAAGGACAGCAATCTGGCAGTCATGCTCCCCCTGCTGCAGCATACTGCCAGGTTTGCTCCAGTGATGAGGAGGGAGGGGATGATGAGGTCACTGACTCAACGTGGGTGCCTGATAGGAGAGAGGAGGAGGAGGAGGCACATCACCAACGAGGCAGGATGCCCTCCAGGGGCCAGCTTAAGGGCAGCACACTGACTGCATCACACCGCAAAGCTCCGCATGTGCAGGGCGCTGCTGTCTCTGCGCGTTATTCCAAAAGTTCTTTGGTGTGGGCCTTTTTTGAGATGAGTGCATCAGATTGCACCGCTGCTATTTGCAACATATGTCTCAAGTGTATCTCGCGTGGCCAAAACATCTCGCGCTTGGGCACCACATGCTTGACCAGACATATGTTGACCTGCCATGCAGTTCATTGGCAAGCGTACCTAAAAGACCCACACCAAAGAACAAAGAGGACCTCTCCTTGCTCCTCATCAGCTGAGATCTCCAACCCCACTATACCTTCAGTCCTCTCTGAGACCTGCACTGAGAGGAATGAAGGTGTAGAATTAGGTGTGTCACAGCCAAGTACTTGTGGGCAATCTGCTTTCGGTACACCGACATCAGATTGTACCAGGCAAATTTCCCTGCCCCAGCCATCCACATGCCCAGCGGTTGAATGCTAGCTTGGCAAAATTGCTAGCACTTCAACTGCTACCTTTTCAGGCCCCCTTCCGCGAGTTTGTGGAATGTGCGGTTCCTCAGTGGCAGGTACACAAAGCCACTTTTTCTTACGGAAGGTGATTCTGGCTCTCTACCGGCATGTGCAAGGCAATGTCCATGCCTCGCTGGACAGGGCGGTCAGCGGTAAGGTGCATATTACTGCTGACTCATGGTCCAGCAGGCATGGACAGGGACCTTACCTAAGTTTCATGGCGCATTGGGTGACTCTGCTGGCAGCTGGGAAGGATGCAGGACAAGGTGCAATGGTGTTGGAGGTTATTCCGCCATCACGCCTCCAAAATGCCACTACTAATGATTCTGACACACCTCTCTGCTCCACCCCCTCCTCTTCTTCTTCCTCCATGGCCTCTTCCTGTGCTTTGTCCTCGGAAACAGCGGTGCTCAGTAGGCGTTCAAGGGGCTACGCAAGTATGCAGGCCAAAAGATGCCATGTGGTGCTTGAGCTGGTGTGCTTGGGGGACAGGAGCCACACTGGGGCAGAGGTTCTGTCAGCTCTGCAGGGGCAGGTTCAGAGGTGGTTGATGCCATGCCAACTTAAGGCAGGAATGGTGGTTTGGGACAATGGCACCAACCTCCTCTGTGCCCTCCGACAGGGACAAATGACCCATGTGCCCTGTTTGGCTCACGTCCTTAACTTGGTGGTGCAGCGGTTCTTGGGCAGGTACCTGGGCTTATAGGATGTCCTGAGGCAGGCCAGGAAAGTCTGTGTGCATTTCCGCCAGTCATATAATGCCAGTGCTCGGCTGGCAGACCTCCAAAAGGAATTTAACCTGGCCAAGAACCGCCTAATCTGTGACATTCCCACCAGGTGGAACTCAATGTTGACCATGCTGCAGCGGCTGCACACGCAGCAGAGGGCCATCAATGAGTACCTGTGTGACTATGGCACCAGGACAGGGTCAGGGGAGCTTGTTTTTTTTTTCCCCACGCCAGTGTGCCATGATCAGGGATGCATGCACTGTCTTGTCACCATTTGAGGAGGCCACGAGGATGGTGAGCAGTGACAGTGCATGCATCAGTGACACTGTCCCCCTTATCCACCTGTTGGAGCACACGCTGCATGGAATAATGGACAGGGCACTTGAGGCAGAACAGAGGCAGGAAGAGGAGGACTTCCTTAGCTCTCAACGCCCTCTTTATCGAGACAGTGTTCCTGCGTGCCTGCCGATCACACAGGAAGTGGAGGAGGAGGAGGATTGTGTCAGTATGGAGGTGGAGCCTGGCACTCAGCATCAGCAGCAGTCTTTAAGGGATCATTTACAGTCCTAAGAAACACATGGACTTGTACGTGGCTGAGAGGAGGTGGCTGCGGATCATGTTGTCCTTAGTGACCCAGAGGACTCCGGACCGAATGCCTCAGCAAACCTACACTGCATGGCCTCCCTAATCCTGCAAAGCCTGCGGAAGGATCCTCGTATTCGTGGTATCAAGGAGAAGGAACAATACTAGATGGCAACCCTCCTTGATCCACGTTACAAGGGTAAGGTTGCGGACCTTATCTTGCCGTCGCAGAGGGAGCAGAGGATGAAACATCTTCGGGAGGCTGTGCAGAAAGGTCTGTGCAACGCGTTCCCAGAGACTGGGAGGTTACAAACTCCTGTTCGTGGACAACGTGTTGCCGAGGCTTCGGTCAGTCAAAGAAGGAGCGGTGGAGAAGGTGGCCGTCTGACCGATGCGTTCAGAAAATGTTTTAGTCCGCAGCCCCAAGGTATGATCGGTTCCAGCAACCATCGCCAGCGTCTGTTTTACATGGTGCAGGAATACCTAGGGGCAAGATCTGACTTGGACACCTTTCCCACCGAAAATCCTCTGGGTTACTGGGTCTTGAGGATGGATCACTGGCCAGAGCATGCACAGTATGCAATTGAGCTACTGGCCTGTCCTGCATCCAGCGTTCTTTCAGAATGCACATTCAGTGCGGCTGGAGGCTTTGTAACCGATCACAGGGTGCGTCTGTCCACCAACTCGGTCGATCGATTGACCTTCATAAAAATGAATCTTGGATCATCACCAGCTACCAAGAATCTGATGCTGATGTAACCGAATACATTTTTTTGAAATGTCAGATACCTTCAAAGACTGCCTATGCTGATGCTGAGTGACTATCCTGTTATGCTGAGTAATTATCCTCTTCCTCCTCAATGATCATGCTGATAGCTTGTAAGAACATTTTTGGTTCTGGGCGCCGCCAGTCCCGCCACCAGTGCCTAAGGCCCAATTTTTCAGCCCCTGTTTAACAGGGGCGTGTAATTACAATTTTTAATGCAATTCTTTGCAGCAGGGATAGTTCCTGCACTCCAACTAGTGTATCTGTGAGGGGTTGCAGTGTTGTGGCACCAGCACCAGTGCCTAAGGCCCAATTTTTCAGCCCCGGTTCAACAGGGACATGTAATTTGAATTATTGATCTAATATTTCACAGCAGGGCCCATTTCTGAGCCCACCAAGAGTATCTGTGAGGACTTACAGTGTTGTGGCACCAGCACCACCACCACCACCAAAGCCCCAATTTTTCTGCCCCTGTTCAACAGTTGCATGTAATTACAATTCTTGATCTAATATTTCACAGCAGGGCCCTGTGAGGGCTTACAGTGTTGTGGCCACAACAACACCTAAGGCCCAAATTTCTGCTGAGTATATAGGGCAGGCCCCTACTTTCAAACATCCAACTTACAAACGACTCCTACTTGCAAACGGAAGGAGACAAAAGGAAGTGAGAAGAAATCTACCCCTAGGAAGGGAAATTCTCTCCTGTAAGAGTTAATATGGGAAAAACTTTTCTCCTTTCCACTGATGCTTTATCACCAATCCTTGTTTCACAAAAAAACCCAAATTTTCAAAAAACATTTATCATTGGGACAAAAGGTGAGGTGAAATCTTCTGAAGAGGAGCACAGACAGCAAAACAAATATCACAGGGGTGATAACCCTTCCCTAGGTTTTCCAAAAAGCTTATAGATTTTTTTGCTGCAGCTAAACACGTTAAAAATGTACCAGTTCAAAATTACAAACAGATTCTACTTAACAACAAACCTACAGTCCCTGTCTTGTTTGCACCGCCTGTATACTGCTGTTCAGAGTATATAGGGCCTGGGGGCCCCACACCTTTCCTATTTTAATTTGGGTGCGGGGTTCCCCTTAATATCCATAAAAGACCCAAAGGGCCTGGTAATGGATTTGGGGGTACCCATGCCATTTGTCTCACTGATTTTCATCCATATTGCCAGGACCCGACATTTCATTAAAGCCGCAAGCAGTTTTAAATGACTTTTTTTCCTTTAAAAATGACATTTTGTGCAGGGACTGTTCTAAGCACGGGAAACACGCACCACTTTACAGGCATACTATAGACACTCCCCAGGTACGATTCAATTTTTTTTTTACTTTAAGCATCATTAAAATCACTGCTCCCGAAAAAACGGCCGTTTTTAAAAGTTTTTTTTGCATTAATACATGTCCCCTGGGGCAGGACCCAGGTCCCTAAAACCCTTTTTAGGACAATGCCATGCAAATTAGCCTTTAAAATTAGCACTTTTGATTTTGAACGTTCGAGTCCCATAGATGTCAATGGGGTTCTAACGTTCGTGCAAATTTTCGGTCCGTTTGCAGGTTCTGGTGCGATCCAAACCGGGGGGTGTTCGGCTCATCCCTACTCTCCAACAGTCTACTTACGCATAGAAGTGCGGGTCAGGCAATCTCCTCCTGCCAACCCCTTCTTCTCTGACGGAGACAGAGTGACTCCTTGTAGGCCGCTCCACCTTCGCTACCATCACTCTGTCCTATATAGCTCTCCCCAGCCTCCATTCCTTCAGAATGTCCACAAAGTGAGCCCAAGTCTCCTCACACTCAGGCACCCTCAGAGGCCTGGAGATATGCAGAAACTCCCAGATCAAATCGTCTTCCCACTCTTTTCTAGAGCTCTCCACGATGTCCATGATCTCGGGAGTGACATAAGGATAGTCCAGACCCCACTCCAGAGCAACTCTCCTTCCCACTGGAACCTGGAAAACCTGGGCAGCTCTCTAGGTTTCCTTTCCTGGGCAGGACGCAGGCATCAGGGTACTTCTTCACCCATTGCCTATAAGTGGGCGCTCTGGTCTGGGTGGTGAAGGGTCTTTGAACAAAAAGTCGTCTGCTGCCGATGGGGGTTCCTGTTATGTCTTCAGGCCTCCAGCAGACTCTGGCTCTTCTCCCTCCTCACTGGCTGGATGCAAGCTGGGTGAGCGGCTCGCCGCAATGACCACATCGGATCCAGGCACTAACCACAGTGGTCGGGATCCGGCATTTTAGGCACAGCAAACACAGCCGCTCCCTCCCTTCTATCATCCCAAGGGTGAATCCTCCGCGATGCTCCAACCGAACACCAGTGTCAACGAGTGTATGTTCCTGCATGTCATCAGGCAACCAAGTCAGCGCTGAGTACCGATGCAAACTCTTCGCCATCTTGCTCATCTGCCTCATGGTGTCTGCTGCTAGCAGGGAACGCTGGGTCTCTTCAAGGGTGTGGCACAGCCCCCTCGCTTCCAGACATGCTGATGTCTGTAAAACTGATAGGCAGGCCCCTCCCTGAGCACGCTATTGTAACCCCTTGTTGAATGAACTGAAGGATACAGGCATGCTGTGGCTAGCAAGACGTGTCCAGGCATGTTGCTCAGCACCGACTGTGTCCAAGCAACTGCAAGCAGATGCAGTGCTGTCTCTTGGCCTAGGCCAACAAGGCCCAGGCCTAGGGTAGCATGCTGTGGGGGGGGCGGCAAAAAAGCCGCCCCCCGTGCAAAAAAGTCCCCTCCCGAGTCCCGGCTCCCGCACGGAATAGAAGTGACACTGGGAGCAGTCCGGAATGCATGGGACAGGGGCGGACTGAGCCGCGGTAGTGCTGGCTCGGCTCCGCCTCCACCTGACTCCTGGCCATTGGCGATGTCACGGCAGCGACTCCCTCCCTGCCTAGCAATCAAAGCAGAGGAGGACTTGACTTTCTCCTCCTCCAGTGCGGAGGGGCTCAAAGCAGCTGCCTGGCCCCTTGAGCTGAGCCCCGCCCTTTTGTCATGGTCCTTGAGAGTCCGCCGTTGTCCGGTGGCGGTGGGGTGCAGGGCAGCGGCATTTTCAAAAAGCAAGAGGGAAGCCACGGCAGCTGGGAAGAGGCTGACAGCTTGCCATAACCAAGAGCCCGGGAGGGAGTGAGAGAAGACTACGCTTCACCGCCACCCTGACTTGATCAGCATCCCCGACTCCTTCTCCAACTCCTCTCCCAGCTGTGACTGTCCTGGAACAGGAGGACAGGCTAACCGAGGATGGGCATGAGGTAGGTGCATCACACACGCCTACCAACACAGATAGGGGCTGCCTGGGACAGTCGGGGGGGCAGTAGGGACTGCAGGCAGGGCTAGGGGGTCTCTCTCCCACCACCCTCACCTTCTCCCCCCTCTCTTACACCCACCCCTCTCGCTCCCACCCACCCCCCCTCTCTCTCCCACCTCACACACCCACCTCCTCTCTCTCTCTCCCACCCCCCTCTCTCACACCCCCTCTCTCTCTCTCTCTCACACCTCACACACCCACCCCCTCTCTCTCTGACACCCCACACACCCACCCCCACCCCACGCTCTCTCACACCCCCTCTCCCTCACCCCAAACACCCACTCCCTCTCTCTCTCTCTCCCACCCCACTCTCTCTCACACCCCCCTCTCTCACACCCCACACACCCACTCCCTCTCTCTCTCTCCCACCCCCCTCTCACACCCCCCCTTTCTCTCTCCCACCCCCCTCTCACACCCCCCCTTTCTCTCTCACACCCCACACACCCACCCCCACCCACTCTCTCTCACACCCCTCTCTCTCTCACACCCCACACACCCACCCCCTCTCTCTCTCTCCCACCCTACTCTCGCTCACACCCCCTCTCCCTCACCCCACACACCCACCCCCTCTCTCTCTCACACCCTACACACCCACCCCCTCTCTCTCTCACACCCCCCTCTCTCACACCCCCTCTCTCTCACCCACCCCCTCTCTCTCTCACACCCCCCTCTCTCACACCCCCTCTCTCTCACCCACCCCCTCTCTCTCTCACACCCCACACACCCACCCCCTCTCTCTCTCTCTCTCTCCCACCCCATTCTCTCACACCCCCTCTTCCTCACCCCACACACCCACCCCCTCTCTCTCTCACACCCCACACACCCACCCCCTCTCTCTCTCTCTCACACCCCCCCTCTCTCACACCCCCTCTCTCTCACCCACCCCCTCTCACACCCCACACACCCACCCCCTCTCTCACCCCACACACCCACCTCCTCTCTCTCTCACACCCCACACACCCACCCCCTCTCTCTCTCACACCCCACACACCCACCCTCTCTCTCTCTCACACCCCACACACCTACCCCCTCTCTCTCCCACCCCCTCACACCCACCCTCTCTCTCCCACCCCCACACACCCGCCCCCATCTCTCTCCCATCCCCACCCCCCTCTCTCCCACCCCCTCTCTCACACCCCCTCTCTCTCTCCCCCCTCTCTCTCTCACCCCCCTCTCTCTCTATCTCTCTCTCACACCTCACACCTCCACCCCCCTCTCTCACCCCCTCTCTCTCTCACCCCCACACACCCACCCCCCTCTCTCTCTCCCACCCCCACCCCTTCTCACACCCTCCTTCTCTCTCTCCCCCCCACACACCCGCCCCCCTCTCTCTCTCTTTCACACCCCCTCCTGCCCACCCCTCTCTCTCTCACACCCCCTCTCTCTCTCACACCCCCCACACCCCCTCTCTCTCTCTCACCCCCCACACCCCCTCTCTCTCTCTCACACCCCCACACCCCCTCTCTTTCCCTCTCTTCCACCCTCTCTCTCTCACCTACCCTAACCCTCTCTCTCCTCCCCTCTCTTGCATGCAGGCAGGGGGAATCAATTGGACACTGACTGACAGGTAACAGTAAGTGAGAGTTACTGAACCCACCACCCCAAGCACTGACATTGCACCCACCCCCAAAGCACTGATATGGAACCCAACCCCCCCAAGCACTGCCACTGATTCCATCCTCCTAATGAAGGACTACAGGTTCCAGCATGAACCCGTGAGATCTAAAGGGTTACATCCCTAGATCTTAGAGGTTCATGCCGGGACTTGTAGTCCTTCAATTTTGGAGGGAGACACATCCTTAGATCTAAGGAGCTCATGTTGGAACTTGTAGTTCTTTACTTTTGGGGGATGTGACCCCCCCCCCAGCATGTGCCCCTCAGAGCTGAGGATGCGGCACACCCCCCAAACTAGTGAAGGACTACAGGTTCCAGCATGAACCTGTAAGATCTAGGGATGTGACCCACAAAAGTGAAGGACTGCAGGTCCCAGCATGAACCCCTCAGAGCTGAGGATATCACCCCCCCTAAAAGGTAGTGAAGGACTACAGGTCTGAACATGATAGCTCAGGGGTTCATACTGGAACTTGCAGTCCTTCAATTTTGGAAGGAGTCACATGCATTAAACAGGAAGGGGTGGGGTAAATTTACATGGGGGGGGCGTCTGATTTTAGTCTTGCCTAGGGCAGCACAAAACCAAAATACACCACTGAGCAGATGGCCACTGACTTCTCTGGTGGTTTCTGATAGCAACAATACAGTTCGTGGCCCATTCCTCACTGAAGGAAACATTCTTAGCACAGTCCCGCCCACAGGCTTACCCCGATCACCCTGGGCAACAGTAGGCAGTTCCAGGCACACTTTACTGTAACAAGCAATAATTTGGAGCAAAGGGTCAGAATGTCCAGCAGTAGCAGATTGCTGGACATATTTGTAATACTTGGGCACGATCGCCCGCAGTGGTTGCCACGGATAACAGCACAAAGTAAAAAGTTACTGAATGGCAGAATTAGCACAAGTGTCCGTCCCAGCCGCGGTTGGGGCAACTGGGCAAGCAGGCAGCAATAAGGGTTAGATTTGAACGCATTTCCAGCTGGTTGCTATGGACACTTGTTACTGTGGTATTAAATAGAAGGCTGAGCACATAAGTCCTTCCCCAAGTGTAATTCCTCAACAATGGCAGAACAAAGCACAGTTCCCCGGCTCGATCACCCTCGGTTGGTAGGGGCAATGGTTGGCAGGTTAACCGTGAACAGACATCCCGGACGAGCCCCCAAAGGTCGCGGTACCCCTGTAAGGGCTGCTAAGTATTGTGGGTTTTCTGTCACCCTGCCCAGCCCTGTATCCACTCTCAGGCACTCCAAGACATATAGCAGCCAGTGAACTTTGTTTTTTTGTATTTTATTGAGGGGAATAACTTGGATGGGGATGGGAGATATGGGATGCCCAGCACAAATGATCAGTAATTGATTTTGGGACAACTATGTACACTCCCAGCACATATTTATTCAACTTCCTCCTGCACACTCCTTTTTGAAGTTACCTATCCTCACTCCTCTAGCACATCACTTGCTGCAGACTGTTACTCTCTATCACCTCCAGCACATCACTTAATTCCCAGTACCAGCTAGCACATTTGTATGGGTAGGCCTGACACTGGCTCAGCCATGCCTCAGCAAATGCCCTTTGCAGGCAGGGACCGCGGACCCCTATAGTGTAGCAGACAAAATAGCAAAAGTCCTTGTGATAACTGTCCTATATGCGGCTACTGATCCCAGTTAGCCCTCTGCAGGCTCTGCCAGCCCTCCTGGCTGCAGCTGCCCCTTTCCACTGCCCCTTCTACCACAGTCCACACTTCTGGCTCTTCACCAATCTCAGACTGCAAGCTCCCAGTCCTCTCAGGCTTGCCTCCCCAGTCCTCCTGACTGTGGCTCACTCACCAAACCTCCTGGATGCGACCAGTGGTCCTCCCTGGAGTCTTTTAGTAGTGCTCTCTCCCGCTGTCCTCTCCTTACTCTCTCTTGTGCTTCCGGTCCAGGACCTCGTCATGGGTTTCTGAAGGTGGTCCAAACTGCACCGAGCCCAGGCCCAAGGTCACTCCCCCAACTGGGGAGCTCCCTCCAAGGCCCCCACAGCCTTCACACTCCCTCACTCCAGCTCTTCCACCCGACAACTCCTCCCCAGCTGGGCTGACCCTGGGTATTTGAGGAGGCCTGACCCCTGCCAATCCAAGTTGGGGATTGGCCAGGGCACTCCAGAACACCCCAGGTGGCTACACCTCCACCTCCAGCCTCTCTTACCAGAGAGCACTAGAACCTTCTAGAAAGAAATAGGAGGTCCTAGTGATGTCACCTGTGAGTCAATCAGCGCTCCTCTGAGCCACTCCCAACCCAGAATGAAAAAACAGGCCTAGCAACCAGCCAGGCCTGCTTAAATTTTACCTAACATCTCTAGCACACTACTGGAGGATGCTACATTATTGATACATGTCCCTCAGGGCAGTACCCAGATCCCCATACCCCTTTTATGGCCAATTACTTGCATACAAGCCTTCAAAATGGGCACTTTTGATTTTTCCTGTTTGGCTCCCATAGACTTCAATAGGGTTCGCTGTGCAGGTTGGAACACTTCCCCTGTTCAGGAGTTCTGCTGAGAACCGAACAGGGGGGGTGTTCAGCCCATCCCTGGTTCTTAGACACAGGATTATCAGTGGTTGGTAATGCAGCTAGTGTAGTAGCCTGTTCATCCTCAGAGTCAGGGTCAGTGTCAGGAAAAGCAGCCTGGTGGTATGTCAGGTGTTTTTTTGCTTACCGGCCCTTTTTTGAGATGGTGAGGCATATGGGAAAGAAGCTGCCCTCTTTTTGCTGCCCCGGTGCGGGTTTCTTTAGGAGAGGAGCAGTCCATGGAGTCTGCAACAGCTACCCTGTGTGGGGCACGTTGGGGATATGTCGCCGCTTTGTGGGAAGAGCCAGGGCCATCTTGGCTGTCTCTATACCGAGGGCCGGTGAAGAACTCGGTGACCTTTCGGTGGCCCGCCAGCATATTCTTCTTTCTGGTCATGCCTGTCTGACAGAGTCTCTGGGATTTGCCCTGTCAGACGAGATATAGCGTGGGCAGCTGTAGCGGGCAGATCAGCAGGTATGCTTCCCCGTGCTGGGAGAGGGGAAGATTCAGGTGGCCATCTCCCTGTGCTTTGGAAATATCTATGATTTTCAAATCTAGAATGATAAAGAAGCTATTAAATACAATACGATGAAGGTTTAGTGTGAGTGTATTATAACAACAAAGAGATGAATAATTTCATTTCTATTTGTCTTTAGAGCTTTATTAATTCCTTCAACTGTAAATAATGGGGGTTACCAGGAGTGGCAACACATAATATATGCAGCCCATCCAATTATACACTATATTGTCAAAAGTATTGGGACTCCTGCCTTTACACGCACATGAACTTTAATGGCATCCCAGTCTTCGTCCGTAGGGTTCAATATTGAGTTGGCCCACCCTTTGCAGATATAACAACTTTTTTTTTCTTATTAATCAAGTGATATAACAACTTTAAAGTGGATGCAAACCCAATTCATGAATTTTGAGCTGGGCACATATATCTGCAGTGTTTTGTTATCTCTCTTCAAAGCCATGAGTCCCGTAGCTTTGTCCTGCTCCGTTCTTCTGTTATCAGCCTGAGAAAGAGATGGGAGATAGAAGTGTGTGTCGGGGAGGGAGCTATAAATAGATTAGCACACAGCTACCTGTAAACTATTTACAGGCAAGCTCTGCATGTGTGGGGAGGGGATGTGTGCCTTTCCTCCAATTAGCTGCCTCACAGTGTGTAGCAATAATCCACTCCTATAGTGGAATCAGGAAGAGAAAATTCTAGCAGGACGTGCATATTCTAAACAGTATATAAAGGTGAAGACAGAAGATATACATGTAAAACCTATGTAGGGAGATTTGTTTCATCTCTGTATATCATCTGAGGCTGTTCAATTCACTGGGTATAGGAGAGGGTTTACATCCACTTTAATTCTTCTGGGAAGGCTGTCCACAAGGTTTAGGAGTGTGTCTATGGGAATGTTTGACCATTCTTAAAGAAGTGCATTTGTGAGGTCAGGCACTGATGTTGGACGAGAAGGGCTGAATCTCAGTCTCCGCTCTAATTCATCCCAAAGGTCCATAAAGAAATGGATGAGCGAGTTTGGGGTGGAGGAACTGGCCTACACAGAGTCCTGACCTCAACCTGATAGAACATCTTTGGGATGTATTAGAGAGGAGACTGCAAGCCAGGCCTTCTCATCCAACATCAGTGTCTGACCTCACAAATGCGCTTCTGGAAGAATGGTGGAACATTCCCATAGACACTCTCCTAAACCTTGTAGACAGCCTTCCCAGAAGAGTTGAAGCTGTTATAGCTCCAAAGGGTGGGCCAACTCGATATTGAAAAATATTGATGGCTACTGAATAAGAAAAAAATGTAAAGTACCTTTGTCATATCAATTCTACAGAAACAATTAGGAAATTGAGGCAACCTTGGACTTTCATGGTACGGTTTTTAGAAAAATATACAAATTTATTGAAAAGATCAATTTAAGAAGTGCCCAAAAGGGCAGACATGACACATACATACAGTAACTCCTGACATAAAGCAACCCAAGACAGTAAAATTCCTCTGATATAGACTGGAGAGAAATTAATGTATCAACCTCACTAGGGGATTAGACATAGGTATCTTCCCATTAGTTCACTCTACATGTTTCCCGAAAAAACGCTTCTTCAGGAGTATAGTTCAGAGGAGGGTTTGTTCTAAAAGAGAAACATATACATAAGGAATCTTCAAATACAAAACTATAACATAATATAATATCTTATTACTGAATATGGAGCCAACCACCTGATCTCTATCATGATGGTGAGAGGCCCCTTCACTGTAATCAGATCCAATACATATAATGAACACATTCAATGATCCCCATCTGTCAAGGCAACCAGGAAACTGTGGGCATAGGTACTCACCAGCAGGACCAAGACCAGTCACCAAGCGCCTCAAGGCCAAAATGGCAGTCTCCCGGGCGAGTGCAGAAGCCAGGTAAAGGTAATACAGAATAGACAACTGTTAAATGAAACAAAGAAGTAAGTATGATGCACAAACACCCTCATGGGTATTACAAGTAGGGCATACAACAGGGACTTTAGAATCTTCACAATCTCCCTGAACCTAATAGGTACACTAAGGCCACATAGATATAAAGGTAAAAAACGGTAATACACACCAACCAAAAACTTCTTCACAAAATTACATAAAGATGTAACGGGGCTGGAGAGGGAATATCAACCTCAAATTGGGTGTTCAGGGCTGGTAATCAACTCTAATGGAGTGGTGTTAATGACGCTGTAAAGGATATTTTCAGAGACATTAAATCAGAGATATATGAAAAAAATAATGTATAAAATATACCACCAAAAGCCATATGTACACTCATTGTGCCCCATCATATGCCAACTTATATCTTTGAGGTTGGGAGAGATTTATCTTTGTCGATGAGAAATTTAGCCTTTGGCTAACTAAGGCACTTTACTGGTTTTGTTACATTGATGACCTGCTCATTATATGGACAGGATCCAGGGATGAACTTTTGTGCTTTCTGGAGGCTCTCAATGTCAATGAATTTAATCTTAGGTTTACACATACCTTTAGTACACAACAGGTATCTTTTCTTGATTTTACCATTATCATTGATGAGAATGGTCATATTATGACCAATCTATACCTGAAGCTCTGGCAATACCATCTTGCATGCATCCAGCCTGCATCCTGCCTCACTATTCAGGAGTATACTGTATTCGCAATATTTGCGCCTTTGTAGAAATTGTTAACCAAATGAGGATTTTGTCCATCACTCTGGGTTATTACGTAACAGGTTGTTAGCTAGGGGCTATTCTAATACCCTATTGAGAAAGGCCTTTAATAAGGTAAGGTCAAGATCTAGGTTGGAACTTCTTTACAAAAGTACCCCTAAGACCACAGCCAATATGGTGAAATGTATTACTCTCTTAGCCCATGAACAAACTTTACATCCATTCATTTCTCGCCATTGGCATTTATTAGTGGAAAATATCACACTGTAAGTATGTACGCCCTACTCCTGAATTGGTGTATAGAAGGGCTACCTCTTTACGTAATACTCTAACTACCAGTCATTATCAGAATAGGTGTGACTCATCCTTCTGGTGGAGTACACAATACCGTTCACCCCTAGTGCAGTTGATACTACTTTTCTGGTGGTGTACACAAAACATACAGTGCACCCATAGTTGTTATAACACTTCTGTTGGTGTACACCTTACCGTGCACCCATAGTGCAGTTGCTACTACTTTTCTGGTGGAGTACACAGTACACAATACATACAGTACACCTATAGTTGTTATTACACAATACATACAGTGCACCCATAGTTGTTATTACACTTCTGTTGGTGTACACAGTACCGTGCACCCCTAGTGCAGTTGCTACTACTTTTCTGGTGGTGTACACAGTACACAATACAGTGTAGTGTGGTTTTGCTAAACAAAATTTACAGCATGTCCTGAAGGCCACCAAGGAGAGGCAGACGCTCACAGGCCACTAAAAAAGGGAAAGCAGGCTCTGTGTCTACAGTCGACAGTGCTGGTCGTGGACATGGTGCATCCTCGGCATGTGGCCGTGGGGCATGCTTGCCCTTTTTTTCTGCTGCTGGCCATGTTATTGAGCCACAACATGCAGAAGAGTTGGTGGAATGGATAACAAAGCCGTCCTCATCCTCCTCATCCTCTGTTACCCAGGCTCAGAGTAGTTTGCCTGCCAATGCAGCTGCCAAAGTGGCCTATTTCATCGGCTCCATGTCAACAGTCACTCCTTCCCTAGCCCCACCATCACGCACGGAGGAGTCCCCCGAACTATTCGACCACAGTGTTGGGTACATGCTGCAGGAGGATGCACAGCGATTTGAAGGCTCCAATGATGGTACCCAGGTTGAGGAAGGGAGTAATGTGATCCTAGAGAGAGGGGGTGCCCAAGAAGGACAAATAACTGGCAGTAATGTTCCCCCAGCTGCAGCATACTGCCAAGTTTGCTCCAGTGACGAGGAGGGAGGGGATGATGAGGTCACTGACTCTACTTGGGTGCCTGAGAGAAGAGAGGGGGAAAGTGAGGAGGAGGAGGAGGCACAACTCCAACGAGGCAGGATGTCCTCTAGGGGGCAGCTTAAGGGCAGCCACTATATTGCATTACACTGCAGAGCTTCGCACGTGCAGGGTGCTGCTGACTCCCTGCTGACTTTTAAAAGTTCCTTGGTGTGGGCCTTTTTCGACACATGTGCAGCAATTTGCACCGTTGCTGTTTGCAACCCATGTCTGAAGCGGATCAAGCGTGGCCAGAACCGCAGCCGCTTGGGTACCACATGCTTGACCAGACATATGACAACCTCCCATGCAGTCCGTTGGCAACAGCACTTGAAAGACACACATCACAGAAAAAGGCGGACTTCTCCTTGCTCCTCATCTGGGCTTTCCAACCCCACTATATCTCCAGTCCTCTCAAAAACCTGCACCGAGAGGAGTGAAGGTATAGCAATAGGTGTCCCAAGTACTTGCAGCCAATTTGCTAGCAGTACACCACTAATTGATTTTAGCAGGCAAATTTCCCCACCCCAGTTGCTGAACCAAAGAGGCAGGATGCCCTTCAGGGGGCAGATTAAGGGCAGCCACCCTATTGCATCACACCGCAGAGCTAAGCAGGTGCAGGGCACTGCTGACTCCCCGCATATTGTGAAAAGTTCTTTGGTGTGGGTCTTTTTTGACATGTGTGCAGCAGATCGCACCATTGCTGTTTGCAACATATGTCTGAAGCGTATCAAGCGTGGCCAAAACAGCAGCCGCTTGGGCACCACATGCTTGACCAGACATATGGCGACCTCCCATGCAGTCCGTTGGCAACAGCACTTAAAAAACCCATATTAAAGAACAAGGCGGATCTCTCCTTGCTCCTCATCAGCTAGGATCTCCAACTCCACTATACCTCCAGTCCTCTCATAAACCTGCACTGAGAGGAATTAAGGTATAGAAATAGGTGTCCCAAGTACTTGCAGCCAATCTGCTAGCGGTACACCAACATCTGATTTTAGCAGGCAAATTTCCCTACCCCAGTTGCTAAACTGTCGAAAGAAATTTGGTCCCAGCCATCCACATGCTCAGCGTCTGAATGCTAGCTTGGCCAAATTGCTAGCACTGCAACTGCTGCCTTTTCAGCTGGTAGACTATGCCCCCTTTCGTGAATTTGTGGAATGTGCGGTACCTCAGTGGCAGGTTCCCAAACGCCATTTCTTTTCACGGAAGGCCATCCCGGCTTTCTACCAGCATGTGGAAGGCAATGTCTTGGCCTCGTTGGACAGGGCAGTCAGCAGTAAGGTGCATATTACCACTGTCTCATGATCCAGCAGGCATGGACAGGGACGTTACCTTTCTTTCACAGCGCACTGGGTAACTCTGCTGGCAGCTGGGAAGGATGCAGGACAGGGTTCAGTATTGTTGGAGCTTGTTCTGCCACCACGCCTCCAAAATGCTGGTAGTGGTGATTCTCCTCTCTCTCCTCCACCCCCTCCTCTTCTTCTTCCTCTATGGCCTCTGAACCAGCGGTGCTCGGTAGGCGTTCAAGGGGCTATGCAAGCACTCAGGCAAAAAGATGCCATGCGGTGCTGGAGTTGGTCTGCTTAGAGGACAGGAGCCACACTGGGGCAGATATTCTGGAAGCTCTGCAGGGGCATGCTCAGAGGTGGTTGACGCCATGCCAGCTTCAGACAGGAATGGCTGTATGCGACAATGGCACCAACCTCCTCTCCGCCCTCAGACAGGGACACTTGACCCATGTTCCCTGTTTGGCTCACGTCCTAAATTTGGTGGTGCAGTGGTTCTTGAGCAGGTACCTGGGCTTACAGGATCTCCTGAGGCAAGCCAGGAAAGTCTGTGTGCATTTCTGCCGGTCATATAATGCCAGTGCTCGGCTGGCTGACATTCAAAGAGAATGCAACCTGCCCAAGATCCACCTCATTTGTGACATGCCCACCAGGTGGAACTCAACGTAGGTAATGCTGCAGCAGCTGCACACACAGCAGAGGGCCATCAATGAGTACCTGTGTGAGTATGGCACCAGGACAGGGTCAGCGGAGCTTGGCTTTTTTTCGCCACGCCAGTGGCTACTGATCAAGGATGCATGCACTGTCCTGTCACCATTTGAGGAGGCCATGAGGATGGTGAGCAGTGATAGTGCATGCATAAGTGATACTGTCCCTCTTGTCTTCCTGTTGGAGCGCACGCTTCATGGAATAATGGACAGGGAACTTGAGGCAGAACAGCGGGAGGAAGAGGAGGACTTCCTTACCTCTCAAGGCCCCCTTTATCCAGAAAGTATTCCTGCGGGCCTGCCGATCACACAGGAAGAAGAAGAGGAGGAGGAGGAGGATTGTGTCAGTATAGAGGTGGAGGATAACACTCAACATCAGCAGCAGTCTTCAAGGGATCGTTTTCAGTCCCCATAAACCAATGGAATTGTACGTGGCTGGGAGGAGGTGGTTGAGGATCATGTGATCCTTAGTGACCCAGAGGACTCAGGATCCAATGCCTCTGCAAACTTACGCTGCATGGCCTCCCTGATCCTGAAAAGCCTGCGAAAGGACCCTAGTTCGTGGTATCAAGGAGAGGGATCATTACTGGCTGGCAACCCTTCTTGATCCATGTTACAAGGGTAAGGTTGCAGAACTTATCCAGCCTTCGCAGAGGGAGCAGAGGATGAAACATCTTCGGCAGGCCTTGCAGAAAGGTTTGTGCAATGCGTTTCCAGAGCCTGGGGGTTACAATTTCCTGGTGCTGGACAACATATTGCTGAGGCTTCGTTTAGTCACAGAAAGAGCGGTGGAGAATGTGGCCGGCTGACTTCAGACAATTCTTCAGTCCCCAGCACCAAGGTCAGATCAGTTCCAGCAACCATCGCCAGCGTCTGAATTACATGGTGCAGGAATATCTAGGGGCAAGATCAGACTTGGAGACCTTTCCAACAGAACATCCACTGGGTTACTTGAGAATGGACCAATATGCAATTGAGCTACTGGCCTGTCCTGCATCCAGCATTCTTTCTGAACGCACATTCAGTGCTGCTGGAGGCTTTGTAACTGATCACAGAGTGCGCCTGTCCACAGACTTTGTTGATCGGCTCACATTTATAAAAATGAATCAGTCTTGGATCACCAGCGACCAAGCACCTAATGCTGATGTAACCGATTGATTTTTCTATGGATGTGGGATCCCTTGAAGACTGCATATGCTGAGTGACTATCCTGTTCCTCCTCAATCTTCATGATGATAGCTTCTAAGAATATTTTTGGTTCAGGGCACCACCACCACTGCCTAAGGCCCAATTTTTCTGCCCCTGTTTAACAGGGGCGTGTAATTACAATTTTTGATCAAATATTTAACAGCAGGGCTTGTTCCTGCGCTCAACAAGAGTATCTGTGAGGCTTTACAGTGTTGTGCCACCACCACCGCTTAAGGTCCAATTTTTCTGCCCCTGTTTAACAGGGGCATGTAACTACAATTTTTGCTCTAATATTTCACAGCAGGGCCCGTTCCTGCACCCACCAAGTAACTGTGAGGGCTTACAGTGTTCTGGTACCACTAACACCTAAGGCCCAATTTTCTGCAGAGTGTATAGGGCACACCGTATAGTATATACAGGCGTTCCCCTATTTTCAAACATCCGACTTACAAATGACTACTACTTACAAACGGAGGGAGACAACAGGAAGTGAGAGGAAATCTACCCCTAGGAAGGGAAAATTTTCTCCTGTAATGCCCTGTACACACGATAGGATTTTCCGATGGAAAATCTGCGATAGGACCTTGTTGTCAGAAATTCCGACCGTGTGTAGGCTCCCTCACACATTTTCCATAAGAATTTCCAACACACAAAGTTTGGAGAGCTTGCTATAAAATTTTCCAACAACAAAATCCGATCGTGTGTACACAAATCCAACGCACAAAGTGCCACGCATGCTAAGAATAAATTAAGAGACGAACGCTATTTGCTACTGCCCAGTTTATAGACCCAACGTGCGTGTTTTACGTCACCGCGTTCAGAACGATCAGATTTTCCGACAACTTTGTGTGACCGTGTGTATGCAAGACAAGTTTGAGCCAACATCCATCGGAAAAAATCCATGGATTTTGTTGTCGGAATGTCTGATCAATGTCCGACCGTGTGTACAGGGCATAAGAGTTAATATGGGAAAAAGGTGTCTCCACTGATGCTTTATCACCAATCATAGTTTCCCTAATAACCCAAAATTTTCAAAATCCAATTTTCATTGGGACAGAAAGTGAGGTGAAATCTTCTGAACAGGGGCACAGACAGCAAAACAAATGTTACAGGGGTGATAGCCTTTCCCTATGTTATCCAAAAAAGGTTAAAAATAGATTTTTTGGCTGGAGCTACACTTTAAAAATGTACCTGTTCCAAATTACAAACAGATTTAACTTAAGAACAAACCTACAGTCCCTGTCTTGTTTGTAACCCGGGGACCACCTGTATACTGTTGTTCAGATTATATAGGGCCTAGGGGCCCCATGCCTTTTTTTTTCTAAATTTGGGTGCGGGGTTTCCCTTAATATCCATACCAGATCCAAAGGGCCTGGTAATGGGCTGGGGGGGTACCATGCCATTTTTCTCAATGATTTTCATCTATATTGTCGGGACCTGACATTACATTACAGCCGCAAGCAGTTTTAAATGATTTATATTCCTTTAGAAATGTCATTTTGGGCAGGGACTGTTCTAAACAGGGGAAAAAAAAACTTTACAGGCATACTATAGACACCCCCAGGCACGATATTTAAAGGAATATTTCACTTTTATTGTTTCACTTTAAGCATTATTAAAATCACTGCTCCTGAAAAAATGGCCGTTTTTAAAACTTTTTTTTGCATTGATACATGTCCCCTGGGGCAGAACCCGGGTCCCCAAACACTTTTTATAACAATAACTTGCATATTAGCCTTTAAAATTAGCACTTTTGATTTTTCACGTTCGAGTCCCATAGACTTTGACGGTGTTTGCGCGTTTGCACAAATTTTTTGCCTGTTCGCATGTTCTGCCACGAACCAAGTGTTTGGCTCATCCCTACTTTTGGTATGAGGGATCATGCTTTAAACAGGTTAAGGGAGTGGCTATGGGAGCCAAATATGCTCCCAGTGTGGCAAATATACTAATGAGCCACTGGGAAGAACACAGCATATTTGGAGTTCCCATACCTGAAATATTTCTATATAAAAGGTACATTGATGACATCGTCATCCTTTGGAATGGCACAGTGGAAACACTGGAAACATTTCTGAGTAACATCAATAATACCTGTTATGGACTAAAATTCATAGGAAACTGGGATTTATATGAAATCAGTTTCCTTGATTTGGTCTTGGTGAAGGCAAATGGGGGCATTCAAACCAAGACCTATTTCAAGGGCACTGATAAAAACAGTTACATCCCCACAGCCAGTTGCCATCATCCTAGGTGGTTGGGTGGGATTCCTAAGGGTCAACTTATGAGAATCAGGCGTAATTGTGACAATATGTCCGATTATTTACATAAGTCTGATGTTGTGGTTAATAAATTCAAAGAAAAAGGTTATTGAGATTAGGATCTTAGGTCCATTCAATCACAAGTGATGGAGATAGATAGAAGATCACTTTTGGGGGATAAACCCAAAAAGAAATCAGATATAGATTTTATAGCCTTTTTGACTAACTTTAGTCGAGATTACAAAAGTCTACAGAAGATAGTTATGAAACACTGGCCACTATTATTGAGAGATAGAACATTGTCAAAACTGTTGCCTAACCGTCCTAGGTTTATTTATCGATGTGCACCCAATTTAAGGAACAGATTACCTCCTAATGTGTTGAACCCCCCAAAGCAAGTTGGCACTTTTTTGGATTTAACAGGGTTTTATTATTGTAAAAAATGTAAAGCATGTAAACTGACGAGGAAAAATGATAGAAAGGTACTGAATTTTACATCATTCAGAAGAGGGAGTGAATATAAAATTGAGAAATGTATTACATGCAAATCTACCCATGTAACCTATCTTATGCCCTTGCGGGTTGCAATATGTGGGACGCACTAAAAGAAATTTATGCACTTGTATCAATGAACATCTAAATAATGGAATAAACTGTGATAGACTTCATCATGGAAGCCCTTTTTTTCTTTATTCTTTACTAATCTTTGGATGCCTGTTTGGATTGATACTGTGGTTATGAAAATCTCTATATCAAGTTCCATCACAAGCGTTTATGAGTACCTGAACAGGTTCCACGGGATCCTGATTGATCATCCGCTTGGACCGGAGCTGTGGCTGTGAGGATCCTTGATGGGCATTATCCATAGGCGCATATGACTACCTGTAATGGGTGTTATGGGATTCTGGTGAGCAGGCTGTGTGGTAGGTGATGGTGTTGGAAGATCTATTCCTTCTTGTACACCAAGAATCAGAAGACTCACGTGAATTGAATTTTTGATCTTTAATTTTTGAATTTTTTGATCACCGATTATTCACTCTGATTATTTATTTTGTTTATACACTTTGTGAACGTTATACATAATTATTACACCACATGTTTGATTGTGTTTGTTTATTTTGGTTTATGCATTTACAAGCATTTGCACATTAATACTTTGAGGGAGCGCGGTTCTAATTAATTAATATTTAATTAATTTTCCTGTATCTTAATTCATATACATACAACGAGCTGCTCTTATTATTATTAATACTATTATATTTGCGCAGGTTTGGTGGTGGTTGTATATTTCCACATATATACATTTTTTCACTACACTATGAGAATCTTTTTCTGGTGTGCATTGCTTAATCCATTGAGAGCCACAAACAACATTACTGGAGATGGAGTAGAGATGGAGTAGAGTGATGGATACACTTCAATCTGGAGAGCAAATCTAATCTTTTGGATTAAGTGCCTTTAAACTCACCTTTGACCACTTGCCTACAGGGCACTTTCACCCCCTTCCTGTCCTTGCAAATTTTCAGCTTTGCACATTGAATGACAATTGCGCGGTCATGCAACGCTGTACCCAAGCAAAATTTTTATTATTTTCTTGAGAGCTTTCTTTTGGTGGTATTTAATCACCGCTGAGTTTCATATTTTTTGCTAAACAAACAATAAAAGACCAAAAATGTTGAAAACATTTTTTTTTCTTAGTTTCTGTTATAAAATGTCAAAAAAAGTAATTTTTCTTCTTCAAAGATGTGCGCTAATGAGACTGCACTGACGGGCACTGATATGCTGCACTGATGGGCACTGATGAGGAGGCACTAATATGCAGCAATAATGGGCACTAATAGGCAGCACTTATGGGCGGCACTGATAGGTGGCACAGATAGGCAGCTATGATAGGTGCCACTGATGGGCAGCACTGGTTGGCAATGATTGGCACCGCTGATCGTCGTGTTGCGTGCCCCCCAGGAACATATGCACAACAAGAATGGGAGGATGTCCTATGATGTCCTCCCAGAATGAGAGGACAGTTAATTAGGGGGTCAACATATCGCGGAGAGTGCATTGGAGTGGCACAAGTGGTGGAAAACACTGTCAGATAAGAAGTGGAGGAATATTAATTTGTGTTAAGATCACGTTTCCACACATTGGTGGGTGGGACTTTATTGACTCATCTATATGTATTTTTTTGGTTTGTAGTGGCAAATTGAGATATTGTTTTGTTTTTTTTTAAATGGAAAAGGATCGCATCCTTCTCTGTTTTTCTGGTTCTAAATGTGATGGTAGCCTGATATGAACTAACTGTTTTTATTTATGAATTGAATATGGGTCCAGAAAAGTCCACTGTCACAATGCAGAAAAAAAACCCCGAACTGGTCAGATGTCAGTTCCGTTCTGTTACAATTTAGAAGAGGATCTGTTCATGGATCCGCTGCTGAATGGACTGGACACAGCTCATGTAAAAGGACCCTAATGGAGTTTTAAGAAAGAACACCAATTTCCTATTTCTTTTTATGCTAAGCAGAGGGGACATGACTGGCAATGGTAACATTAATCTACAAGGGCCATAGAAAGGTTTTGTCTAGTGGCATACAAAGCAAATATCAAGCTTAGGGAGTCTATGGAGTCTTCAAGTAATATTAAAGGTTTGCTTTTTTCTTGCCTTTAAAATAATAAATATGTCATATTCATGGGCATCCACAGAATTTTTTTCAGGGGGGGGGCATCATTTTAAGGTCACCCATGCTCTGCCCCTTTTCGACAATGTCATGAAGGGGAGGGGATTAGTCATTATCACATAAAGCGCAGGCATGCAACGGTTTGCGAAACCTGATGCAGGGTCCCCCATATAGATCCCCTTTAGAGCAAGCCGGGGCAGGTCCCCCATAGATCCCACTTTAGAGCATACCAGGCCATGGTCCCCCATAGATCCCTCTTTAGAGCAGTCAGGGCCAGGGTCCCCCATATAGATCCCACTTTAGAGCAGTCCAGGCCAGGATCCCCCTTTAGAGCAGTCCAGGCCAGGGTCCCCCTTATAGACCCCCCTTTAGAGCAGGTCAGGCCAAGCTAGGGCCCCCCATATAGATCCCCCTTTAGAGCAGGCCAGGCCAGGGCCGGTCCCCCCTAGAATAGATCCCCCTTTACTTAGTCTTCTTACTCTTACCTTTTGTTCACCTTTATATAGAATATAATCCCCAGGTTTTCCTGCAGTACCACACTCCAGGCTCTCTAGCCTCTTCCCCTGCAAAGAATATTTTATATATATATATATATATATATATATATATATATATATATATATATATATATATATATATTTTTTTTTTTTTTTCACAAGTCCTCCTTGCTTCCTCCTCCTCGGCTTAGGCTGCCTGCCTGTTCTCAGGTTCTCTCTCCCATGCTGGGTGGCCACTGCACAGCACATTCCCTCCCCCAGACAGTCCCACAGATCTCTCCACACACAGGCAGGATGCCACCACCACTCCACTTGAGGATCTACATCTCTCTCTGCACAGTACACAGGAGGGACTGGAGCTGAGCGGCCGAGGC
The DNA here is from genome assembly GCF_042186555.1 of Aquarana catesbeiana. NCBI lineage: Eukaryota > Metazoa > Chordata > Amphibia > Anura > Ranidae > Aquarana > Aquarana catesbeiana. The sequence goes on from NC_133324.1 coordinate 962,227,299, forward strand.
CCGAGGCACCGCATCGGGGTGAGGGAAGGATGGTCTCAGTGAGTCAGAGAGCAGCAGACTCAGAAAAAAAGCCCACGGCGGCCGCGGCGGACCCTGCAAGGGCCGCTCATGGACACCAGTGTCCATGTGCGGACATCTTGCCGATCCCTGATTCCAAGGAGGTGATTGACCCCTTGCAGATGCCCATGGTCATACTTATCTGCTCTGTGCAATGGTTTTACACAGAGCAGCCCCAATACTTTTATTCTGGGGTCCCCTGTCATTTTTTTTTTTATATAGGTCCCCTGTCAGTGCTCCAGGCTCCTCCTGTTCAGTGAGTGCCCCCTTAGGAAGCCGAAGGGTCTGGTATGGACTAGGGGGGGACCCCACGCCGTTTTTCAAAAGCCAGGTGCTGGCAATTGCAACTGCGTGTCAATTAATTAATGAGTTAATTTATTTTTCAATAGTTTGTATTTATTTATGGTAAAGCAGAAGTTTAACAACAACATATGGGCCTCGCAGTGCCAAATATGAAAGTACAAAATACAAATGTGTAGTTCATTGAGGGTTTAATCTCTTTATTATAGTAAAACAACAGTCACATTATAAAGGATGTACCACTAAAATAAAATGTGAAAACCCATAAAGTGGTAAGGCTGTAACTTATAGTAACATAAATGTATCAAAGAAAGGTATCATCTTGTTTATAGAACTCACATATAGGCAACCCTGGTACATACCAAGAGTTGCGCCAAAACAATGTTACTAGCACATGCGACCCAAAATCATATAAAAGGAAAAAAAACCTAAAGACCAGCACAATAGATGAGAGAAAAGAAAGCAGGAAAAAAAAAAAGAAAAAATAGACAAGAGGAAAAAGAGAGCAAAAGGAGACCTCTTTTTAAATGGGATTTGGTTCGTTTTTTTCTTTAGAAATTTCATTTTTGCTGCAGCCTGTTCTTTACATGCTACAGATGTGCTGCTTTACAGGCAAACTAAGGGGACCCCCAGGCACTATATTTATAGGAATTTTTCATTGTTATTGTTGCAATTTAAGCATCATTAAAATCACTGCTCCTGAAAAAACGATTGTTTTTTTTAAAATATTTTTCCATTGATACATGTTCCCCAGGGCAGTACCCAGACTCCCAAACTCCTTTTATGGCCAATTACTTGCATACAGTGCCTTGCAAAAGTATTCACCCCCTTGGCTTTTTACCTATTTTGTTACATTACAGTCTATAGTTCAGTGTTTTTTTTATCTGAATTATATGTGGTGGATCAGAACACAATAGTCTAAGTTGGGGAAGTAAAACTAGAAAAATATCTACATAAAACTATTTTTCAGAAATAAAAAACTGATAATTGGCATGTGCGTATGTATTCACTCTGGTGCAACCAATTACCTTCAAAAGTCCCATAATTAGTGAAATGATGTCCACCTGTGTGCAAGCTAAGTGTCCCATGATCTGTCATTACATATACACACCTTTTTGAAAGGCCCCAGAGGCTGCAACACCTAAGCAAGAGCCACCACTAACTAAACACTGCCATGAAGACCAAGGAACTCTCCAAACAAGTAAGGGACAATGTTGTTGAGAAGTACAAATCAGGGTGAGGTTATAAAAAAATATCCAAATCTTTGATGATCCCTAGGAGCACCATCAAATCTATCATAACCAAATGGAAAGAACATGGCACAACAGCAAACCTTTTATGCAGAGAATTATAGTATAAAATTGAAGTGCTCTAATTAGTTATCAATCCTAGCACATTACACTTCATCTCATATATAAATAAATAGTTTAATCAATGAAGGTGCTTGCAGTGTATAAAATTCATTAAACCGCCGTACTACTACATCAATAAAAATTGCTGCACTCTACCAATTCATTCATGCACGGCTTACTCCATATATATAAAAAGGTGAAAAAATATATATTATAATAGATGCAAAGTGTTAAAAATACATACAAATTCCCTGCTGTAAAAATCAATAGTGCCAGTATAAATATTCATATATTCATATTCATATTTTGGAGGAGCCAGTGACGATCACTGCTGTTGGATACATCTGTTTCACAGCAACGGCTCTCTGATAGAGTATTGGTCACAGCGGCTGACTGCAATCCCTATGCCTCTAAAGCTTGAACGTATCGGACGTTTGTAAGTGTATCATTGTGCTGTTTAAACTTTAGCTCTTATTGATTAAGTTCACTGCGCAATGGTATTTTTTCTCTGCTTATCTTGCATATATCTATCGCATGCTGAGAACACACATTGAATCAAAGCTCAACTTATGATCACTATTACTCATCTGGAAAAAGTGTTTTTTGATTTTTAATAACTCAAGCTATGAACAGGATGAGAGCACATTGCAATGGCTTCTATCCTTAAGGCTTCTATCTCTAAGTGATTCTTTCTACAAGTGATATGCACTTCAGTCTCTGCTTTAAGTTCTGCCTCACCTGATCATTCCTTCTCTGTCTCTTTACAGTAGGGATGAGCCGAACACCCCCCGGTTCGGTTCGCACCAGAACCCGCGAACGGACCGAAAGTTCGCACGAACGTTAGAACCCCATTGACGTCTATGGGACTCGAACGTTCGAAATCAAAAGTGCTCATTTTAAAGGCTAATTTGCATGGTATTGTCCTAAAAAGGGTTTGGGGACCCGGGTCCTACCCCAGGGGACATGTATCAATGCAAAAAAAACTTTTAAAAACGGCCGTTTTTTCGGGAGCAGTGATTTTAATGATGCTTAAAGTAAAAAAAAAAAAAGTGAAATATTCCTTTAAATATCGTACCTGGGGGGTGTCTATAGTATGCCTGTAAAGTGACGCGTGTTTCCCATGTTTAGAACAGTCCCTGCACCAAATGTCATTTTTAAAGGAAAAAATCTCATTTAAAACTGCTTGCGGGTTTAATGTCATGTCGGGTCATGGCAATATGGATGAAAATCAGTGAGACAAACGGCATGGGTACCCCCCAGTCCATTACCAGTCCCTTTGGGTCTTGTATGGATATTAAGGGGAACCCCGCACCCAAATTAAAATAAGGAAAGGTGTGGGGCCACCAGGCCCTATATACTCTGAACAGCAGTATACAGGCGGTGCAAACAAGACAGGGACTGTAGGTTTGTTGTTAAGTAGAATCTGTTTGTAATTTTGAACATTTTTAACGTGTTTAGCTCCAGCCAAAAAATCTTTTCTAAGCTTTTTGGAAAACATAGGGAAGGGTTATCACCCCTGTGACATTTGTTTTGCTGTCTTTCCTCCTCTTCAGAAGATTTCACCTCACTTTTTTGTCCCAATGAAAAATGTTTTTTGAAAATTTGGGTTTTTTTGTGGAACAAGGATTGGAAAGCATCAGTGGAAAGGAGAACTTGTTTTCCCATATTAACTCTTACAGGAGAGAATTTCCCTTCCTAGGGGTAGATTTCATCTCACTTCCTGTTGTCTCCTTCCGTTTGCAAGTAGGAGTCGTTTGTAAGTTAGATGTTTGAAAGTAGGGTCCTGCCCTATATACTCAGCAGAAATTTGGGCCTTAGGTGTTGCTGTGGCCACAACACTGTAAGCCCTCACAGGGCCCTGCTGTGAAATATTAGATCAAGAATTGTAATTACATGCCCCTGTTGAACAGGAGCTGAAAAATTAGGCCTTAGGCACTGGTGCTGGTGCCACAACACTGCAACCCCTCACAGACACTCTAGTTGGAACGCAGGAACGAGCCCTGCTGCAAATTATTGCTTCAAAAATTGTAATTACACGCCCCTGTTAGACAGGGGCAGAAAAATTGGGCCTTAGGCACTGGTGCCACAACACTGCAACCCCTCACAGACACTCTAGTTGGAACGCAGGAACGAGCCCTGCTGCAAAGTATTGCATCAAAAATTGTAATTACACGCCCCTGTTAGACAGGGGCAGAAAAATTGGGCCTTAGGCACTGGTGCTGGTGCCACAACACTGCAACCCCTCACAGACACTCTAGTTGGAACGCAGGAACGAGCCCTGCTGCAAAGTATTACATCAAAAATTGTAATTACACGCCCCTGTTAAACAGGGGCTGAAAAATTGTGCCTTAGGCACTGGTGGTGGCGCCCAGAACCAAAAATGTTCTTACAAGCTATCAGCGTGATGATTGAGGAGGAAGAGGATAATTACTCAGGGATAGTCACTCAGCATCAGCATAGGCAGTCTTTGAAGGGATCTGAGATTTCAAAAAAAATTATTCGGTTACATCAGCATCAGGTGCTTGGTAGCTGGTGGTGATCCAAGACTCATTCATTTTTATGAAGGTCAGCCGATCGACCGAGTCGGTGGACAGACGCACCCTGTGATCGGTTACCACGCCTCCAGCAGCACTGAATGTGCGTTCCGAAAGAACGCTGGATGCAGGACAGGCCAGTAGCTCAATTGCATACTGTGCAAGCTCTGGCCAGTGATCCATCCTCAAGACCCAGTAACCCAGAGGATTTTCGGTGGGAAAGGTGTCCAAGTCTGATCTTGCCCCTAGGTATTCCTGCACCATGTAAAACAGACGCTGGCGATGGTTGCTGGAACCGATCATACCTTGGGGCTGCGGACCAAAAAATTGTCTGAACGCATCGGTCAGACGGCCACCTTCTCCACCGCTCCTTCTTTGACTGACCGAAGCCTCAGCAACACGTTGTCCAGAAACAGGAGTTTGTAACCTCCCAGTCTCTGGGAACGCGTTGCACAGACCTTTCTGCAAGGCCTCCCGAAGATGTTTCATCCTCTGCTCCCTCTGCGATGGCAAGATAAGGTCCGCAACCTTACCCTTGTAACGTGGATCAAGGAGGGTTGCCAGCCAGTATTGGTCCTTCTCCTTGATACCACGAATACGAGGATCCTTACGCAGGCTTTGCAGGATCAGGGAGGCCATGCAGCGTAGGTTTGCTGAGGCATTCGGTCCGGAGTCCTCTGGGTCACTAAGAACGACATGGTCCGCAGCCACCTCCTCCCAGCCACGTACAAGTCCATGTGTTTCTTGGGACTGATCCCTTAAAGACTGCTGCTGATGCTGAGTGCCAGGCTCCACCTCCATACTGACACAATCTTCCTCCTCCTCCTCTTCCTCCTCGTCCTCTTCCTGTGTGATCGGCGGGCACGCAGGAACACTGTCTGGATAAAGGGGGCCTTGAGAGCTAAGGAAGTCCTCCTCTTCCTGCCTCTGTTCTGCCTCAAGTGCCCTGTCCATTATTCCACGCAGCGTGTGCTCCAACAGGTGGACAAGGGGGACAGTGTCACTGATGCATGCACTGTCACTGCTCACCATCCTCGTGGCCTCCTCGAATGGTGACAGGACAGTGCATGCATCCCTGATCATGGCCCACTGGCGTGGGGAAAAAAAACCAAGCTCCCCTGACCCTGTCCTGGTGCCATAGTCGCACAGGTACTCATTTATGGCCCTCTGCTGCGTGTGCAGCCGCTGCAGCATGGCCAACGTTGAGTTCCACCTGGTGGGCATGTCACAGATTAGGCGGTTCTTGGGCAGGTTAAACTCCTTTTGGAGGTCCGTCAGCCGAGCACTGGCATTATATGACCGGCGGAAATGCACACAGACTTTCCTGGCCTGCCTCAGGACATCCTGTAAGCCCGGGTACCTGCCCAAGAACCGCTGCACCACCAAGTTAAGGACGTGAGCCAAACAGGGCACATGGGTCATTTGTCCCTGTCGGAGGGCAGAGAGGAGGTTGGTGCCATTGTCGCAAACCACCATTCCTGCCTTAAGTTGGCGTGGCGTCAACCACCTCTGAACCTGCCCCTGCAGAGCTGACAGAACCTCTGCCCCAGTGTGGCTCCTGTCCCCCAAGCACACCAGCTCAAGCACCGCATGGCATCTTTTGGCCTGCGTACTTGCGTAGCCCCTTGAACGCCTACGGAGCACCGCTGGTTCCGAGGAAGAGGCCATGGAGGAAGAAGAAGAGGAGGGGGTGGAGGAGAGAGGTGTGTCACAATCAGCATTTTGGAGGCGTGGTGGCGGAACAACCTCCAACACTACTGCACCTTGTCCTGCATCCTTCCCAGCTGCCAGCAGAGTCACCCAATGCGCCGTGAAACTTAGGTAACGTCCCTGTCCATGCCTGCTGGACCATGAGTCAGCGGTAATATGCACCTTACCGCTGACCGCCCTGTCCAGCGAGGCATGGACATTGCCTTCCACATGCCGGTAGAGAGCCGGAATCGCCTTCCGTGAGAAAAAGTGGCGTTTGGGTACCTGCCACTGAGGAACCGCACATTCCACAAACTCACGGAAGGGGGCAGAGTCTACCAACTGAAAAGGCAGCAGTTGAAGTGCTAGCAATTTTGCCAAGCTAGCATTCAACCGCTGGGCATGTGGATGGCTGGGAGCAAACTTCTTTCGGCGGTGCAGCAGCTGGGGCAGGGAAATTTGCCTGGTACAATCTGACGTCGGTGTACCAAAAGCAGATTGCCCACAAGTACTTGGCTGTGACACACCTAATTCTACACCTTCATTCCTCTCACTGCAGGTCTCAGAGAGGACTGAAGGTCTAGTGGGGTTGGAAATCTCAGCTGATGAGGAGCAAGGAGAGATCCTCTTTGTTCTTTGGTGTGGGTCTTTTAGATACGCTTGCCAACGAACTGCATGGCAGGTCAACATATGTCTGGTCAAGCATGTGGTACCCAAGCGGGAGATGTTTTGGCCACGCGAGATACGCTTGAGACATATGTTGCAAATAGCAGCGGTGCGATCTGATGCACTCGTCTCAAAAAAGGCCCACACCAAAGAACTTTTTGAATAACGCGCAGAGACTGCAGCGCCCTGCACATGTGGAGCTTTGGGGTGTGATGCAGTCAATGTGCTGCCCTTAGGCTGGCCCCTGGAGGGCATCCTGCCTCGTTGGTGATGTGCTGCCGCCTCCTCCTCCTCCTCCTCCTCCTCCTCCTCCTCTCTCCTATCAGGCACCCACGTTGAGTCAGTGGCCTCATCATCCCCTCCCTCCTCATCACTGGAGCAAACCTGGCAGTATGCTGCAGCAGGGGGAGCATGACTGCCAGATTGCTGTCCTTCTTGGGCACCCCCTCTGTCCGCGCTCATGTTACTGCCTTCATCGAGCTCAGTATCGTCATCAGAGCCTTCCAAACGCTGGGCATCCTCCTGGAGCATGTACCCAACACTGTGGTCAAACAGTTCGAGGGAATCCTCATGAGGACATGGTGGAGCTAGGGAAGGAGTCACTGATGACATTGAGCTGAGGGAAGAGGCCGCTGCTTTGCCAGACAAAGCACCCTGGGCATGGGTGAGAGAGGATGAGGAGGATGAGGACGGCTTGGTCATCCACTCGACCAAGTCTTCCGCATGTTGCGGCTCAACATGGCCAGCTGCCGAAAAAAAGGCCAAGCGTGTCCCATGGCCACGTGCTGATGAGGATGCACCGTCTCCACGACCAGCACTAGACACAGAGCCTGCTTGCCCTCTCTTATTGGCTTGTGACTGTCTGCCTCTCCTTCTTGGCCTTCCAGACATACTAATGGCCTGTAGCTGCACTAAGCTGGGATAGAACACCTGTAATTTTCTTCAAGTAGCTTTATATACTGTAACCAGACAAGCCTGCCTGTCAGTAGGAAGATAACAGGAACGGATCTAGCTGAACACTGTGAGCAGGACGCACTGCATTAAATGTAAATAGTCTAGATAGAAGATAACAGGAACGGATCTAGCTAAACTGAATACAGTGTATATATATATATATGCAACACCTGGGATGCATATATATACACAATACACTGTAAGTGCAGCTAACTGACTGACTGTTCTGCCTAATCTATCTAACTCAAATCAAATGACACTGTCTCTCTCTCTCTCTATCTCTCAGCACACCGGAACACACACTACACAGGGCCGCCGTGCAGGCGGCCTTATATAGTGTGGGGTGTGTACTAAATCCCCTGAGCCATAATTGGCCAAAGCCACCCTGGCTTTGGCCAATTACAGCTCTCTCTACTGACAGCGCTGTGATTGGCCAAGCATGCGGGTCATAGTGCATGCTTGGCCAATCATCAGCCAGCAATGCACTGCGATGCCGCAGTGAATTATGGGCCGTGACGCGCCACACGAATTTAGCGCGAACGGCCCATAACGTTCGCAATTCGGCGAACGATCGAACAGCCGATGTTCGAGTCGAACATGGGTTCGACTCGAACACGAAGCTCATCCCTACTTTACAGGTATGTGTCAGCTCAACCACATTTTCCACCGTTAAATGAAATTGGGATTTGCTGCTGTCTCTGTGTGTGTGTCTTGGTATGTGTCAGCTCAACCACATCTTCCACCGTTAAATGAAATTGGGATTTGCTGCTGTCTCTGTGTGTGTGTCTTTGGTATGTGGCCTTCTCTATCTGTTGCCCTGTGTGCACAACCATGATGTTGTTATTTGTTGCTCTGGACTGTCTTACCTAAGTTTTATGTGTTGATCTTATCTTGGCCTATGGCCTCTTGCTATTCTGACTTTAGAAGCAAAAAGTCCACTTTGATTGTTAGGCATTCTTATAGTCACTCATGATTAATTAATGAACTTCAACCCCACCCTTATAACAGTATAAATTTGAGCATCCTTAAGGGGTGAGCACATTGCTGGGGGAGCACATTGCAATGGCTTCTATCCTTAAGGCTTCTATCTCTAAGTGATTCTTTCTACAAGTGATATGCACTTCAATCTCTGCACTTCAGCGATCGCATGACGCAAACAAATACAGCAATCTGCACTGGAAAGCACCTAACAGACTGCAGGTGACCCTGTCTCTCTAATAAGCTCTCCTTCCACTCTGTAACATGCGCTCTCTACCACTGCTTCTGACACTCCTGTCCTCTCTCCTCAAACTCTCTTACCTTCACCACCCCTCTCCACCCGCCTGCTTATACATATCACCCTGACTTCTGTCCTCTCCCTATTACTGCTCCTACCAGCTCTTGCTCATTCTACATCCGTATACTGATAAAACCTCCAGTACTCTGAGACATGCCCCTTCACATAAATCACATTCCCACATTACCTCCCTCACCCTCCTGCTTCTCCTAATCTCTCTTGACATATCCCCAAACCCTGGGCCACCATCATCTGTCTTTGCCCAACGTTCCCATCCCCCTACACCCTCTGGCAGGAGCTGCAACACACAGAACTTGGTCTCTATTCCTCTTTCCAAAACCAGCCCCCCCTTTTCCTGTGCCCTGTGGAATGCACGTTCTGTCTGCAACTAACTCACCGCCCTTCATGACCTCTTTATCACAAATTCCTGTAACCTACTTGCCATTACTGAAACCTGGCTTCATGAATCGGATACTATTTCTCCTGCTTCCCTCTCCCATGGGGGCCTTCTCTGGACTCACTCCCCCAGACCAAGTGGACGGAAGGGAGGTGGAGTGGGAATCCTTCTAGCCCCATGCAGCACCTATCATGTACTTCACCCACCTCCCTCTCTGACTCTCTCCTCTTTTGAGGCACATTGCATTTGTCTATTCTCTCCCATTTCTCTAAGAATTGCTGTCATCTACCAGCCCCCTGGACCAGTATCAGCCTTTCTTGATGACTTCTCTGCCTGGCTACCCTACTTTCACTCTTCTGAAATCCCCACAATTATTCTTGGGGACTTCAACATCCCTGTTAACACTAACACTACTATTACTTCTAAACTTCTCAGTCTAACCTCATCGCTTGACCTGAAGCAATGGATACAGGCTCCTACCCACTCCAACGGCAACGCCCTTGACCTTGTCTTCTCCTATCTGTGCACTCCGTGCAACCTTTCCAACAATCAGATCCCACTCTCTGATCACTACCTTATTAGTTTTGCTCTCTCCCTGTCTTCCACCTCTTCTCCCTCCAACCGCCTAACAGTTACACGTAGAAACCTTCACCACCTCAACCCTTCTCTTCTCTAGTCTGCTACTGATCACCTCTATGACAAAATCTCACCTCTGTCCAGCCCCGACCTAGCTACTTTCATCTACAACAGCTCACTGTCTTCCTCCCTAGACAAGCTTGCCCCCCTCACTACATGCAGAATTAGGCCCCGACTGCTACAACCCTGGCAAACAGATGACACCAGAAGTCTCAGAAAACGTAGCCGCGCTCTTGAGCGCCTGTGGCATAAGACTAAGACCCAGGAAGACCTCACACAATATAAATCTGCCCTCCTAAAATACTACTCCTGCCTTCACACTGCCAAACAGACCTACTTTATCACACTCATTAACACCTTCTCATCCAGTCCACGTCAACTCTTCTCTACCTTCAACACGCTACTCTGTCCTCCACTGCCTCCACCCACCAACTCACTCACTGCCCAGGAGATTGCCAATCACTAAAACTAAGATTGATACAATTCATGAGGAGATCACCAATGCGCAAAAACCTCCCCCATGCAACACCCCATGTCCACAGACACAATCATTACTTCCCTCATTCAACCCTGCTACTATTACTGAGGTTGCTAAACTTTTATCTAGCACTCATCTAACCAATTGCCCCCTGGATCCTGTTCCCTCGCAAATGCTACGCTCACCCTCTGACTCGATTCTACACTCTCTAACTCACATTTTCAACCTCTCCCTCTCTTGTGGCATCTTCTCAAACTCTCTAAAACATGCGCTAGTCACCCCCATACTAAAAAAGCCTTCACTGAATCCCACCAATCTCAACAACTTACGTCCCATCTCCTTACTCTCCTTCTCCTCCAAACTTCTTGAAAGACTGGTCTACAACCGACTAAGCGACCATCTGACCATGAATAAACTTCTTGATCCCCTTCAGTCCGGTTTTCGCCCTCAACACTCCACGGAAACTGCTCTCCTTAAACTCTCAAATGACCTACTAATGGCTAAAGCCAATGGACACTATTCTGTACTACTTCTCCTGGATTTCTCTGCTGCCTTTGACACAGTGGACCACCCCCTCCTCCTCAAAAAACTCCACTCCTTTGGTCTCCGCGACTGTACTCTTCGCTGGTTCTCATCCTACCTATCCCACCGCTCCTTCGGTGTCACTTACAACTCTACTGCCTCCTCTCCTCTTCTTTTTTCCGTTGGGGTCCCCCAAGGTTCTGTTCTTGGACCTCTCCTTTTCTCAATCTACACCACCTCCTTGGGTCAGTTGACTGCCTCCCACGGCTTTAAATATCATCTCTACGCTGATGACACCCAAATGTTTCTCTCCACCCCCCAGCTCTCTCCGTCTGTCTCCCCACACATTAAGAACTTACTAGCAGACATATCAGCCTGGATGTCACATCACTTCCTCAAACTCAACCTATCCAAAACCGAGCTCATGATATTTCCTCCCTCAGGTGCCACTTCCCCTGATTTCCCTGTCAATATCAACGGCTCAACTATCAACCCATCTGCCCACGCCAAGGTCCTAGGTGTAATCCTGGACTCTCAACTAACCTTTCGACCCCACATTCTATCACTATCCAAAGCTTGCTGCCTCAATCTCCGCAACATGGGAGGAGCCAAGGACGCTCTGTGCAGATCAGCAGTTTCACACAGTGTACTGCACTGAATCTGCTCCTGTCTAAGGCGGCTGACTGCTATAGTAAAACCTGCATATATGCCTTATCATTATAAGGCACACGTGAGTGGATTGAAGTTTGCCTGTGTACCTTGGTATCCTAACTATTGCACAATGATTGTTTTTTTCTCTTATCTGCCTGTTTATGATTCTCACATTGGTTGTGAATAGAAGCAAAAAACACATTGGTACTATAAAGATCAATGAGCACCTTAATTAAGCAAGTGTTTTTAAACAGCTTTGCTAGTGATCAAAAGCTCTATACCAATCAGGATTCTACACCTGTATAATTGAACCTTCTGAATACATCCCTATATATTTATTTTTATGTGGATTTTTTATGTGAATTTTTTACACATTTGGTGTCACTAATTTTTTATAATTTTACACTATTTTGATTGCTGGATTTTTTAGGAATTTTTACTCACCGCTGGATTTATTTGACTATTTATATTTATTCTTATATATTCATTTTCATGCACATTGTGAAGCGCTTCAAATATCATTATTTATTCTTTTTACTATCCAAAGCTTGCCGCCTCAATCTCCGCAACATCTCCAAGATACGCCCCTTCCTAACCAATGTCACCACAAAGCTTCTAATCCACTCCCTGGTCATCTCCCACCTCGACTACTGCAACTCCCTCCTCATTGGCTTACCTCTAAATAGGCTATCCCCACTTCAGTCCGTCATGAACGCTGCTGCCAGGCTCATCCACCTCACAAACCGCTCAGCGTCTGCTACACCCCTCTGCCAATCCCTCCATTGGTTGCCACTCAGTCACAGACTTAAATTCAAGATACTAACTATAACTTACAAAGCCATCCACAACCTGGCCCCCAGCTACATCTCTAACCTAGTCACAAAATACCAACCTAATCGTTCTCTTCGCTCCTCCCAAGACCTCCTGCTCTCAAACTCCCTTGTCACCTCATCCCATGCTCGCCTTCAGGACTTCTCCAGAGCCTCCCCCATCCTCTGGAATGCTCTACCCCAATCCATCCGATATCCTCCTACTTTATCCACTTTCAGACGATCCCTGAAAACTCATCTCTTCAGAGAAGCCTATCTGGCCCCCACCTAACAACTGTACATTTATCTTCTCAATCAGCACATCACCCACAGTTATTACCTCTTGTATCTCTTGACCTTCCCTCTTAGATTGTAAGCTCTAAGGAGCAGGGCCCTCTGATTCCTACTGTATCAAAGTGTATTGTATTTGTACTGTCTACCCTCAAGTTGTAAAGCGCTACGTAAACTGTTGGCGCTATATAAATACTGTATAATAATAATAATATAATAATAAGTACTATAGAGTTTAACCCCTCATTTTCAATGATGGATGGATTACTGGGCTGATTACTTGATCACCTTATCACTTTCATTGTTTTTCCTTTTTTCCCCTAAAGGACTTTTGGCTCATTCTAATAATTTAATTGAAAGTAGCACCTTACACAATTGGTCTATTGCTAATTTTTATTGATATTTGCATGTTTTTTCACACTAGCACCATTGAATATTTATACTGGCACTATTGATTTTTACCACAGGGAATTTGTATGTATTTTTAACACTTTGCATCTATTATAATATATATTTTTTCACCTTATTATATATATGGAGTAAGCCGTGCATGAATGAATTGGTAGAGTGCAACAATTTTTATTGATCTAGTAGTACGGCGGTTTAATGAATTTTATACACTGCAAGCACCTTCATCGATTACACTATTTATTTATATATGAGATGAAGTGTAATGTGCAAGGATTGATAACTAATTAGAGCGCTTCAATTTTATACTATAATTCTCTGCATATAAGCATGGCCTCTGACCATTTTAATTGATAGCAGCTTAATTTATTGTTTCAATCACAACTTAATTTATTGTTTCAATCACAATTTTTTTCAATTTTGGTAATCACATTTTCTAATCACATTTTTTTGAATCATATCTTATTTATTTCCATTTCAGCGCTTGGTTTTTCTATATATATTTTACACCAGCAAACCTGCCAAGAGACGGCCGCACACCAAAACTCACAGACCGAGCAAGGAGGGCACTAATCAGAGAGGCAGCACAGAGATCTAAGGTAACCCTGGAGGAGCTGCAGAGTTCCACAGCAGAGACTGGAGTATCTGTACATAGGACGACAATAAGCCGTACGCTCCATAGAGTTGGGCTTTATGGCAGAGTGGCCAGAAGAAAGCCATTACTTTCAGCAAAAAACAAAATGGCACGTTTTGAGTTTGTAAAAAGGCATGTGGGAGACTCCCAAAATGTATGGAGGAAGGTGCTCTGGTCTGATGAGACTAAAATTGAACTTTTTGGCCATCAAAGAAAACGCTATCTGGAGCAAACCCAACACATCACATGACCCAAAGAACACCATCCCCACAGTGAAACATGGTGGTGGCAGCATCATGCTGTGGGGATCTTTTTCAGCAGTCAGGACTGGGAAACTGGTCAGAGTTGAGGGAAAGATGGATGGTGCTAAATACAGGGATATTCATGAGCAAAACCTGTACCACTCTGTGTGTGATTTGAGGCTAGGACGGAGGTTTACCTTCCAGCAGGACAATGACCCCAAACACACTGCTAAAGCAACACTTGAGTGGTTTAAGGGGAAACCTGTAAATGTGTTGGAATGGCCTAGTCAAAGCCCAGACCTCAATCCAATAGAAAATCTGTGGTCAGACTTAAAGATTGCTGTTCACAAATGCAAACCATCCAACTTGAAGGAGCTGGAGCAGATTTGCAAGGAGGAATGGGCGAAAAACCCAGTGGTAAGATGTGGCAAGTTTATAGAGACTTATCCAAAGTGACTTGGAGCTGTGACAGCCACAAAAGGTGGCTCTACAAGGTATTGACTTTAGGGGGGTGAATAGTTATGCATATTGACTTTTTCAGTTATTTTGTCCTATTTGTTGTTTGCTTCACAATAAAAAAAAAAAAATTCAAAGTTGTGGCCATGTTCTGTAAATTAAATGATGCAAATCCTCAAACAATCCATGTTAATTCCAGGTTGTGAGGCAACAAAACACGAAAAATGCCAAGGGGGGTGAATAACTTTGCAAGGCACTGTATAAGCCTTCAAAATTGGCACTTTTGATTTTTCCTGTTTGGCTCCCATAGACTTCAAAGGGTTTCGCCGTTCAGGTTTGAACTTTTCCCCTGTTCGGGAGTTCGGCTGCGAACCGAACAGGTGGTTGTGTTCGGCCTATCCCTAATGCTCTACTACATTTAGGAAATTACCATTTCCCCCCTTCATCCAGAATGATTGTAACTTATCCCCTGCTAGCTGCTAAACTGAATACCACTAGACTGTGAAATTCTGCACAACAACCGATTTTCCTCAACATTGTTAAGGGTCTAAAACTCCGAAGTTCAATAGAACAAATTATTGAAATGAAAAACTCTCCCTCAAGTGTTTCATCACTATCATTCCATATATTGTATTTCGAAGAGAACCATGCAAATCCAACATTTTGTGGCTACAGTTTCCATCTTCTCAGATATTTGGAATATAAGCTGTTCCTGATTGAATTAGTTTGTAAAGATTTAGGGATGTATTTAATATTCTTACATATGTGTTCTGTAGTCAGTTATGTTTTTTTATTACTGAAATACCAAACATCAAAATACACAGATATGATACATACAGTACAGTATCTCAGAGCTATATTTTGAATTTCAAGGATTTGTATTTCTATTCATCCGTTCTTGAGATTAAACAGCTCTGCCACACAACAGACCTGTCTGGCAGGGTGGGAGACCCAATTTTTTTTTTCACGTCTTATCCCATCCCCAGCCTGTGACTGGATAGTGAAAGGAGAAGCAGAAGAATGATGAGCTTCTCTATCGCCATAGGCATGCACACAGGTGACTCTAATCACACAGTGTGTTGCCGACCCCCCCCCGCTTCCTGTCTCCCCCCCTGCAGTGCTCCCAGCTTCCCTCCTCTCCCCTCAGGAGCGGGAAAGGGGCTGGTAAATATTTCATTAACCGGCCCCATCCTTTTCTGAATGAACACAGTGAGTGATTTGTACTGATTGCTCATGTCTTCATTCTTAACTGAAACATAGTAAACTATGTTTACTGCAGGCCACAGAGTCTCTGTCCTTAGTTTCATTATCTGTCCCAAAAGTGAGACTTCAGGGGTCTGTTTAGACCTTTGATATTTCACCAAAGTCCCATACAAAAATTGTAGAAAAGGAAAAATAATTTTGTAAAAAATCATTAAAAAATAATAATAAAAAAAAACTACTCACACCATCCACTGCCCTTCTGACACCAATCTTTGCCCTACTGACACCATCCACTGCTCTGCTAATACACACTGTAAACTGTAAAGGGTTTGCAATAGGCTGATTTCAGGTCAAATTCTGGTACTTAAACTGCTTACATTTAAAAAATGCATGCAATGATATAATTAATATATGTAGAGCTGCATTAGTGCATGCCTTTTATGCCAGTGTGAAGTTCAACTTTAAGTTGGCAAAAAACATAGATCTGCTTGGTTCAAAGGAAAATGTCAAAATATCTCATCCACTCTCCTAATCTTTTTCAGGCATTCTGAACGGAACTCTTTATTGTTGAATGTATAGATCAGTGGGTTCACTAAGGGGGTCCAGAAAAAGAATATGAATGCAAAAGTGTTGGTGAGCTGCGGTGTTACTACTTTGGCTGGCAACACATAGACACCAAAAGAGAGACCGTACTGCATGGAGAACACAAGGAGGTGGGAGCTACACGTAGAGAAGGTCTTCTTCCTGCCGGAGGATGAGGGAATTTTAAGAACTGTTTTAATTATAAAAACATATGTTACAAAAACAGACAAAATTGTGACCAATATTATGAACAAGCTTACTAAAGTAATAAAGAGGCGGATGTGTGTTGTATCGGAGGTGGCCAGGTCCATGAATAGAGAACAGTCACAGAAGAAATGGTGAATTGTGTTATGGCCACAAAATCGTAACTGACTTTGTAAACCAGATATAACACCTGTAAACGAGGCCGAAATAATCCAAAATGCAATGACTGCCCGAAGATAGATATCATTATTCACAAAGGAAGAATAGCGCAATGGATGGCAAACAGCCAAGTATCGATCATAGGACATTAGAGCATAGTGAAAGCACCCAACATCTCCTGCGGTCCCGTACATCTGACCTTGTACAATGCAGCCAGTGACAGTGAAAGTCGGTCTCTCATGAAGAACGTCATTTAGGAATTTTGGAACAATATTTGAAATGCTCAGCAGATCATATATGCACATGCTCTGAATTATGAAAAACATTGGTGCCTTGAGATGAGCGCTACTAAAGATAATATAAATGATCAATACATTTTCCCAGCAAATCAAAAGGTAAATGATCAGAAACAGAACAAACATTGGGATCCTGAAGCCTTCAAAAGCTTTAAATCTGGTGAGCAGAATTTCATAGATGGCTGTGCAGTTCTCGGGATACACCATCTGTGGAGGAGACAATCACATAACATACAATAATTTGAAGATCAATAAATCTGCCCTATGACTTCTGGTTTTTGGTGCTAAAGCTAATTTTTCATGGTAAAGCAGTAGGCTTTAATCATGTAGTTATTTTCTCTCATCTTTATAACATAGTTACTATAGTGACAGTGTAGCGCTACTAGAAAGTGTACATAAATCACAAAATATAGACTAAATAACAAATCTAATAAAACCAAAAAGCTATATATATTGGCTAGACTGGATATGACCCAGTGAGTGTGTGAGAAAAATGTCCACAAAAGTGTCAAATGGGGTATCCCTCTGGTGAAGGTAGTCCCAATCATGGAAAAATAGTGTAAAGCTTGTCTGTAGTCAATAGCAACGAAACTCAAGAGGTAAATGGGTACTCTTGCCAGCTGTGATGGACCCCAGATGTCATACGACAGAGGGGTCAGACAGGCTTAGGATCTTATGCTGTATTCATCCGATGTTACTCAGGTACTGGACACAGATGGGTGGAACCAGTTCAAGGTGATATCCTCAGCTCCTGGTCCATGAAGGCTCCAAGTACTCCCCTGCCAGATGGCCGTCTCCAAAGTTGTTCTGTGAAGGCTCCAGGGAATAATCATATGAAAGCAAAAGAAAGGAGAAGAACTCCAATGGTGCAGGTCAAAACCAATTAGGTTTATTAATAATAAAAGGTCAAATGGTAAACACCAATATAATAAAAATCACTTTTATTATATTGTTTGTATTGATTATTCCCTGGAGCCTTCACGGAACAACTTTTGAGATGGCCATCTGGCAGGGGAGTACTTGGAGCCTTCACGGACCAGGAGCTGAGGATATCACCTTGAACCGGTTCCACCCATCTGTGTCCAGTTCCTGAGTAACATCTGATGAATACAGCATAAGATCCTAAGCCTGTCTGACCCCTCTGTCGTATGACATCTGGGGTCCATCACAGCTGGTAAGAGTACCCATTTACCTCTTGAGTTTCATTGCTATTGACTACAGACAAGCCTTACACTATTTTTCTACGATTGGGACTACCTTCATCAGAGGGATACACCATTTGACACTTTTGTGGACATTTTTTCTCACACACTCACTGGGTCATATCCAGTCTAGCCAATATATATTGCTTTTTGGTTTTATTAGATTTGTTATTTAGTCTATATTTTGTGATTTATTTACACTTTCTAGTAGCGCTACACTGTCACTATAGTATCCATTTTGAACTTTGTACGTTTGAGGGTCAGCAGCTTGTGTTCACCTATTTGATTAATTTTAGCTCAGTCTTTTCCCTCACCATCACATTTATAACATAGTTGTCAGGTCACCTGAGGTCAGGTGAGAGATGCACACCTCTGGGGTTAGGAGCACACCGCTAAGGTTGTGGACCCTTCGGCTGACTGCTGCGGATGGAGCTCTGGGTGGTTCGGGAAAGCAGCTCCACCTGAACACCGACACAGACCAAACAGGGAGCTAGAGCGTAAGATTCCCCAGGGAGCGGAATCTAAGAGCCAGCAGGTTTTCACAAGAGCCTCTGGTGGTGAGGATGGATTTGGCTGCAGCTGACTCCAGGTCACGGCCCCCCGGGGTCCCTCAGCTCATGCTCATGGACTGGCTCTGGTGGACAGAGCAGAAGCAGAAGTACAGATGGACGCGTAAACCCAGTGCTCCTGCTCCACAAGGCCCTGCTTCATCAGCAAACCCAGCTATACCTCAACCTACACATCCCAGACATGGTGAGGATGTCCCTGAGCATGTCAACGACCCGATCCCTGAAGACGCAAGGATCATAGCTAAGTAGACAGATCCCTGAAATCTTCCGATCGTGGCCTAGAGGCAGGATGCAGGCCTCACATGACGCCTCCTCCTGTGACTCTCGCTCCCCGAGCTGCAGCCCATGTCGCAGCTGCAATGGAGACAGGACTGAGAGCCCCTCCAGTGCTTAATCTAGACGACCTCCGCAGCATGGCTTCTGATATCAAAAGCACACTGCAGGCAGCCATCTCAGATCTTAGATCAGACATCCAGGCAATTGCCCTGAGGGTGGAAGAAATATAAGTCACTCAAGCCCACCACGATGTCTCCCTCTGCCAGGTGCAGCAAATAACAGAATCACACGCCATACATCTTAGGGAGATAAATCGCCATGTGGAAGACCTGGATAATAGAGGGTGAAGATGTAACCTGAGGGTAAGGGGTGTTCCAGAATCCATAGATCCAAATCATCTCCCCCAGGCAGTGACTAACATTTTCCTTGTCAAAGTATTTTACTGTGTATACAAAGGTAAGTTATACAAGTGTATATTATAGGCAATGTACAATCAAATTAATGAAGCTCAGTTACATAAATCCAAAAACGATTTAGAATATCATTAAATACAATAAAGAAAATAATTGCTGAACAATAAGTAAATTGATCATTAAAATTATCTAGATTACGGTCAAAATAGAAATATTTGTATCTATAATAACACTGTATGCGTGTAAATAACATGTGTAAGAGCGTCAAAATCTCAGATTGAATATAGACAGAGAAAAAGATATAAAGGAAAGAAGGAAAGAAAAGGAGGAGTAAGAAAACAAAAAAATGAGGTCCGCAAGGTCAAGTCGAGAGCCACCACAATATCTGGCATAATGATTTTCAAAAAGAAACCTATTAAATTAGCTACCATGGCAGTAGTACTTTTTTATCAAATGTTGATGGCATGTAATTTTCTATCCAAGGTTGCCATATTTTTTCAAATTTAGAGAGCTACCATTTTTGCTTGTATCATAGTATTATACATTCTATTCACTACTTAATAAACTGCCAATGTTGGGGATCTCCAAGCTTTCGCTAGCGTTTGTTTCGCAGCTGTAAGGAGTTGTATCAGCAATTTAAAGTGTGTGTATGATAAAAATTTCAGGTTAAGCAGAGCTAATGTAGGATCTAGAGGAAATTTTATTTTGAATAATTTAGACGCAATGTGAAATATTTCCTTCCAGAAGGTTTGAGCAATAGGGCAAGCCCACCAGATACGAAGATAAGTACCCAAATCCGAACAACCACGGAAACAATGTGCTGAATAATTTTGAGTATATTTAGCTACCCTAGTTGGTACAAGGTACCATATTGTTAATACTTTGTAGTTGGCCTCTAGCACCACATTGGGAGATGCTGATTTGGTGATTTGGCTGATTTGGTTATTGACCATATTTGATTCCAGTCTGTTTTCTCCAACGTTCTTTCTAGGTCCTCCTCCCATTTCTGAACATAAGATGTTTTTTCTGAGTTGGGTTGAATTAATAATTGACAGTATAGAAGGGATATTATACCTCTGGAATGTGGCTCTTTCTTACATATTGCTTCAAAGTTAGTTGAACTATTTAGGGGAGTGTCAGGAACTAAAAAAGGTGAGAAAAAGTTTTTAATTTGGAGATATCTCAATAATTCTGATTGAGATAATCCATAAGTTTCACAAAGTGTGGGAAAGGGGATGAAAGATGAGGAATCCACAAATTTACACATGGTCAGAATATCTAAGGATACCCATTCTTTAAAAGATCTAGGAGAGACCCATGCTGGGTAAAATGCTGGGTTTCTATAAAATGAAAGTAGAGTAGATTGTGTGCAGATTGCAAGTGGTTTCCCACCTTAAATCTATCCCAAAGAGATATATAATGTTTAGTAATAGGATTTTGTAATTCTCTACGATCTTTAGGAGAGATCAAAAGTAGGTTGAATATTGGTAATGGGTCACATTCAGCCGCATCGATAGACACCCATAATGGGATTTAATTTTGTGCATGGTATTTAGTAAGACTAGCTAATTGTGCTGCCCTATAGTAACATGTAAAGTTAGGACAACCTAGACCACCATTAATCCTGGGGAGAAATAATGTACGCTGTTGTATTCGTGGCTTAGAAGAACCCTATATGAATGACATCACTCTTTTCTGTATAATGCCCCGTACACACGGTCGGACTTTGTTCGGACATTCCGACAACAAAATCCTAGGATTTTTTCCGACGGATGTTGGCTCAAACTTGTCTTGCATACACACGGTCACACAAAGTTGTCGGAAAATCCGATCGTTCTGAACGCGGTGACGTAAAGCACGTACGTCGGGACTATAAACGGGGCAGTGGCCAATAGCTTTCATCTCTTTATTTATTCTGAGCATGCGTGGCACTTTGTCCGTCAGATTTGTGTACACACGATCGGAATTTCCGACAACGGATTTTGTCGGAAAATTTTATATCCTGCTCTCAAACTTTGTGTGTCGGAAAGTCCGATGGAAAATGTGTGATGGAGCCTACACACGGTCGGAATTTCCGACAACAAGGTCCTATCACACATTTTCCGTCGGAAAATCTGACCGTGTGTACGGGGCATAAGTCTTAGAAACTAAGCAGGAACCAAGATAAATATAAAATTTTAGGTAAGATCATTTTAATGGCGTTGATTCTTCCAAACCATGATAATGTGAGGTGGGACCAAGATCTCAGCAAATTTGATATATTTTTTAAGATGGTTGGATAATTAACTGAGAATAGATTCGATAAAGAGGCAGATAAATTGATCCCTAAGTAAGGAATCGACTTTTCAGTCCAAGTGAAAGGGAGACCTATTTTTGCTGAGCTTAGTTCTATGTTTGAAAGAGATATGTTCAAAGCTTGACTTTTGTTAGGGTTAATGTAAAGGTCTGAAAATACTGCAAATTCATTGAGGATTGGAATAAGATTAGGACCGGATACTTGTGGGGATGAAAGAAATAGAAGGATATCATCCGCAAATAGACAGAGTTTATGTTGGTAACCGGCAATTTCAATTCCTGTTATAGTAGGGTCAGATCTAATCATTTGGGCAAGTGGTTCTATTAAAAGGGCGAATAATAGGGGAGAGAGTGGACATCCCTGAAGTGTTCCTCTATTTATACTAAAGGGGTCGGATCTATAACCAGCATATTTGACATATGCTTTTGGTTTGTTGTAGAGCGCCATGATCCAATTTATGAAGTTGGGTCCAAAACCCCATTTTTGCAGAGTATAATGCAAGTAAGGCCAGGAAATGGAATTGAATGCTTTCTTAAGATCCAATGAAAGAAAGCAAGCTGGGATTCAACGTGATTTCGCAATCTGTGCTAAAAGTACCACTCTATGTACATAATCATCTGCTTGGCGTGTTGGCATAAAGCCAACCTGATCTCGATGTATTAGTGTGCCTATAATATTATTGAAGAAGAAAATATTACAGCGCACACATGCAAAAAAGACATTTACCTCAAGCAAGGCTAGTTTAAAACACCTAAACATTTTCAAAAAAACATTATCAAAAAATATGGGGATTTGGTCACACCATATTGCTATATGGTGCTAAGCCCACTTACTGCGACAAAGTACCCCATAATCAGTGGGTCCTACACTATCCATGGAGTGGGAGATCCTGCATCTCTGAACCATGAGAGCATTACACTCTTCTAAATGGGAGAATCATAAGGTCTCCACTCATGACACAAGTGGACACTAATGAGAGGTACTTATGTGAAGGAGTGAGGTGCTCCGCACCCAAAGGGATTTGGTCAGAATCCATACAATATACAAACAAGATATTTGGGGGGCACACTCTAAAAGATGCATTAAAGATGGTGCACCATCTTTAATGCATCTTTTAGAGTGTGCCCCCCAAATATCTTGTTTGTATAATATTATTGAGACGCGTTGCAAGAATTTTCGCTAGAATTTTAATATCTATATTTAACATGGAAATGGGGCGGTAATTTGTGCATGAAGTGTCATCTGAGTGAGGTTTTGGAATCATGCAAATGATTGCCATTAATGATTCTTGTCTAAAGGATTTATTGTCTAAAATATTATTAAATGCTTTTCCCAAAACAGGGGAGATGATATCAGTAAAAGTGCGATAATATAGGGCTGCATAGCCATCCAGGCCAGGTCTTTTATTTACTTTTAATTCTTTAATAGCTGCTACTACTTCTTCCACCATAATGGGTCTCTCTAATTGAGTTTTATGAGAAGGAGATAATTGTGGTATTGAGTTATTTTCAAGAAGAAGGATTCAACTTTGTTAGAGTTAAGAGTATTGGTTTCTGAGTAAAGGTTGGTTAAATGAGAACCGAATTTCTGAACTATTTTGAGAGGGTTGCTTGTATATATATTTTTAGCTAGTTTAAGTTTAATTGGTTTAAAGGATTTATTTATAGAGTTAGATTTGATATAAAATGCATGTCTGGAACGATGCAACGTTTTATTAGCAGAGTCTGTGAGGAATAAGTCATATTCCAATTTAGCTTTTTCTAATTTATATTCGCCATGGGGGTGGGATTGTTTTGGAAGGCTGTAAAAGATGAATTAAATTCATTTTCTAATGTCCATGCCAGATTTCTACGCTCCATCTTGAGTATTCCAGATTGTTGTTGGAATATTCCTCTCAGGACAGGTTTGTGGGCTTCCCAGAGGGTCAAAGGGAAGACTTCTGGGCATGTATTATGTTTTAAGTAAAATTTTAGAGCCTGTTCAATTATTAAACGGTAAGAAGCATGTTTTAACAATATATTTGGGAGATACCAGGTTGGGTCGTGTGCTTTGGGTATGATAGATGCCATGGAAGTAAAGACTGCGTTGTGATCAGACCAAGGGATAGGGATAATTTTAGATGTAAGTATTTCTGGTAACATTCCTACTGTCAGAAATATGTGGTCAATTCGGCTGAATGTCTGATGTGGATGTGAATAATATGTAACATTTCTTTTTGTTGGGTTGGTTTCTCTCCAAGAATCAATAAATTTATATTTAGAAAGGAGCTGAGAAAAAGACTGTTTGGTTTGGCTTCGGGGTAGTATATATGGGGTTTTATCCAGAAATGGGAGGAGGACCTGGTTGGAATCTCCACATATAATGAGTGATCCCATTCTATGAGAATTTACTACCTGAAAAAGGTGTGATAAAAAAGGTATAGGCTTTTTATTAGGTGCATAATATGAGACGATAGTTATTGCCATGTCTAGTACATATCCTGTTAGTATTAAATAACGTCCTTTCAGATCTTTTATTTCAGCATGGATTGCGAATGGAGTGGATCTATGGAAAGCTATTAGAGTTCCTTTTTGTTTGGTATCAGTTGAAGCAGTGAATACTTGTGGGTATGAGGAGTTAAAAAATTTGTGTGTAGATTTGTTTGTGAAGTGGGTTTCTTGTAAACACACAATGTGTGCATTCATGGCCTGGAAAGATCGAAACATTTTTGTATGTTTTTGTGGTACATTTAGGCCCTGTACATTCAGGGAAATTATGTTTAATGGTGCCATAGTATTTGAACCTGCAAGCTATCCTTGCCAAACATTACGATGTGGTGACTTCTCGACCTAACACTCGCGGACATGGAGGGAAGAAGTAAAAATCGTAAGAAATCATAAAACATATGAGTAACATAGGAGTGCAGAGAGATTCAAAGCTTACCCATGATGAAAGATAAAATCCTCCATCAGGGGATAAGGAACCCTCATCAAGTCCTCACATAATATCTGTGGGGATCCGATGAAAGCAAATTGGGGCACACGGAATTTTCGTGAGAGAAACACCCGCCACAAAAAAAAAATTCTGAAACGAACATCACAATGATGTATGATTACAAGCCCTAACAATATTCAAAAATTCAAACATCATCTATATTTAAATTTAACAGTTAACATTTAATATTTAAAGTTCCGAGAGGGATAATATAGGGGGAGGAATAATTATCAGGCAAAAAAAAAATGCCTAGAAAAAAATCCAGGTAATAAAGTTCCATCCGCCTTAAAGTATTAAGACGATTGGTCAAAATAGGTTAAAGAAAACCATAATAAGAATAAATATAACATATCTATGATGGTTAAGTACCAATGTTATTACTTGACCACTTCAATAAATTGTCATTAAGTCATGGGAGTCCAAATATAAAAGTGTATAGAATGAGAGAAAAAAAAGTTTTGTGTTTAATCATGACTATTTTAATGTTAGGCTATATATGTTTAAATTAAATTAGTTCGTCTTGTATAACCTGGTAACTGGAAACAAAAAAAAAATGAAAACAGGCGATTATAGAGAGGCTCAGAAATAGATCAGTTTTTGAACAAGTTCTAGAGAAGCAAGATGGGATTAAAGATTCTAATATCTTTCAGGTCTTTCAGTCCATAGTGTCTTCTTGGTCTTGAGGTGGGGATGTATGTCTACTCCGCTTGTGCAAATGATGATTTCCATTTTTTTTTTTTTTACTGCTTGGGATGAGTTCTTTACAGATGTAGTAGAAGCTGTTCTTCTTCTTGATGCAGTTGTAGTAAGAGGGTTTTCTACCAGGTTAAGATCTTGTAGGGCTTGCTGGAGTTCTTCCGCTGATTTGCAGGCAAATCTGTTTCCTTGATGAGAGAAGCGTAAGGAAAATGGGAAACCCCATTGATATTTAATATCATGACGCTGTAATTCCAATAATTGGGGTTTCATAGCTCGCCTTTTAGAGACGGTTGATTGGGAGAGATCTGCAAATAATTGGTAAGCATTGCCATGGAAAATTAAGTTGTTTTTTCCCCTGGTCGCAGCAAGAAGTTGTTCTTTTGTTCTATAGTAGTGGAATTTTGCTATAATGTCTCGTGGAGGTCCATCTGCTTTTTTTGCCATAAGTGCACGGTGAACTCTGTCCATTTCTAGTCATTCAAGTGCTATTCCTGGTAGTAATTCTTGACATAACGCTGTAAATGTAATCGTAATTGTTCCTCTCACCTCTCGGACGTATTATTCAGTTGTTCCGCTGTTTAAATTTACTTCGGGCTGAGTCTATATTGCGGGATATTTCTCCTCACGAAGCGGAGCTCTATCCAAACATGACCGATGCGCTAGGCTCCGCGCATGCGCCCTGTGACTAACATTTTCAAGAACCTCCTAGAAAGGCCCCCTGACACGCCGATCATATTCAAACGCATCCACAGAGCACTGCGCCCAAGGGGGAGAGACTCAGACCCCCCCAGAGCCATGGTTTGCTGCCTGACAGAGTTTACCCTAAAAGAAGAAATTTTCCATAAGGCCAGCGGCCACAACCAACTCTCCTTCCATGGCTCACAAATCAAAATCTATCAGGATCTATCCAATATTACCCTGCAACACAGAAGGGAACTAAGGCCTCTGCTAGAGACTTTAAGAGCCAGGTCAATATTGTACCACTGGAAGTTCCCATTCTGTCTGTCAGCGACTCATCAGGGTCGCACGGCGAATCTCAAAGTACCAGAAGACCTAGAGCATTTTTGCAACACCCTGGAAATTCTTTTAGTGGACGTACCAGACTGGTACAGTAATTTCCGCCTGCCCCCACTTAAAAGAGCCACATTCATGGACAGTATTGCTGAAGCAGACAATTTCAGCCTGAGGTGCCGCCGCCCCCACCCTCACCCTCCTCGCACATATGCTAAAGCCTCAGAAACACCACGAAATGGCAGCCCCATGGCCTCACCAGTTCACCGCAGGGCATGCTTTACTTAAACAGGTGGAAACATTACCCCCCCTCTCTTTTGCCTCCCATACATGGCACAAAGTTTGTATCTCACTAACCTGTGCTCCACCCTCCACTAAAAGCCTCTGTTCTTACACTGGCTCTTATATATTGAAACTCTCTGGAACATTGACAATGATTCTGCTCTGGCCTGACACAGCGGTCTGACCTTCCTTACTTTGACTCCCCTCGGCCAAAGCACCGGCCTTCCCAAACCTACCTCCACGTCACTCTTTCAGGGATCTATCAATTGGAAGCACATACCAGTAACACACATCTCCCATGACTAAGAACCTATAAACCCCTATTCGGGACACTTTATCCCACTTTCCCAAACCTAATACCAGACATGCTACTCCGGAAGATGTCACAGATGTCTCTTCTACAGCTCAGGGTCACCCTGTAACTCATAATACCCTTCGACATTGTTCTGTCCATTGTATGGCTCGAGAACTCAGGACCTAAGCATATCCCGCTCACATTGTTGAGAAGATTAAACTTCAGGAAGGCCCTTCACCAGCATCACTTTATGGGGGCCTCTTATACCCTTATAGGCCTTAATTCCCACTGAGCCTTATCATTAGGCAACTGGAAACATGGCCAGAAGACGACAAAACGACACATCAGATCCCAAGAACTCACCCTATACCCCAAGATGCAAACATTTCTATCATGTCCTGGTGTGAGGAACAATGGACAGCTTTTACCACCAACTTCACCACAGAACTTTACTGAAAGCTTGACCTTTTTATACAATATAATATTGACAATATCAGCTTTGAAGTAACTGAGCCCCCCCACTTTTTTTATTCTCTCCCTTTCTTTTTCTCCCTTCCCCTTTTTCTTTTCTTTTCTTTTTTTCCCCTTCTAGCTTCTTCCACCATGCTTCCAGCACCACCTTCTTCTACCTTTACCTTTACCCAAAGTTGTTAACTCTACAACGATAACATAATTTTCTAACACGACATTTTACCTGTTTTTACCGCTGCAGACCGAGATAATGTTCCACTGGTGACTTCGTGGTCTGGGTTCCGAGAGGGTCATGCACAGGTAAGGACCCCACAACACCTCAAACACTCACCAGATCCTCTAACATACCTGAACAGACACATACCTACACATGTTTCATACTTCACAATTAAGCATGTATACTGTCAGGGACATATCAGTGGCCGTCGGGCGAACATGCATGCGCGAAGGTGCACGAGGGGCCTTCCCAGGGCAGTTCTGCTGAAATCTCCACTAGGGGGCGCCGGAGCCCTCCCGTGCGCTCCTGTTCACGCATGCGCGTGCGTTTGCGCTAGCGCTGTTTGGCGCCAAGGGCCCTTTAAAAGACTGACAGATGCTTCCATTAGGTGCTGTTCGTCTGCAGCTCTGCACCTGAGTTCCTGTATCCTGCCTGTTGTTGTATTGCTAGTGACCCGGCTCCGTCTGACCATTCTCCTGTCTCCAATCCTACCCGGCCTGCCTGACCTCGCTCATATCTTGTGACCTGTTGCCGAACTCCTGCCTGCCTGACCATTCTTTGATTATCCCTCCTGCCATATACTTGCCTGATCTCCTGCCAAACGGACTGTCTGACTCTGCTTTGCCTGTGTCCTGTGACGCTGCTTCCAGCCTGCTCTGCCAAGCTCCAGGTTCTGCTGCTGCCATATCATCCACCTGTCTGCCTACTGATCCACTTCAGCCTACCTGCATCCGCAGCTCAGCCATCCCGGAGGGACGTCTTTCCAGTTCCAGTGTTTGCTACCGCAGGAACCTGCATCAGGCCCTCATACCCACTGTGCTCAAGAGACCACTGTTCCCACTACCAGTGGCTCCTGAAGCAGCATTTAAGAGAGGTCTCCTTCTACCAGTCGCTCTCAACTACCAGGTACCTAACAGTATGAACAGCCATGACTGAGCCCGCAGGAGAGACCTCCCCATCAAGGAGATCTGTACGCACTTAGCGGCACTCACCCAGGCAGTAAAGACTTTACAAGACAGCTACAACAGACTGGAGGGTCAAGTTCTGAACCTTAGTGGTCCTGGAGGTGTGGCCTCTGCCTCAGCAGCTGCTCCAGCACAGGCTGGTGCACCACCCTCTGTGGCCATGCTCCCACCTGAACCAAGGGTCCCCATCCCTGAGAGGTTTTCTGGTGACCGAACGAAGTTTCTGGCTTTCCGCAGCGTCTGTCAACTTTACTTCGCCCTGCAGCCACGGCCTTTTTCTTGGAGGCTACCAAAGTGGGATTTGTCATATCCCTTCTTCAAGGGGAACCCCAGACCTGGGCCCACCGCCTGCTTGAAACCAACTCTGTACAGATCCAGTCTTTGCCCGCTTTTTTCGAAGCCATGGCCCAGTTGTACGAGGACCCTCAGCGGACTGCCACCGCTGAGGCAGCTTTGTTTGTGCTCCAGCAAGGCCGCAGGCCGGCCGAGGACTATGTTACGGACTTCCGATGCTGGAGCGTGGACACCCAATGGAACAACGCAGCTTTACGTCATCAATTCCGCATGGGGTTATCTGGGAGTCTAAAGGATGAGTTTGCTCGGGTAGGGATGCCCGATACCCTTGAAGAACTCATTGCTCTAACCATCCAGATTGACCGACGCCTTCGTGAGCGCCGGTCAGAACGCTCTTCCCAACAAACGCGCCCTATGTGGATGACTGCAAGAGTTCCGGTTCCTGCCTCCCGATATCTACCTTCTGCCTGCCCAAGTCCGGCCACCCAAACACCTGATGCTCCCGAGCCAATGCAACTGGGACTTATGCGCTCTACTTTGCCCCCAGAAGAATGGGTGCGCAGACGCCAGCTAAACCTCTGCCTCTACTGTGGTGGGGCGGGCCACTACGTGAACAACTGTCCGGTCAAGACTCGTAAGTGTTTTCCTTCTACTCCAGCCAGTTTATCCACCTTAACCGCCAATGCAACTCAACTTGCTCTCCCTCTCTCATTACAGCTCCAGGGAAGAACAATCCAGGTCAACGCCATTATTGATTCCGGGGCATGTAGCTGCTTTATTGACTCTGCTTTCGCTACTCAACAAAATCTTCCCCTAAAAGACAAGACACACAAACTCTCAGTTTTTCCAGCCGATGGGTCCCACATAAAATCGGGACAAGTCTCTCAAGAAACCCTTGCTCTGTCTGCCACCTGTTTATCTCAACATAAAGAGATCCTAACTCTGGACGTTATCTCATCTCCATTATTTCCGATCATTTTGGGCATGCCCTGGCTCCAGGCCCATAACCCTCACATTAACTGGTCTACGGGTGAAATCAAGTTTCGGTCACCCTACTGCCAAAAACATTGCTTACCTGAACCCTCTAAGCCTGCTGCTACTTCACTTTGTATGGACGTTGACCAAGACCTGATTCAAACCATACCAGAGGCCTATCGGGAATTTGCGGATGTATTCAGCAAGAGGGGAGCAGACTCCCTGCCACCCCATCGTCCCTATGATTGCCCAATTGAGCTGCTCCCTGGGGCTGAGATTCCTTTCGGGCGCATCTTCCCGCTGTCTGAAAAAGAACAAGAGGCACTTAAGATATACATAAATGAAAACCTCGAAAAGGGCTTTATTTGCCCTTCTACTTCCCCAGCTGGTGCCGGAATATTTTTCGTCTCCAAAAAAAATCAGACTCTTCGTCCATGTGTGGACTATCGGGAGTTAAACAAGGTTACGGTCAAAAACCGCTACCCGTTGCCTCTGATACCTGAACTGTTCCAGAAGTTGAGGTCTGCCATCATCTTCACCAAGCTGGATCTAAGAGGGGCCTACAATCCAGTCCGCATTCAGGCCAGAGATGAATGGAAGACAGCTTTCCGGACCCGTTTCGGACACTATGAGTATGCAATGCTCCTGCCACTTTCCAGCATCTGGTCAACAACGTGTTCAGAGATTTCCTGGACATCTTTGTAATCGTCTACTTGGATGACATCTTAATCTTCTCCAGTTCACTTAATCAACATAGGGAACATGTCCGTAGGGTCCTGGACCGCCTTCGTTTGCACGGACTGTATGCTAAAGCGGAGAAGTGCGAATTCGAACAGGAAAAGATTCAGTTTCTGGGGTTAGTGATCTCCCCAACCGGCATCAAAATGGACCCTCAGAAGGTGTCCGCTGTGCTAGATTGGCCAGCTCCTCTGGACAAGAAGGGCGTGCAACGCTTCATTGGATTTGCAAATTTTTATAGGAAGTTCATTAGGGGGTTTTCTGCCATTATCTCCCCCATCACGCAGCTAACCAAGCAGAACTCTCGTTTCCACTGGAGCCCGGAGGCTCAGGGGGCCTTTGAAGAATTAAAGAGACATTTCACTTCAGCTCCGATCCTTAGCCATCCTGACCCATCCTTACCTTTTATCTTGGTGGTTGATGCTTCCAAAGTGGCCGTGGGTGCTCATTTCTCAACGACAGGGCAACAAGGACCTGATGCACCCCGTAGGATTCTTTTCTAGAAAACTCTCGCCGGCTGAGAGGAATTACGATGTGGGAGACCGGGAACTACTTGCTATCAAGACTAAAGACTAAAGGGAACACCTTCTGCTGTTGAAACGGCCCGTGTGTTCATTAAGGAGATTGTTAGGCTGCACGGAGTCCCCGCAAATATAGTGTCCGATAGGGGGGTGCAGTTTACTTCACGCTTCTGGAAAGCCCTATGTGAGATCTTGAAAATTAAACTAACTAGCCCTGTCCTCAGCATACCATCCCCAAACGAACGGGCAAACTGAAAGGACAAACCAGACGCTGGAGCAATACATTAGGTGTTTTACATCTTTTGTGCAAGATGATTGGGTGTCCCTGCTGCCCCTAGCGGAATTCGCTTATAATAATGCTAGTCACTCTGCCACTGGTCAATCTCCTTTCTTTGCCAATTATGGTTTTCATGTATCTTTTTTACCAGATTTTCTTCCAGAATCCTCAGTTCCAGTGGTCCAGGACACAGTGTAGTTCCTCAGTCATAATAACCGGACGTTATAAGAAGCGGTATCCAAGGCACAAGCAGACAGCAAGAGGATCTTCGATCAAAGAAGAAGAGGAGATCTAAACCTTCAGCTTGGTGATAAGGTATGGCTGTCTACCAATAATATTAGGTTGACTTGTCCTTCCAAAAAGCTTGCTCCTAAATTTATTGGGCCCTTCCCTGTGAAAAGGAAAATCAACGAGGTATCCTATGAACTGCGTTTACCTGACTCACTTAAAATCCACCCTGTGTTTCATGTGTCGCTTTTGAAGCCTGCTGTAGATGATCCCTTTCCTGATAGGGGCACCAGGGTCCCTGAACCTGTCTTGGTGAACGGAAATGAGGAATACGAAGTGGAGGCCATCCTTGATTGCAGAAAGAGATCTGGGCAAGTACAGTTTTTGATTAAATGTAAGGGGTATGGTCCAGAAAATAACTCAAGGGAACCTGACAGTAATATTCATGCTAAACGTTTGATCCATGCCTATTTCTCTGCTCATCCTGAAAAGAATAGTTATCTGGGCATCCGGAGGCTGCCCGTTGGGAGGGGGCAATGTCAGGGACATATCAGTGGCCGTCGGGCGAACATGCGTGCACGCAGGTGCACGAGGGGCCTTCCCCCACTAGGGGGCGCCGGAGTGCTCCAGCGCATTCCGGTTCACGCGTGCGCACACACGCCTGTGCGCGTGCCCGTTCGCGCTAGCGCTGTTTGGCGCCAAGGGCCCTTTAAAAGACTGACAGATGCTTCCATCAGGTGCTGTTCGTCTGCGGCTCTGCACCTGAGTTCCTGTACCCTGCCTGTTGTTGTATTGCTAGTGACCCGGCTCCGTCTGACCATTCTCCTGTCTCCAATCCTACCCGGCCTGCCTGACCTCGCTCATATCTTGTGACCTGTTGCCGAACTCCTGCCTACCTGACTATTCTTTGATTATCCCTCCTGCCATATACTTGCCCGATCTCTTGCCAAACGGACTGTCTGACTCTGCTTTGCCTGTGTCCTGTGACGTTGCTTCCAGCCTGCTCTGCCAAGCTCCAGGTTCTGCTGCTGCCATATCATCCACCTGTTTGCCTACTGATCCGCTTCAGCCTACCTGCATCCGCAGCTCAGCCATCCCGGAGGGACGTCTTTCCAGTTCCAGTGTTTGCTACCGCAGGAACCTGCATCAGGCCCTCCTACCAACTGTGCTCAAGAGGCCACTGTTCCCACTACCAGTGGCTCCTGAACCAGCGTTTAAGAGAGGTCTCCTTCTACCAGTCGGGCTCAACTACCAGGTATCTAACATATACAATTTCCACATACGACCTACCTGAATGATACAATCGCTCCAAATTGTGGGATCAAAAGGGTGCAAGCCCCCCTCTGAACCAACGGATCCACATACATTCCCCTAGAATGTTGACAATATTGTTTTATTTATTATGGCTGAAACTTTGGTTTCCTACTAGGCGCCATATAAACCTCCACCCTCTAGTTACATGTTACCAAGTTACATATAACTCTAAATTACTATGCTAACCTTTAGTTGCATTGTTTAATAGGCCGGATAGCCAACACATTTCCTCTGACAAACTGTGTTTCTGGTCTAACCCACAAACCTTAGATTTAACATCCTATAAGAAAGCACTCCACGGACTACCCATTTCTCTGCAATCTCCTCCCATGTCAAAACACCCCCCATATGTTGTCGCAGGGGACCAGAGAGAAATGTATATTCCCGTCTGGCCCCAGACCTTTTTGATGGTAAGCACCACACTCAGCCTTATTGACCTCATAGCGACGAAAAACTTGTTTCCCTAGTTGAACGTCACCTACTACCCCCACACACATCGGCCTCTGGTCGTAACCGCTGTCCCTAACTGGACCTCCCTATAATATTTTAAGTGGGTCTGCAAGTACATTCCCACATCTGGTTTAACACATTTCCCACCTCCTCCACACAGAATCCCTGACACTCGCCCCCCCATAACCCTCCATTGAACTCACATCCCGCCCCCCCTTCCAGCTTCCCTAACACCATTGCCTCTCTGACTTCCCTGCCTCAGAACTGCACCGACACTTTCCGGCCCTCATACACTCTCAATATGTTGCCCCCAAAGTCACTAACCTCTGACCTATCCTTGAAATTACTATCCCTTAATGCCAAAGGTCTCGACACCCCGGAAAAACTCTCGTAATTGCTAACCAGCATGCAGAGCATGATAGAGGACGTAATCTTCCTACAGGAGACCCACTTCTGTACCAATTCAACACCAAAACTTGCCAATTACTTCTTTCCCCATACTTTTCATGCCACTTCCACGATATTGAAATCTAAAGGGGTCTCTATACTTCTATCAAAAAACGTACCTATCCAAATCACTGACTCCCCCATTGATGAACAGGGCAGATATATCTTTCTTAAAGGCACTTTCAGGAACAAACCAATCACACTGGCAAATATATATAGCCCCAACTCATCTCAGACCCTCTTTTTTTGTACAGTCACCCTCCTTCTTTCTAACTTCCAAAAAGGGATCTTGATACTAGGGGGAGACTTCAATGTCCCTTTCAACCCCCTACTAGACATTTCCTCTGGGAAATCCCATCTACCATACAGGGCGATTAAGCAAATAAGGCGCTACCTTCAAGACCTGCTGTTTCACAACATCTGGCACACCCTACACCCAAAAGACAAAGATTTTACCTTCTTTCTGGCCCCCCACAAAAGATACTCCCATCTTGAGTACATCTTTCTCCCAACACTAACAGCAGCAACCATAGAACCTATGACACTGTCTGGCCATCACCCCATTTCAGTTACCCTTCCTCTCCCTGAAAAGTCTACTCACACCCACATATGAAGATTAGACCCAACTATCCTAACAGAAAAAACAAAGGAATTAGAGCTACGCAAATGCCTTGTCAACTATTTTGCTGACAATGACACACCGGACACCTCTAAATTGACGCAATGGTAGACCTACAAATGTATAGTGAGAGGTAAACTGCTTTTAATCACAGCAGTGGCAAGGAGGGAAAAAAATCCATACTCTCAGACTTATTCTTCAAATACAAAAAGCTAGAGGCGGCACACAAACGAGACTTGGCCCAACAAACTCAGTCAGAGCTTATTGAAACTCGTACACGCATTCAGGAAGAGCTAAGCCATAACCTCAAGAAAAAATTTGCACTTTTACAGAAACTCTTCTATGAGTTCGGAAACAAATGTAGTCACCTCCTTGCTCAAGTACTACGCACAAATAGAGCCAACTACACAATACGCCAATTACACTCCCCCACGGGTAAAGCAATCACGAAAAATAGCGACATAGCAAAGGAATTTTAAAATGATTATTCTTCCCTATATGACCTCACCACAACAAAACCCTCCTCTGCACGTCCCTCCAAAAGAACCAACAATATCAAGGCCTTCTTGGACCAATTTTCCCCAGAGAAAATTCCAGAAGAAGTTACCACATCTCTGGAATCCCCAATCACCATTAAAGAATGGGAACAAGCAATTAAACAACTTAAACCGGTAAGAGCCCAGGCCCAGATGGTCTATCCGTGGTCTACTGCAAAACATTCACAGAAACCCTTCAAACTCCATTCCTGAACACATTTAACTCCCTTTCACCTTCAAACCCACTCACGCAGCCCACATAACAGTTATTCCCAAAGACGGAAAGGATCCCACACACACAGGAAACTATAGGCCAATTTCGCTACTAAATGTAGACATCAAAATATTCTCTAAGATCCTAGCAAACAGACTAGCCCCACTTCTCCCCTCTCTCATATCCAAAGACCAGGTAGGCTTCATCCCTGGTTGAGAGGTGAGGGCCAACACCGTTAAGGTAATTAACCTACACCACATAATGACACAAACCAACCATAAGGATTTCTTCCTGTGCCTGGATACGGTGAAGGCATTTGACAGAGTGGCTTGGGACCACATATGTCCAGCTTGATCCTTTCCCTGTATGCAAGCCCATCAGCCAAGGTGCGAGTCAACAACAATCTGTCGAATGCCTTCCCCATACGCAAAGGACGAGAGAGGGCTGCCCTCTGTCCCCTCTCCTCTTTGTCCTCACACTAGAACCATTCCTCTGGAAGTTGAGACTTAACCCAGACATCCAAGGTATACACACACTCAACAAAAAATACAAATACGCCACCTTCGCAGATGACATATTACTATTCTTGACTCAACCAATGACCACTCTACCAACCTTACTATCAGACTTCAAGCATTTCCAAATAATTTCCAACCTCAAAATCATTTTTTCTAAATCTTTTGCACTCAACATTTCCCTGCCACAATGTTTAGTAGACCAGTGTAAAGAAAATTCCCCCTTCCATTGGAAACATGACTCACTAATGTACCTAGGTATACAGCTTCCCTCCAAGCTCCCAGAACTACACACAAAGAACCACCTACCCCTCCTAAACAAGCTAATCAAACTATGGAATAAACCACTGTTCTCGTGGTTTGGCAGAGCGGCAATCCTGAAGATGAACGCCCTACTGAGACTTCTATACACTCTCCAGACAATCCCTATTTTAGTCCCTCTATCCTTTTTTAAAACGTACAAAACAGCCTGCTCCAGATTCCCCCGGGGGAACCATAAACCCAGGATTAATTTTAAACTCACCCAACCAAAGCGACTAGGAGGCAGACTACCAGACATCCTAAATTATTACACCACTACCCATCTCACCAGAATAGTGGATTGGAATGTCCACTCACTCCACAAAGACTGGGTCACACTTAAAGCCTCCCTCACAACCCTACCCCTGGCTTCACTACCGTGGATGGCCTCATGACACCTCATGACACCCACCCATTAATTGGACCTACCTTAAGTTGCTTTCACAAAACATGTTCTCATACCAACTTATCCTCCGTTCCAAGCCCATTGACCCCAGTGAAACTA
Organism: Aquarana catesbeiana; assembly: GCF_042186555.1. Lineage (NCBI taxonomy): Eukaryota > Metazoa > Chordata > Amphibia > Anura > Ranidae > Aquarana > Aquarana catesbeiana. The sequence goes on from NC_133324.1 coordinate 962,263,697, forward strand.
AACCCTGACTTCCCCCTGGGAATGCACAACCATTTTCTTACTGACAACTTTCCACGGGACAGCATCAGAACCCACAAATTTTTCCACCAGGGGAAACTTCTTACTGAATCCCAACTCTCTACTCAAATGGAAAAGCCGCCTATCCCTCCCTGGACGTATTTACTGCTTGCCTGCTACCTAAAGTCCCTTGAAAAAGACTCAAACTGTTCAAGACAACTTACACCCTTCAAAAAACTTTGCAGTCAACTAAGTCGCCAGCCCCACCTGCTATCCTCCACACACAACGTTCTCTTTGCAGACACACATGCCAACGAGAACCTAGGCTGCCAAAGATGCGAAAAGGATCTTTTTATCTCACCTTCGGCGGAGCAATAGGAACAATCTTTTCTGAACATACATAAGGGGTCCTTAAATGTCACTACACAAGAAAATGGCTATAAAATCTGGTCCAGATGATATCGCACACCGACCCTTTTACACAAAATCAACCCCACTATACCAGCAACTTGATGGCGATGCCATAAAGATGAAGGCACTCTAATGCACATCTGGCGGTCTTGCAACTCCATACAAACTTTTTGTAAAACGGTATACCACATCACGTCCCAGGTCACTTCATACGATCAAGAATTTACCCCAGCCCAATTCTTACTCCACCTCTCACCCTTATTACACAAATCATACCACAAATTACTAGAAATGCACATGATAAGCGCAGCGAAGCAATGCATCCCTCTACACTGGAACTCGACGCATACCCCCACAGTTTGAGAATGGTTCAATAGAATCCACAAAACCACTGAAATGGAAGAGTTGATCCATATTGCCCAAGACACCCCAACTAAATTCAATAGAAAATGGGGCTGCTGGATACATTTCCTAGACGACGCCTGAATTTCTCGATCTCTGCAATCCGCCTAACTAAAAAAAAATCAACCACACATATCTGGAGCCCTCCCTTACACTAACTGACCCCCACATGCTTCACAACCAAATCTTTACCCTGTCATCTCACCCCCCAGACCTTTTGCAAAATAAAACTGAGGAGGGAAGTCAGAGATGGCCCCTCCCCTCCCCTCCCACCACCCTCCACCCCCCCTTCCTCACTACTCCACCCCCTAGTCTATATCCCTCCCTATGCCCCCCTATGCCCTATCCCCTTTTCCCCCAAGATACTCAGCCCAATTACCCACTTACCCTCCATGCATGCCCACTTCGCAAAGCCCACCATCATCCACCACCTCAGTCATAGACGCACCAAACACATAACAAACACCCCCCATTTACCATACATCCCTCTTCTAAAGAGGAAAGACATCACGCCTGCAGGGGGTACCAGAAAAAATTCTCCCTTCCACTACAATACCAACTAAACCCGGCAACAACTGATCCTCTGGATGGCAACCTCCTGAGAATTTGCTGCCTGTAGCAAATTATTACAAATAGAAACAGGAGGTGGGTCCAGGAACTTCATGCATAGGAATTTTATTCGAAGTGCTTATATTTTACATTTTGTGGTATATTGGTGCCCTATGTACTCTCACAGTTTAATTGTCTCTTGAGTTTTCTGTAATATGCTTTTTACCTCAAAATAAAAGAAACTTGTTGAAAAAAAACAAAAAACACAGGATAGTCAGGAGAGCAAGCCAAGGTCGGGGCAACTAGCAGATAGGGATGGTCAGGAAGAACATGCCAAGGTCAGTACACAGAAGTCAGAGATAAACATACAGCATTACAACACACTGAAGCCTAGACACAACTGTTGCTCAGGCAATGCTGGTTTTCAGTGCATGGAGTTAAATAGTGTTTCCTGTTAGAGGCTGGGGTGGAGCCATGCTGAGAGAAGATTACTTAAATATGCAGGTGTGAGACCAGACCGGGCATGAAACATTACTGCAGATTCATGACACTACCCCCCTCTTACAAAGCCTCCCCCTCCCTCACTTGGGCCCAGGCTTGGAGGGGAACCTCAAATGAAACCTCCTCAAAAGACGAGGTGCAAAGACATCAGATGTAGGGATCAAAGACCGCTCCTCAGGACCATAACCTTTCCAATGCACGAGGTGCTGAAGAATGCCTTTACAGAGCCGGGAATACAGAATTTGACTAACCTCATACTCCTGATTATCCTCAGAGACCGGAACTGAGGTAGGCAAAGGACAAGAGAACTTATTGAGGACTAAAGGCTTCAGAATGGAAACATGAAATGAGTTTGAATATCTTGAGGCTAGGGATCTGAAGTTCAAAACAAACCGGATTTAACTTTGAAATCTGCCCAAAGATTCATTGGCCCATACACTAAAATGTTCCTGCTTGATGTTCCTGGTGGAAAGCCAGACTTTGTCTCCAGGCTGTAGAGAAGGCAGCTTACACCTGCGACGGTCGGCAAAACATTTAAATTTATCAGCAGCTGCCTGGAGGGAATCATGGACATCACGCCAAATTGATTGTTGAATCGTAGCCAAATCTGGAATGTCCAGAGAACAGGTCATAGGAAGAGGGAGCTGATGGTGTCTTCCATAAACTGTGAGAAAAGATATCTTCTGAGAACTGATGTTAACATGATTATTGTGAGAGAATTCAGAACATGGGAGTAGAGAGGACCAATTGTCATGATGAGCAGAGACTAAAATGCGGAGAAAGACCTCTAACTCTTGATTAACCCTCTCAGTCTGTCCATTGGATTGAGGATGGTAAGAAGAGGAAAAATCCAAGATAATATTGAGGGATTTGCAAAAGGCTCTCCAAAAACAAGATGTGAACTGAACACCCCTGTCAGAAACAATATGGGAAGAAACCCCATGGAGACGGAAGATCTCTTGAACAAAAATGGGAACCAAAGTAGGAGCAGAAGGGAGAACCAATCGATTACCACCCAAATGACTGTATTATTCTCAGATGGTGGAAGATCAGTGATAAAGTCCATGGCAATGTGAGACCAGGGCTCCTCAGGAATGGGCAAGGGCATGAGAAAACCAACAGGAGCTTGCGCAGAGGGTTTATACTGGGCACAGACATGACAAGCCTTAAAGGGGTTTGTAAAACTTCCGACAATACCGCCGCCCCCAGCCCCCCCGTTTTACTTACCTGACACCTCGAAAGTCAGCCGTTCGCTCCCGACATCCATTTCGCCGCTCAGCCGTTGATTGGCTACAGTGGATGGATTGAAAGCAGCGCAGCCATTGGCTCGCACTGCTGTCAATCACATCCAATGATGCGGCGCGCTGGGGGGCGGGGCCGAGTGATACAGTGAGTGGCTATAGCCCCCGGCTGTATCACGGGAGCGCGCCCGCAAGAACTAACCACCATGCGAGGGAGCTTGCATTAAGGTGGTTAGTTCTTGCGGGGAGGAGCTGAAACAGCCGCCGAGGGACCCCAGAAGAGCAGGTTCAGGGCCACTGTGTGCAGAACGAGCTGCACAGTGAAGGTAAGTATAACATGTTTGTTATTTTAAAAAAAATAAAAAATTACCTTTACAACCCCTTTAATGTAGTCTTTGACATCCAAATGGAGAGTATGCCACCAGTAGTAGTAGCGACTAATGAGAAGGAAGGATAAGAGGAACCCAGCATGACCTGCCACCTTGGAATCATGTCCCCAACAAAGAATCTTAGCTCTTAGCTCAGTGGGGACGAAGGTCTTACCAGGAGGAATTTTTGACTCCAGGGTGGTAGAATGGGCAAGAATGCATGAGATAGGAATGATCGGCTCAGGTTCAGAGGTAGGCTCCTCATCCTGAATGTCAAATGTCCTAGACTGCATCAGCCCGACTGTTGCATTAACCAAGTTTGTACGTAATAGTGAAATTAAAATGGGAAAAGAAAAGACTCCACCTTGCCTGTCTGGGACTCAGTTGTTTGGCATTCTGTAAGTACAGTAGAGTCTTATGGTCAGTAAAAATTGTTAAGGAATGCAGAGAACCCTCCAAGAGATGATGCCACTCCTCCAATGCCAATTTAATCGCAAGAAGTTCTTGATCACCAATAGTGTAATTTTTCTCTGAGGAAAAACGTCAACCAAAAAAATTTCTCAGGCAAAGAATTAAGGAAGCACAGCTCCCACCACCATCAAGGAAGCATCTACTTCAATAAAAAATTCATCCCCAGGGTCAGGTTGCCTCAACAAAGATCCAGAAACAAAGGCCTGTTTCAAATCATGAAATGCAGAGACAGCTTCAGAGGCCACTCCTTGGCATTCGCACCCTTCTTGGTCAAGGCGATAATAGGCGCAGCAATGGAAGAATAATTCCTAATGAACAGCCTGTAATAATTAGCGAACCCAAGTGGCGCTGTGTGGCCTTGAGCCTGGCAGGAAGAGGCCAGTTGGTAATAATGGCTGAGACCTTTCCAGGATCCATACGAAGACTGAAACTAGAGACAAAGCATCCTAGAAACAGGTAATCAAAACATTCAAAAGAAAATTTCTCCAGCTTGGCATACAGATTATTTTCTGGAAGGTGCTGAAGTACAATCCTGACATGGTTTCTGTAAACAAGCAGATTTTCTGAAAAGATGAGAATGTCATCCAGATAGATGACAACAAATTGATAATACAGATCCCTGAAGATTTCGTTGACAAAGTTCTGGAACACAGCTGGGGCATTATACATAAGAGACTTGCCATATTGCTGCTGCATTATTGAAGCTGGATTTTTATTGTTGGATCAGCCGTAAAACAGACTTGCATCCTATGATTACCCCAATGGGGACTGCTTGTAAGACGTTTCTGTTAAATCAGAGGTCCACAGATTAAGGTGAGCGGCCTGTACTTACGGTGGTTGAATCACAGATAAGAATGTACACGGTTTACGACCATCTTGAGCACCCTGGTCACCATTGAGGAGTTCTCTTCTTGGCTGCTGGTGTTTTCATCATCTTTGGCTTTTCAGCATTTTGCATATTTGGGACTTTTATGCGTTTTGTAGCAGTTATTTATGCATTTTTAGTCAATTTTTAGCACTGCACTATTTTTTTTATTTTATGTCTATTTAAGGGTCATTACACAGACCAAAGGGTATAACCAAGTATTCGTAATGCCCATCTCTAGTGTTAAACACAGTTTTCCATTCATCATCCTCCCGTATCCGGATCAGATTGTATGCACCTCTGAGATACAACTTAGTAAAAATGGAGTCACCTTTCAATCTGTCGAATAGTTTAGATATTAAGGGTAAGGGGTATTGATTTTTGAATGTCACCGCGTTTAAGCCTCGATAGTTAATGCAGGGTCTTACAGTACCATCTTTTTTGGCAACAAAAATGAACCATGCTCTCACAGGAGATGAGGATTTCCAGATGAATCCTTTCTCTAGATTTTCAGCAACATACTCTGACATGGCCTGGGTCTCTAGGATGGACAGGAGGTAGGTACGACCCCTGGGCAGAGTTGCTCCAGGAACAAGGTCAATAGCACAGTCAAAGGACCTGTAAGGAGGAAGCAGCTCAGCTGATTTTTTGCAGAACACATCCTGGAAATCACTATATTCAGCGAGAAGAGCAGAAGATACTGAGGTGGTGGCAACAGGAACTCTCTCTTTTGGGACCACCTTCAGTAGGCAGGATGAGAAACAGGAGAGATCCCAAGCCAGGATCTGCCCAGAAGTCCACTCAACTTGTGGAGAATGGAGCTGTAACCAAGGAAGGCCCAATATGATAGGGGTTGAGGCCTTAGGTAGGATAAGGAAGGATATCCATTCCTGGTGGAGTATCCCTACTGACATCTTAAGTGGATCGGGCCCCCTGGAAGAACAGTGCCATCAATCACCGAGACCACCAATGGAGTGGTGAGGGGCGAAAGGGTAAGTTTCATGAAAGATGCAGTTCTCCAGTCCATAAAATTGCCAGCGGCTCTGGAATCCATATATGCCAAGATCGAATGAGAGGAAGCTCCAATATGAAGAAATACCGAAAGAAGGAGACGAGAAGGTGATATTTCTGGGTCCAATACTCCACCTTCTAGATGTATTAGACCTGAGCGTTTCCCTGATGAAGTGAGCAGGTGTCACGAAAATGACCTTTGCCCCCACAATAGAGACAGAGGCCCAGAGTTCTCTACCTGGCACATTCCTCGGGAGATAGTCTGGTACATAGGTTCCTCAGCTGGCAGGTGATGCTCCATGGGTCAAAGAGAGAGGAGCTCAGACTAACCAATGAGTGCTGGCTTTTTTCTAGGGTCCTTTCCTGAGAGCGAATATTGATCTGGTTGCACAAGGAAATAACATCATCCAGATCAGCGGGGTTCTTCTCGATAATTTGTACTTCACTCCATCAGAGAGGCCATGTAAAAAAAGTTGCAACTAAGGCCTCATTATTCCAGCCCAGCTCAGCAGATAGTATACAAAAATGAAGGGCATACTGTCGCACAGAAGCAGACTCTTGGCGGAGACATAAAGGGGCGCTGGCCGCTGAAGAGACACGATCTGGTTCCTAGAAGATATTCCGAAAGAGTTTCAAGAAATTAGACAGGCTAGAAACCACTGGATCATTCCTCTCCCACAGAGGGGCAGCCCAGACTAAAGCCTTGCTGGACAGAAGGGAAATAATATTGGCAACCTTTGCCTGATCAGACCGGAAGTTTTGGGGCTGAAGCTCAAAATGAATGGTACACTGGCTAAGGAACCCCCTGCAGGCCTTGGAGTCCCCAGAGTAACGGGACGAAGCTTGTAAATGCAAAGGGTTTGTGGCTGCAACTGTGACCAGAACAGGTAGGGCAGCAGATTGCGGTTCTCGAACTGGGGGTCCTAATGAGGCCTGAAGCTGTTAGATTCCTGGATCTCGAGTCTGCAGACTATTTCCTGCAGCTGATCATCGGCAGGTAGAGGCACAGCAGCCAGGTCCATGGCCTGAGCACCTGAGGCCAGGTGACAAATGCACACTGCTGGGGTTAGGAGTGCACCGGTAAGGTTGAGAACCCTTCAGCTGACTGCTGCGGATGGAGCTCTGGGTGGTTAAGGAAAGCAGCTCCACCTGAACACCGACACAGACCAAACAGGGAGCTAGAGCGCATGATTCCCCAGGGCGTGGAATCTAATAGCCAGCAGGTTTTCACCAGAGCCTCTGGTGGTGAGGATGGATTTGGCTGTAGCTGACTCCAGGTCGTGGCCCTCGGGGTCCCTCAGCTCATGCTCACGGACTGGCTCTGGTAGACAGAGCGGAAGCAGCAGTACAGGGTTAAACAAAGGATAGTCAGGAGAACAAGCCAAGGTCAGGGAAACTAGCAGACAGGGATGGTCAGGAAGAACACACCAAGGTCGTTACACGGAAATCAGAGGTGAACCTACAGCAGGACACCATAAAGAAGCCTAGACACAACTGTTGCTCGGGCAAGGCTGCAGTGCACAGAGTTAAATAGGTTTCCTGTTAGAGGCTGGGGTGGAGCCATGCTGAGAGAAGATTACTTAAACATGCAGCTATGAGAATGCGGTCCCCAAGCTGATACAAGGGATGAGTCCATTGTTCGAGTCAAACGTAAATTCGACTCGATCATCGGGTGTTGGCCCGTTCACTGAATACCGAACATTATGGGGCATTCACGGGAAATTAGATTTGTTAAATTAGTTTGGCGAGACCGTCAGTGCACTGTGAGATTGCAGTGCATTGACAGCTGCTGATTGGCCAAAGCATGCACTTGACCTGCATGCTTTGGCCAATCACGGCACGCTCTGCTGTGAGAGCCACGATTGGCTAAAGGCAGGGTGCCTTTGGCCAATCATGGCTCAGGGGACTGAGTCCACGCCCCACACTATGTTAGGCTGCTTACACGGCAGCCGTACATAGTGTTATGAATGAGAGCAGCAAAATTATATTTCTAAAGGAAAAAATTTCATCCAAAACTGCTCATGGCTGTAATGTATTGATTATAAATCATAGATGTATAGATAAAAATCATTGAAAAAAAACGGCATTCATTGGGTCTGGTATGGATATTAAGGGGAACCCTGTTCCAAAGTTTAAAAAAAATGGTGCTGGGGTCCCCCCAAAATTCATATCAGGCCCTTCAGGTCTGGTATGGATTTTAAGGGGAACCCCGAGCCAAAATAAAAAAAATGGCGTGGGGATCCCCCCAAAATCCATACCAGACCCTTATCCGAGCACGCAACCTGGCAGGCCGCAGGAAATAAAGGGGGGAGAGCGCGCCCCCCTTCCAGAACCATACCAGGCCACATGCCCTCAATATGGGGAGGGTGCTTTGGGATCTCCTCCAAAACACCTTGTCCCCCTGTTGATGGGGACAAGGGCCTTCTCCCCACAACCCTTGCCCAGTGGTTGTGGGGGTCTGTAGGTGAGGTGGGGGGCTTATTTTAACAAGGGGACTCCCATATCCTGCCCTCCATGTGAATGGGTGTCGGGTACATTGTACCCCTACACATTCACCAAGAAAAGTGTCAAAATGTTAAAAATGACAGTAGACAGTTTGGGACTATTCGTTTATTAAAAAAAAGTTTCCTTTGACGTCCATTCATCTTCGATCACAGCGTCTGACGAAACAGGTGACCCCGCCTGCTTCTGACGTCATGTAATGTCAGAGGGGGCAGGGTCACCTGTTAACATCACCAGTGGCCCTGCCCTCAGCTATATAACAGCTGTCAATGCAAAAAGCCTGCAGTCGGCAGGACGCCTCCCATGGAGGCAGAGTTTTTCCGGGTTTTTTTTTTTCTCGGTCCGACACTTTTTTTGGTGAATGAGCAGGGGTACAATGTACCCGATACCCATTCACATGGGAAGGGGATCTGGAGGTCCCCTTGTTAAAGGGGACTTCCAGATTCCAATAATCCCTCCGTCCGCAGACCCCCACAACCACCAGGCAAGGGTTGTGAGGATGAGGCCCTTGTCTCCATCATTATGGGGATAAGGTGTTTTGGGGGGACCCCAAAGCACCCTCCACATGTTGAGGGCATGTGGCCTGACATGGTTCAGGAGGGGGGCGCATATGTGCCCCTCTACAGGCAGCAATGACTTCGCTGGATGAGTCGCAATACCAACTATTGCTAGAACAGCTGGACATTACCTTCCAGGACTACCCTTTGCCAGAACAACACCTGTTTCATGAACTGCTGGAAAAGTACCTAATGGTCTTTGCCACCAACCTGGAAGACTACGGGTATATAGAGGCCATCGACCACCTATTCCAACCAGTGGACATTCCACCCATTCGGGAGTGGTACCTTCACAATCAAGTCCCTGTTAAATGGTACCTGCCTCTGCTTTTGCTTGAGCCTCCAGACTCTCCTGATTTGGAAGCAAGAACCCCCAGTACAGCAACCGCAGACAGTCAAGCCACTCCAGCAATTTCCACAGACTGTCCAGGCATGACCAAGGAGTCAGTCTGGGGCCTGGGTAAAGGGGGTAAGGAGGACCCCATCAACCCCAATCCACCTACTGAGGCACTATAGTCACTATCGGAAAATGAGAAAATAGTTGCTTGCAGGGGACAGTGATTAGCAGCAGGAAGAGGTTCATGATGAGTAGGGAAAGAATTGGGACACACTATCCTTTCTGGAGACTTTCCCCTTTGGGCACGGACTAGCCAGACCACATTTCGCTTCTGAAGACAGACACTATCTGCACATCCCAGACCTCTGCTACACACCACTTTTGCAATCTGTGAGTGTTCCCAGTTGTGCACCTTCCCTCCAGGCTTGTTGTGAATTGCTGAACTGTTCTCTGCAACTGGACTCTGAGTGTTTACTGCCACGGACCACGCTGCACCTTCCAAACAAGCAGTAAAGTCTTGTGAAGGACTAAAATGAGTAACATGAGGCAAATAACAGCAATAAGTATTAATACCATGGAGAAATGCTACAGTATACTCTATATACTGTATGTAGTCAGGTGAGGAGACAAAAACATGAAGAAGGAGACATTGTCCTCTTTACAGTCAGTTTCATTTTTATTTTCTATTGCTTTACTGCATGTTGTGTTGCACTATCCTTTTCAGGTAAAAGAGGTGTAGCACCCTCTAGTTAGGTAGGTGCTAGAGTAAGGATTTTCTGAAGAGTAGTAAAAATTCCCCAGGTCTAGCTCATGGCTAGGCCTGTTTGTTTTCATTCTGGGCTGGGAGTGGCTCAGGGCAGGGCTGGGGGACTCACAGGTAGCATCACTGTCACATCCCTCTTCTTTCTAGAAGGTGCTAGAAGGAAAGGAGGAGAGGAGAGGTGGAGCTGCCTGGGGTATCTTGAGAAGCCTTGACCAGTCCCCAACTTGGATTGGCAGGGAACAGGCCTCCTTGAAATACCCAGACTCAGCCCAGCTGGGGAGGAGTTGTCGGGTGGAAGAGCTGGAGTGAGAGAGTGTGGAGGATTTCGGGGCCCACAGGGAGCTTCCCAGTCCCCGGGGGGGTGACCCTGGGCTGGCTGGTGAGTGGAGCACAATTGGAAGTACTGGGGAGGCACACCTGAGAGAACTGTGAGATTTCAGTTTGAGATGGGTGCAAAACCAGAAGAGAGGACTGTGGGAAGTGCAGTGGAAAGTGGTTATTGCAGCCAGGCAAGCTGGCAGGGTCTGAAGAGAGCTATCTGGGAGTGGTAGCTGAGCAGAGGACAGTTAACACCTGAACTATTTCTACACCACAGGGGCCCGAGGTCCCTGCTCACAAAAGGCAGTTCACTGAGGCCTGGCTGAGTTAGTGTCAGGCCTAACCATGCGGTGCTAGCTAGTCTGGAGGAGTAACAGTCTGCAGCAAGGGAAGTGTTAGTGGAGTAACAGTCTGCAGAAAGTAAAGTGCTGGCGGAGTAATGGTATGCAGCAAGTGAAGTGCTGGAGGAGTGAAGGATAAGAGGTCTTAAGCGAGTGTTGTGCTGGGGAGAAGACTGGAGTATATATACTGGAAGTGTGTATAGAGGTCCCAAGCAAGTTGCACTCTATTTCCTGGGCATCCCATATTTTCCCATTACCCATCCAAGTTTAATTCACTTAATGAAAAATCAAAAACAAAGCTTATGGACTGTTCTATGTCTCTGAGTGACTGAGAGATGGATGTCTGGCTGGGTAGGGTGACAGGTGAACCACTACATTCAGCAACTCCTATGGGGGCATGGCTACAGAGGGATAGCTATAGACAGGAAAGCCTATGGACGTCTATGCAGAACACTGAGGATCATGGGAATTGAAGCTCAGGGCAGCAGCCATAGAATAGGACTCATGGACCCTGACCCTACAGTTTCTAGAGGACACTCTCTCCTCATGGAGAGTCCATGTGAGCACATCACCCACATCTCTATGGGAGACAAGATGGTCAGGGACCAGTGCCTGAGTCCTAAGAGGGGTGACACAAGGGCAGCTCTACACAGACCACAGTGATCCCATCCATCATGTTCTTGCTGCAGGGAGACTAGAATATCTATCCACTCTCCCCTCCTTCACTTCTAATTACTGGAGTCATTTGCACAGAGACAAGGGGCCCCTTTCTACAGTGGGAGCCTATAGTTGCAGTGCAGGGACTGGTAAGGGGATTCACAGCCCAATTTGCACACTGATAGCAGGGACTAAGTTACTGGAAGCAGGATACTCATTACATAGCACCCACGCTGCATGCTAATACTCCAAGACTGTTGATAAGTGTGCCAACGCTGCTTATGGGCCCCAACTATAGCCAGCAGAACACCCTAAAGGACTGCACCCTATAAAGCCATTCAAACAGGACGCATCCATCATTCATTTAAAAGGTACCTCTGTCCAGTGAGCCTAGGCATAGTATAGTCACCAGTAATGCACTTTGGCAGTGCAGCAGTTAATTCAACCAGATTACTGCTCATTGCTGCACTTATGGTGATCTTGCTACTGTTTGTTCTGATCCTGGTATATAGTGTTCTCCTATACATGTTGATGACTGCTGATTACACCATATGTTGAGTTTTACTATTACTATTGGTAATCCATTTTTATGCCTTTATCGTTACCAATTGTAGTGTGTGACAATATATTAAGACTTGCTTTCACTAACTCATTTAGTGTCTGTTTCCTGGCCCAGCATCATTATTGTGTACCTTGTATTACCTTCAGTGATTTATGTGATGTTGCAAGCTTTGTTCACTTAACCTAGTGTGTCAGAGGGGCTGAAGTCATTGAGGAGGTTGAGGCAAAGAAGAGGCTTGTAAGTTCGGGATCCCTCTGTTCTACTAGCAAGTTACCAAGACAGCAAGCCAGAATAAGCAAATATGGACCCCGCTGCTTCAATCCAGTGGTGTGAGGAGCATAATGGCTGACTGGAGTCAAATGTGGTGGCCAAAATTCTTGGAGACACCTGGACAGAATAAAAGATCTGCCAAGCAGTGACTGCATTTGTTCCTGATCAGAGAATATACACACTGGACTTGAAACCCAGACTAAGTGACTTCTCACACCTATGTCCTATCAGAGTGGAAAAGGGGGATTCCTTCCCTTTTTCCAAGGAACTAGTCTGCAGCTGACTAACAACATTGAAGCCTGTCTGGTTAAGATGTGTCGTGGATATTCCACTATGCTCTTGCGCTAATAAGCACCCTTCCACCATAATGGTATAATGCAGCATTAAATAACCCATGTCTCCCCCTTTCCCCAGTAAACAGACATCACCATAGCTTACGTTCTCAGCTCCATCACCATGCCTGCCTTGCCGAGCAGTCCACTTGCTTTTATTTACACACACAAAGGAAGTCACAAACTGGAGGGTTTACCTCCAACAGCCAATCACCTCCTACACAGGAAATGACCAAATAAGGACATGACCAATACAACAATGACTAGGGGAGTCTTAAGGGCGTGTCTGGGCAGGGGCAGCGTGTACAATCTCCACCCCTCTATCTCTGATCACAGGAAGCCTGAGACTATGAACACTTCTCCTGACCACAACGATTCAAAGAATCCCGTTCCTATCATTTGTTTGTGAATCCTTATTCTGCGCTGTTCAGAGAACAAGGCATACCCGTACTATACTACTGTCTTTGTGGACAAGAGATTATCTGCAGGTGTTTGCTCATGGGGCCACAAATATGTTGATCAGGCACGCTCGTTAAACCGCTAATGTCTTTGGAGAGCAAAAACACCCCCACCAGACGATCGTTCTGTGCATCGCACAGGGGCCCTTAGCTGGTGGACATGTCCCCATTCTGCAAACACTTCTCTACATCCCCAAGGAGCTTTTCATTACCAAACGAATCTCAACCAGTGTCAATCTGCCCCAGTAAGCTCTTTAGAGTGGGCTGAGGGAGCACTAACACTGGGAGACACTTATGACAATACATATTAAAATACAACTTCATAAAATTTCCACAACAAATGAGAGTGCCAGATGCAAGTCCAGAGAGCTCAAGTCATGTCGCTCCTACTGAAGGAGCTTCTACACCAATGACCTAAGTTGACATAGAAGCAGACTTCTTCGCTGCTCTGGGGAACTTTATGACCAAGAGTAGTCAGGCTGCTCCCTCAGAAGCAGGATACAGACAGCTGAAGCTCTTCTCGGACATAACTGGTGCCTGCTGGGGAAGAAGAGCATGAAACCTGGAAGGAGCAGGACATGCAGCCCTTGGAAGAATGGGATGTCCCAGAAGCTCAAAAGAGAGTGCATCACGGAAAGCTTGAGAGGAGCTGCTGCAGAGAAATCTCAAGTTCTGTTAAAAGACTTGTACAACCTATGACTACCTTGCCATGCTACAACAGAAATTCAGGTGAATGAAGAAGGCTTCAGATTTTATCTACCAATTTGAGCATGCCTTCCAACACTAAGGTGAATATCTGTCCAAGTATGGCAGGCAGCTAAACAAGATGCCATACCAAATAATGCCTAAGTGAGGAATCGAGCCAGCAGGTGTGGATTAAACCAGAATGAAGCAGATTCTGAGAGGTGCCCTATATTGTGACCCGGCCTGGCTCCAGCTGAAGATATCAGCAAATATCATGCCTCTAAACTATGAGCTCATTAAGGTAGTGATAGAAGAGAAAGCTTTGTTTGAGAGCAAGAATCATGGCCAGCCCAAGGATGGGGTTGTCAGTTGAAGTTGGGTCAGTGTGTGTAGTAGACATCAACTCGGAGACAGTCGCTCTTAAGTCACAGATGTCACAAATGGTGGAAATGATTATTCTATTAGCAGCCAGAGTTACCATATTCCCTAGCAAAAGTGTTCCCAGGCCCAACCAGCCTTCAGACTCTAAGACTGATCCTGCCCTCAAGACTGGCAAGTGATTTGCTTCAACTGCAGAGGTGTGGGGCACTAAAGATGAGTATTGCCAAGCCCAGAGAAGTCTGAGAACCAGTGCCAGGAGTGAACCAGGTGCCCACATACAACAGCCAACTTACTCTCCTTGACCTCAGGCAGGCGGTCATGGAAAGGCAATGCACACCATCCTCCCAGAACTTCAACAAAACAGTTGACAACCCAGAATCTTGTCATGAAGAAAGTACAGACTGCTCAACCAACTTCAAGCAAGATTCCTGACAAGTTAGTAGGACCTTCTCCCATCACGCCAGTCCAAGTAGAAGGCATCTATACAAATGCCCTTCTAGATACAGGAGCACAGGTGACCCTTCTATACTAAGACTTATATAACAAACACCTCAAATGCCTACCCCTACAGAGGTTGGAAGAGCTAGAGAATTGGGGTATTGGAACTCAGAATTCCCCCTATGATGGGTACCTGCCGATCAAGTTGCCCTTTGACCCCCTCCATAACTGGGCAATCAGAGACATTCAATACATTAGCTGTTGTGGGGTGTTAAAAAAGTGCCCAGCACCCAAACTAGCCTTCGGCAAGACAAGCCATTCAGAGAAAGAACCTGACAGATTCCATTGGGTGATCTGGAAGATCTCCATGAACATCTGTCAGAGTTGAAGAGGATGGGCATCATTCGAGTTGTGGAGTACTTATCCCTCCCCCATAGTGGTGGTGGAAGTGGCAGTGGTGAAAGAACAATGGTTCTATGAAGATGTGTATCGACTATTGCACCCTCAATTGGAGAACCATCTCCGACCAGTATACCACATCTTGGATAGAAGATGCCCTACAGCAGTGATGGCGAACCTTGGCACCCCAGATGTTTTGGAACTACATTTCCCATGATGCTCATTAACACTACACAGTGTGTGAGCATCTTGGGAAATGTAGTTTCAAAACATCTGGGGTGCCAAGGTTCGCCATCACTGCCCTACAGTGTCTTTTGGGGGTGAAGTGGTAAGTGGGTACTACCAGATTCCCATGCATCTGGAAGACAGAGAGAAGACAGCCTTCATCTGTCCACTAGGGTTCTATAAATTCAACTGAATTCCCCAAGGTCTGTTTTGGGGAGCTTCATCAATCTTCCAGAGATTGACAGAAAAGACAGCAGGGGACTTGAACCTTATCAAAGTGCTGGTGTACCTCAGATAATATCATTGTCCTTGGCAGAAACCTTGAAGAGCATGAAGAGTGCCTGGAGTAGGTCTTGAAGAGACTTCATGATGAGGGGATAAAGTTGTTCCTAGAGAAATATCAGATCTACCGGCCTTTTGTCACTTACCTCAGACTTGTTGTCTCAACTGAGAGAGTGGCCACTGACCCAAAAAAACTGGAAGCTGTCACCTCCTTTCCAAGACCTACCAATGTGTTCTGTTTGTACTATCAAAGATTTGTTGAGGGATTCACTAAGATAGCTCAGATACTTAATGAGTTATTTAAGAGTGAGGACAACGACCCAGACATATCAAAACCAGTCAAACAAACTGGAGGACCTAGGAGGTCCTGGGAGTCAATCCAGGACTAGTGAACTGATCAGTGCGAGCAAGATTTTTGTCGGTTGAATGCCCCTGTTCTGGCCTATGCTGAGCCAACCAACCTTTATTAACTACACATCGAGGAGTCCCTTTCCCTGAAGTGTGCAGTAGTGGATAAACTGAAAGATTACTTGTATGGTGCAGACTTTGTGTTCACAACTGACAATAACCCCCTCACATATATACTTACTATAGCCAAGCTGCATGCCACAAGGTATAGGTGATTGGCTGCCCATTTCAGTCTTCTTTCCACTTCAGTCTAAAGTATCATCCAGGGGTTAGGAACAGAGACTTTGATGTCCTGTTGAGGAGACTCTATGACTCAGGGATTTCCTCTGAAGAGCTGATACAGGAAGGGCTAAAAGCTTTGCGTCAAGGAGCATCAGGCTTGAGGAGCAACAGTGGCTGAAGCCATTAGAGCCTCATTTGCAGGTGTCCCCAAATATTACTGTGACCCAAGTAAGGGACAAAGGTCTACCTAGGCTTTCAAAGAAAAACCCAAGAAAGGACTAGATGGAGGGCTGCCTCTATGATTTCTCATTAAAGGCCCTTGATGTCGATATCCAGATCTGCTGCTGACAGACTCTCCAAAAGAAATTCACAAACAAAGGGATCGGCTGCAGTTATACAAAGAGGTGGTCTACCTAAGGGGCCAGGGGCCCCTCGGATGGTCATGACAACATGTGATGTCAGAAGGCACTGGGTGACTTAACTGGGTGGCCCCACCCCTTGCCTATATAAGAACTGTCAAAGCCAAAAGGCGGGTAGCCTCTTTATAAAGAACTTCTCAAAAACTTTTTCCTCTCTTTCTTACTTTTTCATACATTTTTTGGTGAATGGGTATGTGTATGATGTACCTGATACCCATCCACATGGGGGGGAGGGTCAGGATGCACCCACCCCACCATGTTGAGGGCATTGTGGCCTGGTATGGTTCAGATGTGGGGGGGGGCACTCGCTTGTCCCCTCCCCTTTTCCTGACCTGCCATGCCGGGGTTTCTTTTTTTTCTTTAATTTTGGTATGGGGTTCCCCTTAAAATCTATACCCCAGACCCGAATTTCCTGGTATGGACTGGGGGGGGCATACGCCGTTTTTTTTAATATTTTTCTATTGCCGGGAAATTGTGGGCATTCTTTACCTTTTTTTAATCTGTCAGGGCCTGGTCATTGTGTTACACAATGACCACTTTTCACTCTCCTCTCCATTGCCCTTTGACCAGTGCGGCCCTCCATTCCTGCCAGATAGAGAACCCTTCCAGGTTTTCTCGAGGAGAGCCGCCGGTCACTAAAGCGGTCACCTTAACCAGTGCTAGCCCTTCCAGGCCCCCATCCACCCAGCGGATTTGCATGGCACCACCCTGATCCCTTTTCAGGGCGGCACCAGCTCCTCCACCGGACACTGACAAGAACTGAAATGATTAGAGACTGAGGACATACTACAACAAATGAGCATAGACTGAGGACATACTACAACAAATGAGCAGAGACCGAGGACATACTACACCAAATGATCAGAGATTGCAGACACACTACAACAAATGATCAGAGACTGCAGACACACTACAACAAATGATCAGAGACTGCAGACATACTACAACAAATGATCAGAGACTGCAGATACACTACAACAAATGATCAAAGACTGCAGACATACTACAACAAATGATCAGAGACTGAGGACACACTACAATAAATGATCAGAGACTGCAGACACACTACAACAAATGATCAGATACTGCAGACACACTACAAGAAATGATCAGAGACTGCAGACATACTACAACAAATGATCAGAGACTGCAGATTCAGTACAGAAGTGTTTGGAGACATTACATGAGACTGCTAGAGGTCACTGCCATTACAGCCCCATTACAAATTAATACTTCCACTAATGACTTTCCAGATCTGACAGCTGCACAGGATCTACCAAAGATCCTGAGGTTGGACCCCGGTGTTCTATGGAGAATAATCTGTGTGTTTAATAATGAAGGTGATATATCAGAGAATAATATTTTCAATGATTTCTATGATAAGAATCTCCTGAAGATGTTCCATATTCCTCCTCAGACATCATTACATCTCCTGTACATAAAGCACATTATGAAGATGACGTAAATTGTGTTTTGTGTCCCTGTAAGGACCTCCGTTATAACAAACTGATAACAAATGATAAAACATCAATCAGTAAAACATTCATTAATCATTCTGTATGTCAGATCTCAGCTGTCTATAGAATGTCATCATTAATGATACAAGTGGAATATTGTTTGTCTCACCATTCGTCCTGGGAATACGATGATCTGTGTTATAACACTGAATGTGTCATTCTTCAGGTTCCATGGACCTCCATGCTCCGGCAGAGGTCTCTCTTAGGGTTCCGTCTTAAGGATTTTTCTCGGGCCCTTTTATATGTTTGTGATCAGCTAGTTTACTGATTTATTCCAGTGGGGTTCATTTCCCAAAGCAGATCATTAGATTTTGTAGATAAAAATAACTTTTATCACACTGAAATAAACAATTGATTAAATCAGACTTGGTAAAATATCTGTACAAACCTCTGGTAGTATCATTATTATTATTATTATACAGGATTTATATAGCACCAATATTATGGAAGGAAGACAGTCAAGTTATAATACAATACAATACAAGAGAGTTAAGAGGGCCCTGCTCATAAGAGCTTACAATCTAATAGAGTGGGGCAAGTGTTACAGAAGGTTGTAATTGTGGGGATGAGCTGATGGAAGTGATAAAAGATTAGTTGGATGCATGATAGGCTTCCGTGAAGAGATGAGTTTCAAGGATCACCTAAAGACAACCAGAGTAGGAGATAGCTGGACAGATTGAGGTAGAGAGTTCCAGAGGATGGGAGAGGCTCTGGAGAAGCCCTGGAGATGAGCATGGGAGGAGGAGACAAGGGAGCTTGAGAGCAGGAGGTCTTGAGAGGAGCACAGTGGATGGTTTGGATGATATTTGGAGACAAGATTGGTGATGTAGCTCAGGGCAAAGTTGTTAATGGCTTTCCTAAATAGGCTCTAACCTGTTTTTATTTTTATTTTTTTGCTCTTTTTGCATCTGTGGTTAAAATTGAATTGCTTCAATCTTGCCCATTAGAGGCTTTACGCCATAACCCCATTTGCTAATAGATTTCTTCATAACCCCGTTCGCTGTTAGATTTCTTCATAACCCCATTTGCTGCTAGATTTCTTCATAACCCCATTTGCTGCTAGATTCCTCCATAACCCCATTAGCTGTTAGAGTTCTCCATAACACCATTCGCTATTAGATTTCCCCATAACCCAATTTGATATTAGATTCCTCCATAACCCCCATTCACTGATAGATTTCTCCTTAATCCCATTCGCAGTTAGGTTTCTCCATACCCTCATTCGCTGTTAGATTTCTCCTTAACCCCATTCACAGTTAGATTCCTCCATAACCCCATTCACTGTTAGTTTTCTCCATAACCCCATTTCCTGTTAGATTCCTCCATAACCCCATTTGCTGTTAGATTTCTCCTTAACCCTATTCACAGTTAGATTCCTCCATAACCCCATTAGCTGTTAGATTCCTCCATAACCCCATTTGCTGTTAGTTTCCTCCATAACCCCATTTGCTGTTAGATTCCTCCATAACCCCATTTGCTGTTAGATTTCTCCTTAACCCTATTCGCAGTTAGATTCCTCCATAACCCCATTAGCTGTTAGATTCCTCCATAACCCCATTTGCTGTTAGTTTCCTCCATAACCCCATTTGCTGTTAGATTCCTCCATAACCCCATTTGCTGTTAGATTTCTCCTTAACCCTATTCGCAGTTAGATTCCTCCATAACCCCATTAGCTGTCAGATTCCTCCATAACCCCATTTGCTGTTAGTTTCCTCCATATCCCCATTAGCTGTTAGCTTCCTCCATATCTCCAAGAGCCAACATTTTGAGCTGGGCTGACCCCTGCCAATCCAAGTTGGGGATTGGTCAGGGCTCCCCAGAACACCCCAGGTGGCTCCACCTCCCCTCCAGCCTCTCTTACCAGAAAGCACTAGAACCTTCTGGAAAGAAGTAGTAGGTCCTAGTGATGTCACATGTGAGTCAACCAGCACTCCTCTGAGCCACTCCCAACCCAGAATGAAAACAAACAGGCCTAGCAACCAGCCAGGCTTGCTTAAATGTTACCTAACCTCTCTAGCACACTACTGGAGGGTGCTACACTCACCCCCCCCACCAAAATCCAGCTGCTGCCTCAGCTGGGAAATTGAAAAATAGCTCCTTGACCCAGGAGCAAGGGCATCCCATAATTTGAATAGGAGGGGAAAAGGAACAAACTTGGATGGGCAGACATATATATAAATAAATACATATCAAAAATATAGAAGACTTTTTTTTGTTCAGTATTTACAGCATATATATTGCATTCCTAACTAAAAGTCCCTCCCGCTACAAACAATTATGCACATACATAGGACCAGAGCATCTCCCCCTTGAGGGAAACTCTCTGTCCGCAGGATCCGTTGCTCAATCCAAAGATAGATAGACAACCGTCCAATCGGAAGGAGTTCTGTAAAACAACACAACAAACATCCTATCCTACCAGCTACCTGTACACTTTAGAAAGTTTCTGTCAGGAGGGGGTTATAAAACTGCTGACAGAAACAACAACAGCAACAAACATATGGGTCACTTCAAAACACATTTTCACCTGTAGTTCTGTCAGGAGGGGGTTATCTGCCGACAGAGCATTAAAAGGAGAAAAGACACAGCATAAAAAAGCAACAGTTCTCTTTTTTCTGATGGCACCTCCCAGAACAAACAGATTCCTTAAAAAGTTAGTTTTAGGAATCAGACCTCACCCTCAGTGCCATTGCAACAGGAAAGAGTCCATCCATTGGGAACAACACAGGGTGGCAGGCAGGTCTGATCCTGCAAAGTCAGGGAAGAAGAAAACATTCTGCTACTCTCTAACAGTCCATGTGGCACTTTTCATGGTAGGTTGTACTCTCCAACAGTCCACTTACGCATAGAAGTGCGGGTCAGGCAATCTCCTCCTTCCACCCCCTTCCTCTCTGATGGAGACAGAGTGACTCCTTGTAGACCGCTCCGTCTTCACTATCATCACTCTGTCCTTGTATATAGCTCTCCCCAACCTCCATTCCTTCCGAATGTCCACAAAGTGAGCCCAAGTCTCCTCACACTCAGGCACCCGCAGAGGCCTGGAGATGTGCAGAAACTCCCAGATCAAATCGTCTTCCCACTCTTTCCTAGAGCTCTCCACGATGTCAATGATCTCGGGAAGGACATAGGGATAGTCCAGACCCCACTCCAGAGCAACTCTCCTTCCCACTGGAACCTGGAAAACCTGGGCAGCTCTCTAGGTTTCCTTTCCTGGTCAGGACGCAGGCATCAGGGGACCTCTTCACCCACTGCCTATAAGTGGGCACTCTGGTCTGGGTGGTGGAGGGTCTTCGAAACAAAAAGTAGTCTGCTGCTGATGGGGGTTCCTGTTATGTCTTCGGGCCTCCCAGCAGGCTCTGGCTCTTCTCCCCCCCTCGGACAAAACTTCCAGGACCTGGGAACCTCCTGTCTCTCATTCCTCCTCCAAGCAGCTATCAGGAGAGAACCATTCTGCTAGCCTCTCCAGAGACCCAAAATCTGCTTACAGTCTGGGAGAATCCCAATCTATGGCCTTGCCTTCACATTCCCCATCCATCTCAGTTGAGGGCACACCTCCCCTCCAGCACTGGCTCCTTTTGGACTGGGATAGCAGGAGACATAGGAGCAGTCGGCGTTTCAGGGACAATTTCTGGTTCCTGCTGGGCAGTTCTCACAGTCACCAGGTCCCCGGCCAGGCCGCAGTCCAGGACAGACTCCTCTTCCCTTATGTCGCTGATGTTCGCAGGGGAGTCACCAGGCTCAGATTCTACCCTGCCTTTGAAGGATGACTCCAAACCCACTCTTTCCTTCCCCGGATCTCCGCGGTTGCACGTGACACAGTCCTGAGTGCAAGTACACGCTGTAGTACTGATGCAAGCTGGGTGAGCGGCTCACTGCAATGACCACATTGGATCCAGGCACTAACCACAGTGGTCGGGATCCGGCACTCTGGGCACAGCAAACACAGCCGCTCCATCCCTTCTATTATCCCAAAGGCGAATCCCCCACGATGCTCCAACCGAACACCAGTGTTAATGAGTGTCCATTCCTGCATGTCATCAGGCAACCCGGTCAGAGCTGAGTACCGATGCAAACTCTCTGCCATCTTGCTCATCTGCCTCGTGGTATCTTCTGCTAGCAGGGAACGCTGGGTCTCTTCAAGGGTGTTGAAATATAGATAATTGTTTGGGACTTTAAATGAGGTAAAGACGATTTAGGTCATATAACTCCATCCCTATCTAATGGAAATAACATACTGTATGAGTTAAATGAAGCCGTGTTTGGATCTACATATTATATTTTATACATTTTATACCCAATTTGTGGTATAGGATTGAGATACCATACCCAGGGTCTCTTCCCTATCACACTTGGCAGACTAGGAAGTCTGGAGGTCATCCCCAGCATTGTAAATACTGTTCTGATATGTAAACAATTAACATATATGTGTATATAGATGAAATTATTGGTTATACTACCACTATTAATTATTGCTTTTACCTTATTAATTATGGTCCTATTGCGTCATAATAAACATTTATATTTATACTATTGATAGTTGGTTGTCCCTGAGATTGTGTACTTTATACATGCGTAGGTGTATTTGAGACCCTATCCAGGGGTATATTACCACTATCATTCATCTATATTATCTTACTGATTATGGTCCTACTGTATATATACAAGCAATTATACTATTGATAGTCGGTTGTCCCTGAGACTGCATGCTTCATATAAAGTCCCACCTGTTCCCACTGTCTTTCCCCTTCCATGTTATTTCCATTAGATAGGGATGGAGTTATATGACCTAAATGGTCTTTACCTCATTTAAAGTCCCAAACAATTATCTTTATTTCAATTTAATTTAGGGATGGAAGCATGCAGTCTTACTATGTTAAGCTACCTATTACTAGCACATTTATTATGTTTACTGACGGTGTTTATTTTAAATGTTTTTTCTACATGGATTTTGTATCCTCCCTGTTTCCCTCTCTGCCTACATGTATCAGAGGTATGATTTCAATTGGGTTGTGTTGGCTTGCTCCTTCTTGCAGATTTTTGGTCGGCTACTTTGGCTGTGTCTTTGAAGGCTGGGTGCTTCGGACCAGTGGCCCTTCGGGGTTCTATGTCTGTGCTAGGAACTGCGATATGCACTGCTGTTCTCACCCCCCCTTTCAGGTTGAGGTGGGCGGGTGCCGTGCACTGCACCTCGACATCACGCCTGTCTCTCCACGTGTGCGCGTCCCATCTAGGGCGCTAGTGCACGTGTGGTTGTTGTCCATTCTGCGTGCCTCATGGGGGGATTTTTGGCACCAATCACTGGGTGCTCTATGATGCCTGGGTGCTGGCCCACCTCTCCCCCACTTGCACGTTGCGTGACGTTGTGGACGTATCCTGGTAGTGCCCATATAATCCTGTCCCCGGTGGCCTCCTGTCCTGATCGGATCCATCCACTCATACCGCACTGCCAAATGGCATTGTTTTTTCTTCACTCCCTACCTAAGGTATCATCATTAATTTTGGGCGTTATTAGTAGGTTTTATTTACCCCCACTTTTTTCCCCCTCCCCTATACATGCTATTGTAATTCTTTATTGTTACCCACTTACTTACCAGTCTCCTACCATATAGGTTCTACCATGCTTACTAGCCAATCACTAATCTCTCATCCTTATTGTCATTATCAGTCACTCCTTTACTATGATATTTTTTATATAATGGTTACCATGGTCACTGTTGACACTGTTCTCAACAGACATTATTATTTACATTCATTTCCAGCCCTACACAGATTCGTTATCCATGGACGCCTGACCGCCGTGGGTGGGGTTGTGGTTTTGGGCTACTTCTCTCTATACGCTCCCTCAGTTCCCGTGCCTGACATTACCGGTGGGCCCCCGTTATCCAGCGCCTTACCTTGCCTCCTATACACAGCAGACCTGTCTGTAAATACTACTATGGGACTGGTCCCATCCCAATATGTATATCATTTCTTCTGTTATATGTCAATTATTGGACAATTATTTATTTTGTTTCAGATTATTATCACATGCTTTGCTCCTGATGAAAACGCAAAAGGCGTCAAGCTAATTGAAGCCATGTCTGGATTTACATATGAGCTAAATGAAGCCGTGTTTGGATCTACATATTATATTTTATACATTTTATACCTAATTTGTGGTATAGGATTGAGATACCATACCCAGGGTCTCTTCCCTATCACACTTGGCAGACTAGGAAGTCTGGAGGTCATCCCCAGTATTGTAAATACTGTTCTGATATGTAAACAATTAACATATATGTATGTATAGATGAAATTATGGGTTATACTACCACTATTAATTATTGCTTTTACCTTATTAATTATGGTCCTATTGCGTCATAATAAACATTTATATTAATACTATTGATAGTTGGTTGCCCCTGAGACTGTGCACTTTATACATGCGTAGGTGTATTTGAGACCCTATCCAGGGGTATATTACCACTATCATTCATCTATATTATCTTACTGATTATGGTCCTACTGTATATATACAAGCAATTATACTATTGATAGTTGGTTGTCCCGGAGACTGCATGCTTCATATAAAGTCCCACCTGTTCCCACTGTTTTTCTCCTTCCATGTTATTTCCTTATCAAGGGTGTGGCACAGCCCCCTTGCTTCCAGACACGCTGTCGTCTGTAAAACTGATAGTCAGTCCCCTTTCCTGAGCGCACTATTGTAACCCCTTGTTGGATGAACTAAAGGATGCAGGCATGCTGTGGCTAGCAAGACGTGTCCAGGCATGTTGCTCAGCACCGACTGTGCCCAAGCAACTGGAAGCAGATGGCCACTGACTTCTCTGGTGGTTGTCAATAGCAACAATACATTTTGTGGCCCATGTCTCACTGAAGGAAATATTCTTAGCACAGTCCTGCCCACAGGCACCCGCAGGCTTAACTCGATCACCCCGGGCAACAATAGACAGTTGAGATCAGAGGCGGCTCTAGGCTTTGTGAGGCCTTAGGCAAAACTTACACATGAGGCCCCACGGACTGGGATGCTCCGTGATGAGGCCGCTATTCCTCAGGCTGCGGGCAGTATCCGATTTGTCCGTCAGCTCCTAAGCCACAGAGTCCCAGTGGGGGTAGGCGGAGCCGCTGGCGTCAACCTCAGTGATTGAGAACAGGCAAATTAGGCGGCCGCGAGGCCCCTGTGAGTGCGAGGCCTTAGGCGACCGCCTAATTTGCCTAATTAGAGAGCCGCCTCTGGTTGAGATACAAAAAACACAGTCACTTCCAGCGCTAATAGGTCTTTCAAGGTATGGAGTAACAGATATCAAATAAAATGGTTGTGTGAAAGGTATATAATTGTATCCAAAACTGGGTGGATGCTGCCTTCCTCAGATGGAGTAATCCGAAAGGAACTACATGAAAAACAGAAATGGAAGGCGCGCACACCTAGTACATTACCAAAGATAATTTAATAATACAAATGTTTTATATAAAAGTGGGTACTCACAAAATGTGTTTCGGGGGTATCTGAGGAAGGGGGTGCTCCCCCGAAATGCGTCAGCTGTACCCCATGTTCTGTGCATGTCCATGCATTGTTTTTATGGCCTTTTGTCAGTTGCATTTTGTGAGTACCGACTTTTATATAAAACATTTTTATTATGAAATTATTTTTGGTAATGCACTAGGTGTGCACACCTTCCATTTCTGTTTTTCTAACAGTAGACAGTTCCAGGCACACTTTACTATAACAAGCAATAATTTGGAGCAAAAGGTCAGGATGTCCAGCAGTATCAGATTGCTGGACATATTTGTAATCCATGGACGCGATCGCCCGCCGTGGTTGCCACAGATAACAGTACATAGTACAAAGTTACAGAATTAGCACAAGTGTCTGTCCCAGCTGCGGTTGGGGCAACTGGGCAAGCAGGCAGCAATAAGGGTTAGATTTGAAGGCAGATCCCGCTGGTTGCTATGGGCAATGGCCCTTGTTACTGTGGCATTAAATAGCAGGCTGAGCACTTAAGTGTAATTCCTCAACAGTGGCAGAACAAAGCACTGTTCCCTGGCTAGATCACCCTCGGTTGCTAGGGGCAATGGCTGGCAGGTTAACTGTGAACAGACATCCCGGACGAGGGTAGCAGTACCCCTGTAAGGGCTGCTAAGTATTGTGGTTTGTCTGTCATCCTGCCCAGCCCTGAATTCACTCTCAGGCACTCCGAGACATATAGCAGCCAGTGACCTTTGTTTTTTGTATTTTATTGAGGGGAATAACTTAGATGGGGATGGGAGATATGGAATGCTCAGCACAAATGATCAGTAATTGGTTTTGGGACAACTATGTACACTCCCTGCACATATTTCTTCAACTTCCTCCTGCACACTTTTGCTTGAAGTTTCCTATCCTCACTCCTCCAGCACATCACTTAATTCCCAGGACCAGCTAGCACATTTGTATGGGTAGACCTGACACTGGCTCTGCCAGGCCTCAGCAAATGCTTTTTGCAGGCAGGGACCGCGGGCCCCTTTAGTGTAGCAGAGAAAATAGCAAAAGTCCTTGTTAACTGTCCTATATGCGGCTACCGATCCCAGTTAGCCCTCTGCAGGGCCTGCCAGCCCTCCTGGCTGCAGCTGCCCCTTTCCGCTGCCCCTTCCACCACAGTCCACACTTCTGGTTCTGCACCCATCTCAGACTGCAAGCTCCCAGTCCTCTCAGGCATGCCTTCCCAGTCCTTCTGACTGTGCCTCACTCACCAGCCCTCCTGGCTGCGACCAGTGGTCCTCCCTGGAGTCTTTTAGTACTGTTCTCTCCCACTATCCTCTCCTTACTCTCTCTTGTGCTTCCGGTCCAGGACCTCTTCATGGGTTCCTGAAGGTGGTCCAGACTTCACCCGAGTCCAGGCCCAAGGTCACCCCCCCAACTGGGGAGCTCCCTCCAAGGCCCTGACAACCTTCACACTCCGTCACTCCAGCTCTTTCACCCGACAACTCCTCCCCAGCTGGGCTGACCCTGGGTATATCAGGAGGCCTGACCCCTGCCAATACAAGTTGGGGATTGGTCAGGAATCCCCAGAACACCCCAGGTGGCTCCACCTCCCCTCCAGCCTCTCTTACCAATAAGAACTAGAACCTTCTGGAAAGAAGTAGGAGGTCATAGTGATGTCACCTGTGAGTCAACCAGCACTCCTCTGAGCCACTCCCAGCCCAGAATGAAAACAAACAGGCCTAGCAACCAGCCAGGCCTGTTTAAATTTTACCTAACCTCTATTTCACACTACTGGAGGATGCTACATTAATGATACATGTCCCCCAGGGCAGTACCCAGATCCACATACCATTTTTTGGCCAATTACTTGCATATAAGCCTTCAAAATGGGCACTTTTGATTTTTCCTGTTCGACTCCCATAGACTTCAACGGGGTTTGCTGTTCGGTTTAGAACACTTCCCCTGTTCGGGAGTTCTGCTTAGAACCAAACAGGGGGGGTGTTGGGCCTATCCCTGGGTCTTAGACACAGGGTTATCAGTGTTAACATGCACCTCCATCCCTAAATAAGAAGGGTTTTTTGGGGGGGGGCTTTGAGTGAGGCACAAGACACGTGGTAGGAGAAACTGTAAAATTGTTTAATAGGCATATAAACAAAGCATACCTCATCAACATGTGATATATGGTTGAGCATGTGTATTTTGGACCAGTATCAGCCTTTCTTGATGACTTCTCTGCCTGGCTACCCTACTTTCTCTGTGCTGAAATCCCCACAATCATTCTTGGGGACTTCAACATCCCTGTTAACACTAACACTACTATTACTTCTAAACTTCTCAGTCTAACCTCATCGCTTGACCTGAAGCAATGGATACAGGCTCCTACCCACTCGAACGGCAACACCCTTGACCTTGCCTTCTCCTATCTGTGCACTCCGTGCAACCTTTCCAACAATCCACTCCCACTCTCTGATCACCACCTTATTAGTTTTGCTCTCTCCCTGTCTTCCACCTCTTCTCCCTCCAACCGCCTAATGCCGCGTACACACGGTCGGACTTTCCGGCATACTTGGTCCGGCGGACCAGAGTGTGCCGGACAATCCGCCCGTGTGTGGGCGCCGGCGGACTTTTCCGGCGGACTTTTTCCCAAAAGCCCGCCGGACCTAGATTTGAAGAAAGTTTTAAATCTTTCCGCCGGACTCAGTTTCGGGCGGAAGGTCCGCTCGTGTGTGTGCTGGTCCGACGGAAAGCCCGCTCGTGTGTATGCTGGTCCGACGGACCAGATGCGACACGAGGGCAGGGTATTGCATCTCGCGCTCGCTGCAATAGGAAAAACAAATTTTCCTATTGCGGCGAGCGCGGGGCATACCAGGCCCTTAGGTCTGGTATGGATTATAAAGGGAACCCCCTACGCCGAAAAAACGGCGTGGGGTCCCCCCTAAAATCCATACCAAACCCCGATCCGAGCATGCAGCCTGGCCGGTCAGGAAAGGGGGTGGGGACGAGCGAGCGCCCCCCCCTCCTGAACCGTACCAGGCCACATGCCCTCAACATGGGGGTGGGTGCTTTGGGGGAGGGGGCCGCCCTGCGGGCCCCCCCCACCCCAAAGCACCTTGTCCCCATGTTGATGAGGACAAGGGCCTCTTCCCTACAACCCTGGCCGTTGGTTGTCGGGGTCTGCGGGCGGGGGCTTATCGGAATCTGGGAGCCCCCTTTAATAAGGGGGCCCCCAGATCCCGGCCCCCCACCCTATGTGAATGAGTATGGGGTATATGGTACCCCTACCCATTCACCTAGGGAAAAAGTGTAAGTAATAAAACACACTACACAGGTTTTTAAAATATTTTATTAAACAGCTCGGGGGGGGGATCTTCCTCCGGCTTCGGGGGTCTTCTTCCGGCTTCGGGGGTCCCTCCGCTTCATCTTCTCCCGGCGTCCGGTTGGTTCTTCTCCGCTCCCTTCTCTCCAGTTCTTCGGCCGGCTCCTCTGCTGTCTTCATGTAGCTCTCTTGCCAGCAGAGGTCCGGACTTCTTGTCTTCTTCTCTTCTCCAGATGTTGACACGACGCTCTCTCCGGCTGGACTGCTCTCCGAGGGCTGCGTTGTGACTTATATAGGCGGAGACCCCGCCCCCTTTTGATGTCACAGTCCCTGGGCATGCTGGGACTGTGACGTTTTAGGGGGCGTGGTCACTGGGTGATGTTGACCACGGCCAGGGTTGTCGGGAAGAGGCCCTTGTCCTCATCAACATGGGGACAAGGTGCTTTGGGGTGGGGGGGCCCGCAGGGCGGCCCCCCTCCCCCAAAGCACCCACCCCCCATGTTGAGGGCATGTGGCCTGGTACGGTTCAGGAGGGGGGGGGGCGCTCGTTCGTCCCCACCCCCTTTCCTGACCGGCCAGGCTGCGTGCTCGGATCGGGGTCTGGTATGGATTTTAGGGGGGACCCCACGCCGTTTTTTCGGCGTAGGGGGTTCCCTTTATAATCCATACCAGACCTAAGGGCCTGGTATGCCCCGCGACGGGGCTCGCAAGGTGTCAATCTCGCCGATAAAAGCGGCAAGATTGACATCCTTTTCTAGTCCCGTCGCACCTGAGTCACGTTCAAAATGAACGGACTTGTCCGTGTATGGGCAAGTCCGTTCATTCTGAAAGTCCGCCGGAACTCCGGCGAAAGTCCGTCGGAAAGACGGGCAGACTTAGCCCGCCGGAAAGTCCGGGCGTGTGTGGGCAAGTCCGTCCGTTTTAAAGTCCGGCGCACCTGGCGGACAAAGTCCGTCAGAAAGTGTGCCGGACCAAGTAGGATAGAAAGTCCGACCGTGTGTACGCGGCATAACAGTTACACGTAGAAACCTTCGCCACCTCAACCCTTCTCTTCTCTACTCTGCTACTGATCACCTCTATGACAAAATCTCACCTCTGTCCTGCCCCAACCAAGCTACTTTCATCTACAACAGCTCACTGTCTTCCTCCCTAGACAAGCTTGCCCCCCTCACTATACGCAGAATTAGGCCCCGACTGCTACAACCCTGGCAAACAGATGACACCAGAAGTCTCAGAAAACGTAGCCGCGCTCTTAAGCGCCTGTGGCATAAGACTAAGACCCAGGAAGACTTCACACAATATAAATCTGCCCTCCTAAAATACTACTCCTGCCTTCACACTGCCAAACAGACCTACTTTATCACACTCATTAACACCTTCTCATCCAGTCCACGTCAACTCTTCTCTACCTTCAACACTCTACTCTGTCCTCCACTGCCTCCACCCACCAACTCACTCACTGCCCAGGAGATTGCCAATCACTTCAAAACTAAGATTGATACAATTCATGAGGAGATCACCAATGCGCAAAAACCTCCCCCATGCAACACCCCATGTCCACAGATACAATCATTACTTCCCTCATTCAACCCTGCTACTATTACTGAGGTTGCTAAACTTTTATCTAGCACCCATCTAACCACTTGCCCCCTGGATCCTGTTCCCTCGCAAATGCTACACTCACCCTCTGACTCGATTCTACACTCTCTAACTCACATTTTCAACCTCTCCCTCTCTTGTGGCATCTTCTCAAACTCTCTAAAACATGCGCTAGTCATCCCCATACTAAAAAAGCCCTCACTGGATTCCACCAATCTCAACAACTTACGTCCCATCTCCTTACTCTCCTTCTCCTCCAAACCTCTTGAAAGACTGTAATAAACAATAAATACAGCGCTATGAAAATTAAAAAATAGAAAAAGGAAAAGAAAACCTACACCCAAAAAGCTGCTGCTATTAGTGAGATACACACCTAATCAGACAAAAAACAAAAAATAGTATCGCTTTTTTTCTCTTGAAAGACTGGTCTACAACTGACTAAGCGACCATCTGACCATGAATAAACTTCTTGATCCCCTTCAGTCCGGTTTTCGCCCTCAACACTCCACGGAAACTGCTCTCCTTAAACTCTCAAATGACCTACTAATGGCTAAAGCCAATGGACACTATTCTGTACTACTTCTTCTGGATCTCTCTGCTGCCTTTGACACAGTGGACCACCCCGTCCTCCTCAAAAAACTCCACTCCTTTGGTCTCCGTGACTGTACTCTTCGCTGGTTCTCATCCTACCTATCCCACCGCTCCTTCAGTGTCACTTACAACTCTACTTCCTCCTCTCCTCTTCCTTTTTCCGTTGGGGTCCCCCAAGGTTCTGTTCTTGGACCTCTCCTTTTCTCAATCTACACCACCTCCTTGGGTCAGTTGATTGCCTCCCACGGCTTTAAATATCAACTCTACGCTGATGGCACCCAAATCTATCTCTCCACCCCCCAGCTCTCTCCATCTGTCTCCTCACGCATTACCAACTTACTAGCAGACATATCAGCCTGGATGTCACATCACTTCCTCAAACTCAACCTATCCAAAACCGAGCTCATGATATTTCCTCCCTCAGGTGCCACTTCCCCTGATTTCCCTGTCAATATCAACGGCTCAACTATCAACCCATCTCCCCACGCCAAGTTCCTAGGTGTAATCCTGGACTCTGAACTAACCTTTCGACCCCACATTCTATCACTATCCAAAGCTTGCCGCCTCAATCTCCGCAACATCTCCAAGATACTCCCCTTCCTAACCAATGTCACCACAAAGCTTCTAATCCACTCCATGGTCATCTCCCGCCTCGACTACTGCAACTCCCTCCTCATTGGTTTACCTCTAAATAGGCTATCACCACTTCAGTCCGTCATGAACGCTGCTGCCAGGCTCATCCACCACACAAACCGCTCAGCGTCTGCTACACCCCTCTGCCAATCCCTCCATTGGCTGCCACTCAGTCACCGAATTAAATTCAAGATAATTGCTGACTCGGTTGAATTGATGATAGGCAACTCCTATCCTCATATTGATTAGTGGTTCCAAATTAATAATAACTACCGCAGTAGGGAACAGACACAAAAGATACGCTCAGCATCTTTCCAAATTACTGTTCTGCTTTATTATGACGCAATTGAAGGTTTTTATGCACACGATTACGTAGGTATCACATTAATATTACAATTGTACGTTTATGGTAACAAGGGGCGTTACATAGGCAGGCTAATTCTAACCAGGACTCGAAAGAATGTAAACATTTACTGAAAACATTATTAGTGCCGTGTGCACAGTGAGGGCAGTGTGCAATACATACAAAATACAATACAATTATATACAGAACTTACAAATTTCCATTACAGTCTCCCCTCTTTTGATCAATATTTTGATCACTAACCATACCTGCTATCACCTTTAACCTGGAACCTCCACACGCTTAGGTGGAGGTAGTCCTGGCCAAAGAAGCAAAAACTCCATTGTGGAGAAAATAATAGCTAAGCAACTTTTTCATTACCAAAATGACTTTTCATTGTGAAAAACAAATGATTGATAAGACATATTTACAGAGTACTGGCTGTACACTCCTGTGGCCAGAATGGCCTTCTAGCTGAATTGTGGACATGCTGACTTATCAGCACATGTAAACACAGACAATTCTACATGAAATGGAAGACGCACAAAAGACAAATATGACTTCAACTTGGCTGAACTACTTTTCAAATATATATATATATATATATCCCTTACAATTAAAGTAATTGAATAAAAAAGTACCCTAGACTGTGATCACAAGAGGGAAACAAATCAAACACAGAGATTTCTTTAATTAAGTCATTTTTGCAGTGTCTGGTGTGGATCCAGGTGACTTTTCCTTCAAGTTTTGCAAAAACTGTACATGAAATAGATGCTGTATTGAGTCTCCAAACATTTCCTTATATATAAATGTCTCTTAAAAATCCAAAAGTCACCTGGCTTTAGTTTTAGATCCTTCCAAACTTTTAGGATCTGGAATTAGGGAGAAAACACATAAATGAGTTTGTAAAAAACCTTAAAAGATCATCAGCATTCTCCATGAGATCCGAATGGAGGACTTCAGCTGCTGAGACAAAATATAAGCAAGTGAGTAACACACTCCCAAACAAAATCTCATAGGGAGAGAGTCCAACATCCCCTTAGGGGCTTGATAAAATTTAAGAAAACATTCAGGCAAAAGTTTTCTAGTTTCTTACTTTACTTTGTCCGCTATATTGTAGACAGTAGGGGGTGTAAAAATAAAACCTCAAAACTTCTAGTAAGGACTCTCCTATAAAAAATGATTTCCTCTGTTACTCTCTGTACTTTCTGCACTCTATATTTACAAACTACTTCTGATAACACTTTTTACTGTGGCCTTTGCAGTAGCATTTGCCACTGGACATCCAAAAAACATGTCCATACAGACAAAATGCATACTCGTAAGATCCTGACTTGGGCATCTGGATATATCTTTTTTGTAATCTCTGGAAGGGATGTTTAGCTTTTGGTAACACCTTTGGTAACAGGTAAAACAAGAAGTGGTGTGTTATAAAAACAACTGTGGTGAACCCTGGCTCTATCCCATGCTCATTTACTAAGGCAGCCATAACTTCTTGTGACTGATGACACGGTCCATGTGTCAAGCTGAAGGGAAAAGAGTGGCTGGCAGACATAAATGATCACCTTTTCCAAAGTCCTGTTTCATAAGAAGTTGCCCCCTGTGGACCACTTGTTCTTCTCGTTCTGGGGTCCTTAAAGTTGAATTATTAATCCCAGCTATACTGGGCCAGAACTAGGGTGGAATCTGTGAGTTGCACAGACCCATCAAGTGTCCGGGGCTGTAAATGCAGCATCCTTAGTCACCTGGTCTGCTTCCATGTGTGAGTTTTAAAGTTAATATGGCTACCTCAGCAAGAACCTGGAAGGCTGAAAACAGCCGATCAAATTAACTTGGCATGCTTGGTTGGTTTACCTGCCGAAGTAAAAACAAACTTCTGACCCTTTAAATGGAACCAAAAGCTCTCTATATCTCGACTATCTATATAAATATACACTCTTTTTATAGCTCACAGGCTTTGCTAAAACATGGAGCTCTGCTTCTTGAGCTGGGGAAAAAGGATCCAATGACTTTGAATACAGAGAATCCTTCTGGGTGATAAACTGCATACTCAAATCTACAAAAAATGTAATATCTGGGTCTTCAGGGAGTGTGTCCTGCACTGGGCTCACAGCAGCTGATTCCTATGTCATCAATTTAACACATGCGTCTTTTCCTTTCTTTTGAATAAATGTACGCGTTTTTCATTGTTAGATTTGTACATAAACAAACTCATATTTTAAACCTTTCATTAGACAAACATTTAGTTAGCTGTAAATTTGCTGCACAGAATGTCGGACCATTGACCAAAACAATATCTAACTTTGTCTAATAGCACCTTTGCATAAAAGCTACAGCTCTGATATATCGGGATGAACCCTTCATTACTGGGTCCAGCTTGCATAAATATATTACAATGTCTTGTTTTCTATCACACTATTTGTGTAAGAACTCCAGTTTCATGTTTCAAAAGACAACTTTTTCCTGGCAATATTATAATAAATGATAACAATACCCTGCGGTCATGGAGAGATGCCCATAAATCCAAAATATTCTTCTGCTTATACCACTGTACTTACAAGAAAAAGGGGCACATCATTTCACAATCCACACATTCTGCTTTGGATTTCAAAAATAAAAATAAATAAAAACAAAAGGACCAAGAATCTGTATGATGGACCAGAAAGCATCAAAAACTATAAAACAACTGGCTGCAGGTGGCATCTATCCTAACAGGGTGTGTGGACTTGATGTGATGGGTCTGTTATATTTAAATTTTATTTAATATTACTCTTACATCATGGACCGCACATCAAGTTATTATCAAAAACCTTAAAATTTCATTTTTATAGAAGAACTTCTTATGTATTCCATCCATCTTGGCTTTGTTAAATATTATGGCAGCTTTATTCAAAATAACAACCTCATCTTAATCTTTTTTTTCTCTCAATAAGAGCTTATTGTATAAATGTAAAATTACAAAATTGTTATCTTAATCTAAACTAATCTCATTCATTACAAATTTCCCCATTAACCTGAATTTCATTTCCAACCAAAGGTTGTCTAAACCAGTTTCAGTATATCTATATTATTAATAAAATTGTTAAACTCATATTAGAAATGAATACTCATTATTACTTAATTTTACTTAATTTCCCTTTTTTACATGCAGTGTTTCCACTATCAAAGGATATTCAATTTGTGTAATACACGGTTAAATGTAACCTTCATTTTACCATGTTTGGAAAACAGATTCAAAATAATTGTGATCACATTGTTTACCATTAGATTCGTTAACCCGGCACATTTTGTTATAAATGTTTTGTCTAAAAAAAACTGGAATTGGCATGATGTCCTTCCAGCTTATCACTGACCTCTCATCCCAGCCACATTTCTTTCAGGAGAGCACAAAGGAGGGGGTCACATCTGCGTACATGACACACACAAGCAATAGAACTAAAGGTCCCAGCATTCGCACACACATACACCAATATCTCTCTAAAATCGCTTATATTTTTCCCATTTGTACACAACACATGCATATCATTCTCTCACTTTCTTTTAACTCTCATTAATATTTTCCTGTCTAAATTCTACTTTCTTTATTTTTGTTCAGATAACTTTTATATCTAGCTTCTATGATTCTATGATCAGATGGGGAGCCACAGTGCTCATCCCATCTTCTCTCTCTGACAACATATAAAGTATTCTGTTTTACCTCTTATTTCTCTGTTTCTGACTTTTACTAGTTGTAGTGCCTGATCCCAAATTCATCCCACAACTTAACATGAAAATGTCCCTTTCTGTCTAGTTCTAATGTCACCCTTGATCCATCCTGCTCACATAGATGTTTCTCTAGCTGTTTACTCTGCATGATTCTTAGTCCCTGTGGACCTTGGTAACCCAGTTACCCATTGTGGATCCCTGTCCACTCTAACCATTAATCTAGGGGCTCAGTATAGGCGGAACCGCACCTTCGGTTCATATATAGCGCTTCTCTTGCGCTGGGCATTTTTGAGGGTCTCTTACCC
Organism: Aquarana catesbeiana; assembly: GCF_042186555.1. Taxonomy (NCBI): domain Eukaryota; kingdom Metazoa; phylum Chordata; class Amphibia; order Anura; family Ranidae; genus Aquarana; species Aquarana catesbeiana. The sequence goes on from NC_133324.1 coordinate 962,299,536, forward strand.
TTCATTCCCTTACTTAATTCAATGCCCATAATGACTGGCCAGTTTTCTCTCTTCTCTACTTGTGCCTATACCCTCTTGCCTCTAAACTACTTTATCTAGCAGATTTACTACATATACCTGTGAACAGCACTATTCTTCCCTTTCTTATCTATAACACTCCGATGGACAATAGACAGGGACAACATAACATATAACCACCAATCAATACAGTTCGATTAAGGGGAGTAAAATAGGTACCCTTTGTCCCGAAAATGCCTTACCGATCAAGGAAGTCTGATAACTCAAATGTAAGCAAAAGGCTTACCTCAGCCGGCTGATTATCAGAAATTCCCGGATCGTCTCAAGCTCCTCGTTTCGGATACTCAGGGTCACCTGGAATCCCCTCCTAAGGCAAAGCTCGCCATGCTGACTCGGTTGAATTGATGATAGGCAACTCCTATCCTCATATTGATTAGTGGTTCCAAATTAATAATAACTACCGCAGTAGGGAACAGACACAAAAGATACGCTCAGCATCTTTTCAAATTACTGTTCTGCTTTATTATGACACAATTGAAGGTTTTTATACACATGATTACGTAGGTATCACATTAATATTACAATTGTAGGTTTATGGTAACAAGGGGCGTTACATAGGCAGGCTAATTCTAACCAGGACTCGAAAGAATGTAAACATTTACTGAAAACATTATTAGTGCCGTGTGCACAGTGAGGGCAGAGTGCAATACATACAAAATACAATACAATTATATACAGAACTTACAAATTTCCATTACATAACTATAACTTACAAAGCCATCCACAACCTGGCCCCCAGCTACATCTCTAACCTAGTCACAAAATACCAACCTAATCGTTCTCTTCGCTCCTCCCAAGACCTCCTGCTCTCAAACTCCCTTGTCACCTCATCCCATGCTCGCCTTCAGGACTTCTCCAGAGCCTCCCCCATCCTCTGGAATGCTCTACCCCAATCCGTCCGATTTTCTCCTACTTTATCCACTTTCAGACGATCCCTGAAAACTCATCTCTTCAGAGAAGCCTATCTGGCCCCCACCTAACAACTGTACATTTATCTTCTCAATCAGCACATCACCCACAGTTATTACCTCTTGTATCTCTTGACCTTCCCTCTTAGATGGTAAGCTCTAAGGAGCAGGGCCCTCTAATTCCTACTGTATCAAAGTGTATTGTATTTGTCCTGTTATCCTCAAGTTGTAAAGCACTACGTAAACTGTTGGCGCTATATAAATACTGTATAATAATAATAATAATAATAATAATTTTATCTGTATACAAGGTGATGGCATACAAAAAAGAGGAATATATATATATATACACATGCACGCATCTAAAAATTGCATAGTATCTCATGGAAGTAACTAACATAAAAAGCCAAATGCTTATTGAGTAATGGATACAAATGGGTTATAGATGCAAATGAATCACAGTTGAGGTCAAGTTATGTGTTGGGAACATCATGATGATGACATTGATAGGCCTGACGCATTTCATGACCAGATACCACTCATCAGGAGAAAATGCATAGCATAGCTGAAAAAAATTAAAAGGTACTAAAAAGGATCTAATGTTTTGTCCATCAGTGCCACCTATCACTGCCCATCAGTGCCGCATATCAGTGCTGCCTCAGCAGTGCCTCCTCATCAGTGGCCATCAGCAGGGCCGCTGATAAGGTAGTACAGCCAGTCCTGTTGTACAGGGCCCAGGCCCCAGGCCCCATAAGCTAAACAGAGTGGCCCAGGGCAGCTTTATTGTTCATTTCTGCCTAAATTAATAAATGGATTTTACTAGACCACACCCTCACTCCTATTTGCTTACCAATGCTTAAATTACATTTCTCTAGGTCCCATCGGGTTACCAGAGGGTCCCAGGAGGTGGGAGCTGAGTAGGGACTTCTTATTTTTTCATTTTTGGGGTGTAAGTGGATAAAGTCAGTACTGCTTTTCCACTGCACCCGGGGGGGTGGGTAGGTGGGGTGTAGGTGTGGTTGGGGGGGTCATCAGGAGGGCTCTATGGGGCCCCATGACTTCCAACAGTGGCCCTGCCTATCAGTGCAGCCTATTAGTGTCCATCAGTGCTGCCTATCAGAGCCCATCAGTGAAGGAGAAACATTTTTATAACAGAAACTAAGAAAAATATATTTTTTTCAAAATTTTTGGTGTTTTTTCATTTGTTTAGCAAAAAAATAAAAAACCCAGTGGTGATTAAATACAACAATAATGATACAAATTTCATATTGGTACAGTGTTGTAATGACTGAACAGTTGTCATTCAAAGTTTGACAGCGCTGAAAGCTGAAAATTGACCTGGGCAGGAAGGGAGTGAAATTGCCCGGTGTTGAAGTGGTTAAACTCCTAGTGAATATCACCCAGTGCTTCTTCCAGGCAAATGTGTACACAGCAAATCCACAGTGTTCCTTCCCCTCACCACACTTTTGGAAATGCACTCACCAAATGTGTATGCCTGTCTAACAAAAGAGAGACAAACACAGCTTTAGTATCTCCAGGTATAATGGAAAAACCCATACCGGTCAGCAACTGAAGAAGTGATCCTCCACTGATCCCTCCAGGACCACGGGTAGATGGATTATGACCATAGGAAAAAAAGGCCTCACACATTACAGTATGGTAATAACAAAATGTTTATTTAAAAAAAATATATACTCCCAAAATAAAGTACAGTAGTAAACTGTGGGTGACTGTGGGTGAGAGCCATGCTACCAGCTGCTCACCAGTGGCGCACCCGCATTTTTGTTAATAAAAAAAATCGTAAAGGAAACCCCCGAAGGAGCCCCAAAATACTTATCAGACCCTTAAGCATCAGGTACGTGTAGCAGTCTCCCCAGCATCTAATGGCCTAATGGTAAACCCCAGAGCCAGAGAGAACTGACATTCATCCTCAGGGTGTAGGTTACTAGGCATAGTGGGTGTGGTGCAAGGTGAACAGATTGTTAATTTTTACAAAAAAGTGACTGGCGCCCAAAGAGAGTTTTATTTCTCTTAACAGGAAGATTGGGGAGAGAGAGTTTAGGGCACAGGACACTCTTAGGCAAATGCAATAACAATTAAGGCAAACGCCACAGACCAAAAAAGAACTAGGCAGACAGCAATACAGGAGAGGGCCTTTAAGCTGATTGCAGCAATCTGTATTTTGTAGCAACTACTGTCTCCTATGGCAACATCTTCTCTCACAGTATCCTACTGTAGATCTTCCAGTTTATCTCACAGTAACCCACTGTAGATATTGTAGCCTAACTCACAGTATCCCACTGTAGATCCTTAAGCTCAGCTCGCCGTCTCTCTCACTAAACTTCTTGGACTCTCAGCCACCCGCTGGATTCCTCCGAACTTCACCTACAGCTAACCACTGTACTTATCTGCAACCTTTACTTACAGCTGCCGACCGTACTCCTTCAAGCTTTACCCACAGCTACCCGCTGCCTTGTTAGATGAGTCTCCACTGAAGCTTTCCCGCTACTTCACTGTCCCCGGCTAGCGAAGTGTCTGCTCTGGTACTCCTTCAGAACTTCATCCCTCCAAACTTGTCTCCAGTAACAGGAGTGGTTGTCCCTTTTGTGGCAACTGCTTCTCCTTTACCTCTGACAATGATCAGGCTCCCCTCAGGCCGAGCCTCTAACACATGCACGGTTCCACCCTAGGCTTCCGGCTTAAAGTGATGGTAAAGGTAAATAAAAAAAATAAAAAATAACAAACATCTCATACTTACCTCCACTGTGCAGCTCGTTTTGCACAGAGTGGCCCCGAACCTGCTCTTCTGGGGTCCCCCGATGGCTCTTGCGGCTCCTCCCCACATCTGATAACCCCCTCGGAGAAGCGCTCTCCCGAGGGGGTTACCTTGCGGGCGCGTTCCCGAGTTCAGCATTCGGCGTCCATAGAGGCTCAATGTAGGACTCGGCCCCGCTCCCCGGCGCTCACGTCATTGGATTTTATTGACAGCAGCGGGAGCCGAGAACACCGGGCAGAGAGACAGCGTGTCCCCGTGGGTCAAGTTTGAGGGTTCAGGTAAGTAAAACGGGGGGGCTGGAGGGCCGGTCACTGACAGGTGTTTTTTCACCTTAATGCATAAGATGCATTAAGGTGAAAAAACACGAAGGTTTACAACCCCTTTAACTTGGTTGTACCTCCTTTGCTTAATCCCCAAACTGCTGGATAGGCCTTTAAGTAGACCTAGCAGCCAGCATGCCTCTTGGATAGGTGCCAGGCTTCAGGCCTAGCAGCCAGGAGCTCCTCAATGCACACCTACCCAGGCCACAGCCCGGCAGGAAGAACCCCGATCACCTGACTTCCCCCGAATAAATAGCCTATCCCAGCATACACAGCGGTTACAGAAACAACCTATTTACCCCTCACCTGGATTTGTTGTAGTCCATCCTTCTAAAACCAAAGGCAACAGTGCCACCTATTGACAGAAGAGAGAGACCACACTAACACCCAGGCTTAGAACCAAAATCCATGGATCAACCCACCAATTAGCCAGGCTAGTTACCACCTAGCACAACTAGATTTATCAGCAGCCCTGTTCAAGACCAGGGTGCTACATATGTTTTTTGGGGAGCCTCATTCCATTTTTTTCAAAGAAAACTAAGCTGACAGGGAAATATAATTCATTTAGACTACATTTTTATTGTTTGTCAATGTCAGTTTTGCTGTAGTACATTATACACATCATACAGGTGCACCTCTTCACAGACAAGTTTAAGGCACCCCAGGCATGTTTTGAAAGTAATCATTTTTAATGTTTCAGTTTTTAACCACTTGACCTCTGGAAGAAATTAAACAAAAAAGTAAGTGTGGAATGGAGTATACATTTTACACATACACTGGTGGAGTGACTCAGGGTATCAACCCGATATGTATAGTAATGGGAAGGTAAGGTAAGGGAGGCTTTGGGACTTTAAATATACCCCTAATGTCACTTATGTATTATTCAACAGAACATATAAGTTAATAAAAGGCACAATTATATTGGATACAGTTTAAGACCATATAGACATCAAATACATCGCAAAGGCAAGCAATCTGTGTCCTTCAAATGAGGTCTACCTGTTTCGCGGATATACCGCTTCTTCAGGACCCACAAAGTTTTTTGTATGTTTCGAGAGCTTGTTCACAATCATAAAACAAATCCTAAGAAGAATAAGGACAAGATGCAGAGGTATACCGGGAAGAGTCAATAGCTTTCCATGCCTGCTGGCCCATGGGAGGCTATCCCTTGGGTATAAAGTGTATGCACCAAACTATAATCCAAAGTCCAAGCTTAATGAACAAAGACAGAAAGAACTGTAAAGAAAATGTGCACGTGAAGGCATAGGTCTAGGTCACCACAGTCCATACAAGTGTCACTCACCCTTATTATAGATGGATAAATAATGACAAGTGAGCTGGTGTGCAGTTATAGTCCAGGGTCTTAATAAGATGGAATGGGTAAGATAGGTAAACAAATCTGATGATAGACGGAAATAATTATAAGGGTGAGTGAGGCTTGTATGGACTATGCTGACCTAGACCTATGCCTTCACGTGCACATTTTCTTTACAGCTATTTCTGCCTTTGTTTATTTAACTTGGACTTTTCTGTCAAATTAGCCAACTCATCAGACACTCCAACCACGTGTCCAAACAGCAATTCGTCAAAACCTCCAATTACTGATGGTTTAAAGAAACCAGAAGTTTAGTAGTTGGAGTTTCCGACGAGTTGGCTATTTTGACAGAACATCGGCAGGTATGGAAAGCTATTGACTCTTCCCCGTATACCTCTGCTTTTTGTCCTTATCCTTCTTAGGATTTGTTTTTATGGTTGTGAACAAGCTCTCTGAACATACAAAAACCTTTGCAGGTCCTGAAGAAGCAGTATATCTGTGAAACGCGTAGACCTAATTTTAAGGACACAGATTGCTTGCCTTTGTGATGTATCTAAAGTCTATAAGGTTTTAAATTGTATCCAATAAAATTGTGCTTTTTATTAACTTATATGTTCTGTTAAATAATACATAATTGACATTAGGGGTATATTTAAAGTCCCAAAGCCTCCCTTACCTTCCCTTTACTTGTCCTCCAGAAGGTTTTATCTCTTCATGACCAGGCTATTGTTTTTGCTATTCGGTACTGCGCTACTTTAACATTGTATGACAACTAAATTTATATAATTTTGTCACACAATTAGAGCTTTCTTTTGGTGTTATTTGATCACCTCTGTGTTTATTATTTTTTTCTATATAAACGAAAAAAGACCAAACATTTAAAAAAAATATATTTTTTTACTTCCTGCTATAAAACACATCCAATAAAAAAAATTTAAAAATCAAATTTCTTCATAAATTTAGGCCAAAATGTATACTACTACATGTCTTTGGTAAAAAAAAATCCCAATAAGTGTTTAATTTGATCTATTGGAATTTTTTTATACTACTACTTATAAAGGGAGTGTGTTGGGCAATCTGACACTGACTGGAGGGAACTGACTAACTGCCACTGACATCACCAGTGATACTTATACAGTGATCAGTGATAATATTATACACTGTCACTGTACTAATGACACTGGCTGGGAAGGGGTTAACATCTGGGGGTGATCAAAGGGTTAAGTGTATGCCTAACACTTTGTCATGTGTGCTGCTTTTACTAATAGATCTCTCAGTTTCTCATCCCTGGCAGGGACTTGATAACAGAATCCCGCTGTGTACAATCACAGTGGATGCCAGGTGGGGGAGGCGGATGCACACGCCCTAAACAGGGAAGTAGGCAGCGATGTATGGGTAGGTTGCTTAGCCTACCCTGGCTTCTTGCCCGCAGTCCATTGTGCGTGGGCGGGCGGCAAGTGGTTAAAAAAACTGACGCTCCTCACAAAAATGTATTTTTTTAAATTTTTTTTTATTTCATAGACAATAGACAGTCATTTAACACAGTGGCTGGAGAGTATGTGAACAACCTGATTGGGCAGCAATGTAAGAGGGAAGATAAGTCATTTTTTATCCAGTAAAAAATGTGTTGTTTAGGAGACAGCAGCCGGAAATAGTGTACAGACTGGTTGTGCATTATGAAAGCATTTTTATTTGACCAAAGTAAGGGGAGAGACAGGGCTTTTTTTTATTGTGAAGTAAACATGACAGTGTATTATGTCTGAGACAAAAGACTGAAATATTGTACAGACATGTTGCAAATCATGTAAGAATTTTCACAAGGCTGCTATGTAAGAGGGAGACGCTTTTCAACTTTTATCATGAAATACAAATTACACTGTAATACATCAGAAAAAAGAATATGAAATATTTCACATGCTACGCATAATTTAAGAAGTTTTACTATGCCTCAATGGAAGATGGAGAAATGGGCTTCTGGGTCTTTACCTGCAGAAGGAAGGTCCAGCTTGGAGGGCTTGCTGCCCCTCCCGGGCAACTCTGCCATGTGCTTGTTGGTCGTGAGGCTTCAGGTGGATATTAAGGGGAACCCTGCACCCAAATGTTTTAAAAAATGGCGTGTGGATCCCCTAGGCCCCCAGGCACTATATACTCTGCAGAAAATTGGTCCTTAGGTGTTGGTGGTACCAGAACACTGTAAGCCCTCACAGTTACTATTTCTGGGTGCAGGAACGGGCCCTGCTGTGAAATATTATATCAAGAATTGTAATTACATGCCCGTTAAACAGGAGCAGAAAAATTGGGCCTTGGGTGGTGGTGGTGGTACCACAACACTGTAATTCCTCACAGATACTCTTGTTGGGCACAGGAACGGCCCTGCTGTGAAATGTTAGATCAAAAATTGTAATTACATGCCCCTGTTAAAGAGGGGCAGAAAAATCGGGCCTTGGGTGGTGGTGGTGGTGCCCTAAACCAAAAATATTGTTGGAAGCTAGCATCATCAAGATTGAGGAGGAATAGGATAGTCAGCATAGACAGTCTTTAAGGGATCCCACATCCATAGCAAATTCAACCAGTTACATTAGTATCAGGTGCTTGATAGCTGCTGATCCGAGACTGATTCATTTTTATGAATGTGAGCCTATCAAAGGAGTCTATGGACAGGTGCACTGTTTGATCCGTTACAAACCCTCCAGCAGCACTGAATGTGCATTCAGAAAGCACACTGGATGCAGGACAGGCCAGTAGCTCGATTGCATATTGAGCAAGTTCTGGCCAGTGGTCCATCCTCAAGACCCAGTAACCCAGTGGATGCTCTGTTGGAAAGGTCTCCAAGTCTGCTCTTGCCCCTAGATATTCCTGCACCATGTAATGCAGACGCTGGTGATGGTTGCTTGAACTGATCAGACCTTAGCGCTGAGGACTGCAAAATAGTTTAAAGGCATCGGTCAGCCGGCCACCTTCTCCACCTCTCTTCCTCTGAGTGAACGAAGCCTTAGCAACACGTTGTCCAGCACCAGGAAAATGTAGCCTCCCAGGGTCTGTAAATGTGTTGCACAAACCTTTCTTCAAGGCCTCCTGAGTTCTGCAACCTTACCCTTGTAACATGGATCAAGAAGGGTTGCCAGTCAGTAATGATCCCTATCCTTGATACCACAAATCCTAGGGTCATTTTGCAGGCTTTGCAGAATTTAGGAAGGCCATGCAGCTTAAGTTTGCAGAGACATTTGATTCTGAGTCCTCTGGGTCACTAATGATCACATGATCCGTAGCTACCTCCTCCCAGCCACATACAACTCCTTGGGTTTCTGGGGACTGAAAACCACCCCTTGAACACTGCTGCTGAGTGTTATCCTCTACATCCATGCTGACACAATCCTCCTCCTCCTCTTCTTCCTGTGTGTTTGGCGGGCCCGCAGGAATGCTATCTGGATAAAGGGGGCCTTGAGAGGAAAGAAAGTCCTCCTCTTCCTCCCGTTGTTCTGCCTCAGGTGCCCTGTCCATGATACCATGAAGCGTGTGCTCCAGCAGGAAGACTAGAGGGACAGTGTCACTGCTGCATGCATTGTCACTGCTCACTATCCTTGTGGCCTCCTCAAATGGTGACAGGACAGTGCATGCATCCTTGATCAGTAGCCACTAATGTGGTAAAAAGAAGCCAAGCTGACCCTGTCCTGGTGCCATACTCGCACAGGTACTCATTGATGGCCCTCTGCTGTGTGTGCAGCCGCTGCAGCATTGCCGACATCGAGTTCCATCTGGTGGGCATGTCACAAATGAGGCGGTTGGTGGGCAGGTTGCATTCCCTTTGAATGTCAGACAGCCGAGCACTGACATTGTATGACTGGCAGAAATGACCACAGACTTTTCTGGCCTGCTTCAGGAGATCCTGTAAGCCTGGGTACTTGCTCAAGAACCTCTGCACCACCAAATTCAGGATGTGTGCCAAACATGGAACATGTGTCAAGTGTCCCTGTCAGAGGGCGGAGTGAAGGTTGGTGCCATTGTTGCATACAACCATTCCTGGCTGAAGTTGGTGTGGCACCAACCACCTTTAAACCTGCCCCTGCACAGCTGACATAATCTCTGCCCCAGTGTGGCTCCTGTCCCCTAGGCAGACCAACTCAAGTACCGCATGGCATCTTTTAGCCTGACTAAGCCCCTTGAACGCTTACGGAGCATCGCTGGTTCAGAGGACGAATCTGCAGAAGAGGCCATAGAGGAAGAAGAAGAGGGGGGGTAAGGAAGAGAGCTGTGGCAGAATCACCACTAGCATTTTGGAGGCATGGTGGCAGAACAAGCTCCAATGACACTGAAATCTGTCCTGCAGCGTTACCAGCTGCTAGCAGAGTTACCCAATGCACCGTGAAGGAAAGATAACGTCCCTGCTCATGCCTGCTAGACCATGAGTCAGCGGTAATATGCACCTTACTGCTGGCCGTCCTTTCCAACGAGTCCAAAACATTGCCTTCCACATGCCGATAGAGAGCCGGAATGGCCTTCCATGAAAAGAAATGACGTTTCGGAACCTGCCACTTTGGTACAGCTCATTCCACAAATTCAAGATGTTCGAGTCGAACTTATGTTCGACCTGAACATCGAGCTCATCCCTACTGAGGGGCTGTCATCTGAAGATCTAGTTTGGTATCACTGGAGAAAGGTGTTACTTGGAAGTTGGAAGGAGGCAAGATTTTAGAGACTTTTGGGATGCTGCCATCCCCTCTTGTGCTTGAGAGTCAGTTGTGTGTTTGTCTAAAGGGGACATCAGCTGGTGTCTTGAAAAGCTCAGCCTTTCTAGTTCTTTGTGAAGGGACTGAGTTCTGATTGCTCTAAAGAAGCCTGCATTTAAGTGCTTCTACTACAAGCCAAGTCCACAGTTTGCTATCTGTAAGGACTGCTACTTCAGCTTTACAGGAAGGAGTTTACTGTCTTCAACCTGTACATATTTCTGTTTTTAGAGTATCCCACTTAATTCTCTCAACTTTATCCCAGTTATTCTAAAAATAAAAACAAGAGGAAGACCCTTAGACTTGTTATTGAGCCAAAGAATGACCATGATTGTGTGCCTAGCTGTTGGACAATGCACTGGGAAAAGAATCTGTGCAAATTTCCAGTGACCATTTGTGGATGGAGCGCCACACTCTCACAAGAGCAGGGATAGGCAACCATGGAGATCTACCTGAACATTATGAAAGAGATCTAAGATCATTGGAGTTTGGTGATCTTTTTTTAGGAAATTAACTAGCAAGGCTTAACTAAATAGCAAGGAAAAATAAAAAAAAATAATAGAACAAATGTCACAGTAAAAATATAAACGTAGCCTACTTTAAAAGTGGACAGTGTTCGTCAGTAGAGTAATGGAGAGTGTCAGTAGTGCAGTATCAGCAGAGCAGTGGATGGTTTCAGTTAGTAAAGCAGTGGACAGTATCAGTCAGTAGGGCAGTTGATGGTGTCACTCAGTAGAGTGGACGGTGTCAGTCAATAGGGCAGTGGACGGTGTCAGTCAGTAGGGAAGTGATCGGTGTCAGTCAGTAGGGCAGTGGACGGTGTCAGTCAGTAGGGCAGTGGATGGTGTCAGTCAGTAGGGCAGTGGACGGTGTCAGTCAACAAGGCAGTGGACAGTGTCAGTCAATAGGGCAGTGGATGGTATTAGTCAGTAGAGCAGTGTATGGTGTCAGTCAGTAGGGCAGTGAACGGTGTCACTCAGTAGACCAGTGGACGGTGTCAGTCAGTAGGGCAGTGGACGGTGTCAGTCAATAGGGCAGTGGATGGTATTAGTCAGTAGGCAGTGGATGGTGTCAGTCAGTAGGGCAGTGAACAGTTTCACTCAGTAGGGCAGTGGACGGTGTCAGTCAGTAGGGCAGTGGACGGTGTCAGTCAGTAGGGCAGTGGATAGTGTCAGTCAGTAGAGCAGTGGACGGTGTCAGTCAGTAGGGCAGTGGACGGTGTCTGTCAGTAGAGCAGTGGATGGTATCAGTCAGTAGGGCAGTGAACAGTGTCTGTCAGTAGGGCAGTGGACGGTGTCAGTCAGTACAGCAGTGAACAGTGTCAGTCAGTAGGCCAGTGGATGGTGTCAGTCAATAGGGCAGTGGATGGTATCAGTAAGTAGAGCAGTGGATGGTGTCAGTCAGTAGGGCAGTGGACAGTGTCAGTCAGTAGAGTAATGGATGGTGTCAGTCAGTAGAGCAGTGGACAATGTCAGTCAGTAGAGCAGTGGATGGTGTCAGTCAGTAGAGCAGTGGACGGTGTCAGTAGGGCAGCGTCAGTAGGGTAGAGGACAGTGTCAGTCAGTAGAGCAGTAGACGGTGTCAGTCAGTAGAGCAGTGGATGGTGTCAGTCAGTAGAGCAGTGGACGGTGTCAGTCAGTAGGGCAGTGGACGGTGTCAGTCAATAGGGCAGTGGACGGTGTCAGTAGGGCAGCATCAGTAGGGTAGAGGTCAGTGTCAGTCCATAGGGCAGTGGACAGTGTTAGTCAGTAGAGCAGTGGATGGTGTCAGTCAGTAGGGTAATGGACGTGTCAGTCAGTAGGGTAGTGGACGGTTTCAGTCAGTAGGGTAGTGGACGGTGTCAGCCAGTAGGGCAGTGGATGGTGTCAGTCAGTAGGGCAGTGGATGGTGTCAGTCAGTAGGGCAGAGGACGGTGTCAGTCAGTAGGGCAGATTACAGTGTCAGTCAGTAGGGCAGTGGATGTGTCAGCCAGTAGGGCAGTGGACGGTGTCAGTCAGTAGGGCAGTGGACAGTGTCAGTCAGTAGGGCAGTGGATGGTGTCAGTCAGTAGAGCAGTGGACGGTGTCAGCCAGTAGGGCAGTAGATGGTGTCAGTCAGTAGGGCAATAGACGGTGTCAGTCAGTAGGGCAGTGGACAGTGTCAGTCAGTAGGGCAGTGGATGGTGTCAGTCAGTAGAGCAGTGGATGGTGTCAGCCAGTAGGGCAGTAGATGGTGTCAGTCAGTAGGGCAATAGACGGTGTCAGTCAGTACAGCAGTGGATGGTGTCAGTAGGACAGTCGAAGGTGTCAGTAGGGCAGTGTCAGTAGGGTAGAGGACGGTGTCAGTAGTTTTTTTTTTTTTTTTTTACAATTTTATTTTTACAATTTTTTTAGGACCCCAATGTGGGGGGGGGGGCTTTGGTGAAATAAACCGACCCTGATGTCTCAGTTTTGAGACAGAGTAACAGATCGAGAACAGAGATTCCCCAGTCCCTTTCTCTGCAGCCTCAGCTGCACTGGACAGTAAATAAATGGGAAGCGCTCTGTGCTGAGAGGCTTCCTGTTCATTCACAAACTGAAAAATAGTAAAGGCAGTTTACTATGCTTCAGTTAGCAGCAGCTGGCTAGAGAGGAAGGAAGCCATCAGCGCTGCAGGGATGGAGGGGCATGGGAGAGACCATGGCAGTAGAAAGAGAGGAGGGGTGGTGGGGGGGAATTTACTAGAACCGATTTACAAGGCACACACTGGCACCTTATATAAAGATCACTGATCCAGAACTGCTTCCTCCTTCGCTACCTGACAAGGTGCACAGTATTAATTGCTATTAATTCCTATATGATACTGCATTATGAACAGCAATGCCCTTTTGTGAGTCATTTTTCTTTCTTTTTTTGCCTTCGGAACTGCCATCATTCTTCGTGGTATGGATTCAACAAGGCGTTGGAAACGTTCCTCTGAGATTTTGGTCCATATTGACATGATAACATCACGCAGTTGCTGCACATTTGTCGGCTGCACATTGATGATGCCAATCTCCTGTTCCACCAAATACCAAAGGTGCTCTATTGGATGAGATGTGGTGAGTGTGGAGGCCATTGCAGTACAGTAACCTCATTGTCCAGTGGTGAGATGATTGGAGCTTTGTGACATGGAGCATTATCCTGCTGGAAGGAGCCATCAGAAGATGAGGACACTGTAGTCATAAAGGGATGGACATGGTCAGCAACAATACTCAGGTAATCCGTGGTTTAAAACATGCTCAATTGATACTAAGTGGCCCAAAGTGTGCCAGGAAAATATCCCCCACACCATTACACCACCACCACCAACCTGAACCAGTGATACAAGGCAGGATGGATCCATGCTTTCATGTTGTTTATGCCAAATTCTGACACTACCATCTGAATGTCACAGCTTAAATTGAGACTCATCAGACCAACATTTTTCCAATCTTCTATTGTCCAATTTTGGTGATCCTATGCGAATTGTAGAATCAGTTTCCTGTTCTTAGCTGACAGGAGTGTCCCCCGGTGTGGTCTTCTGCTGCTGTAGCCCATCAGCTTTAAGGTTCAATGTGCTGCGTGTTCAGAGATGGTATTCTGCATACCTTGGGTGTAACGAGGGGTTATTTGAGTTACTGTTGCCTTTCTATCTTCTGGAACCAGTCTGCCCATTCTCCTCTGACCTCTGACATCAACAAGGCATTTTCCTCCACACAACTGCCGTTCACTGGATATTTTCTCTTTTTCCCACCATTCTCTGCGAATCAGAGAGATGGTTGTGTGTGAAAATCTCAGGAGATCATCAGTTTTTGAAATACTCAGACCAGCCCGTCTGGCACCAACAACCATACCATGTTCAAAATCCCTTAAATTCCACGCGCGATCGCGTGCACGAGTGCCAGTACGGGGATTTGTGTGTATAAACACACAAATCCCTGTGCTGTCTGAGGAGAGGAGCCATATTGTTTCTTCCTTCTAAGTAGGAAAAACAATATGGCTCCTTTCCTAGTCACTCACATCCCCACGCAGTTAGAACACGCTGAGGGAACACACATTTTACCCCTTGATCGCCCCTAGTGTTAACCCTTTCCCTGCTAGTGACATTTACACAGTAATCAGTGCATTATTATAGCACTGATCGCTGTATCAATGTCACTGGTCCCAAAAATTTGTCAAAAGTGTCCGATCTGTCCGTCGCAATGTAAAAATCGCAGATCACCGCCATTACTAGTAAAAACAATACAAAATAAAAATGCCATAAATCTTTCCTATAGTTTGCAGACGCTATAACTTTCGCGCAAACCAATCAATATACGTTTATTGCGATTTTTTTTACCAATAATATGTAGAAGAATATATATTGAATAAAAATAGTGATATAACTGCGCTAACCCAGTGAAAGAACACCAAGCTGCTACACAGGAATGTGACAAGTATTCAAATGGGTTGATATAAAAAATGTAGCGCTAAAACAAAATGTGAACAAAAAACATGTATAAGAACCAATATAGTTCAGTGACTTGTGGATAATAACCCAATATAGTATGGATGTAAACAACATACTGTATAAATGTAATAAAGTCCCACAGTGCAATAAGTGTGAAATCCAATAAAAGTGAAAAAGTCTTCCAACGTGTAATTCATCAACTGGAGAATCTAATGCCCCGTACACACGGTCGGATTTTCCGGTGGACAATGTCCGATCAGAGCGTGTTGTCGGAAATTCCGACCGTGTGTGGGCGCCATCGGACATTTTCCATCGGATTTTCCGACACACAAAGTTGGACAGCAGGAGATAAAATTTTCCGACAACAAAATCCGATCGCGTCAATTGTGGCCTGTTCCGACGCACAAAGTGCCACGCATGCTCAGAAGAAATTCCGACACAGGACAGCTCGTTCTGGTAAACTTAGCGTTCGCAATGGATACAGCACTTTCGTCACGCTGCAATGTTAAAAATGGTTTAATACAGCGCAGTCTCTTCTTCTTTATAATGTGACAAGAATTAAGTAGTTTTGCTGCTCATATTCACACACACTTCTCACAAACTTTTATTTGTGTTTTTTTAGTGGGATTCCCTGAATATATTGTTATTAGTTGTCACATCTGACAGTTTTATATTTTTTTATTTTTTTTTATTTTGGATTTTAAGCTTTTTTTTTTCTTTAATGTTTGGATTTTTGTTATTTTTATTTTTACTCCAGAATATTTTTGGGTGTGTTTTGTGTGTCAAGTTACCCCAACACCATTGATATCTTTTATTATTTAATCTCCAGGGGATTGTTTGGTGTTGGTGTCCCTTGTTCATTTCACATTGTATATTTGAAATGTACCTGAATCCTCACAAACCAACTGTCATTTTTGAAGTAAAACACATAGGAGAGTATAATTCAAAACAAAAATCCTTTATTAAGGGATCAGAACCAAACAAAGAGGAAGGCAACACTGGATCAACAAGAGAAATTAGCGAAGCCTGGGACCCCCACGGCAGACATCAATTCTTCAACATCAAAATTGGTGGCCTGAGGAGTCCATATGTAAGGGAGGGCAGTCTGGTCCAGAATTCGCAGAGATCTGGATAGCAGCAGATGACATCTGTGTCCCCAGGCTGTGGTACCACAAGAGGCTGCATCTTTTGGCCGACCAGACTGAACCCAGGGCAATCACTGTCTGGTCTTCCTTCCACGCTTCCTTCCGGGCTGTGGCTGTGCTGTTGGAGATGTGGCAGGAGGAGGAGTAGGACCTGGAGGAGGAGGAGGACTGGGAGGACCTGGAGGAGGACTGGGGGGACCTGGAGGAGAGGGAGGAGGAGGAGGAGGACCTGCAGGAGGAGGAGGAGGACCATCCCAAAGATGTGTGTGAGGTGTAATTTGGCCCCTCATACCTTTCTCCAGAGCCTCCGATATGAGGGCCTCACACAAGGTTTTTTGGCCCTCCTCCATCCTCTGCATTTTATAGGCTATGAAGGCAGCAATGTTCTCCTCCATGGTGTGGGGTGCTCCCAGGACCTCTGTAGCCCTCCAAAAGAATGTTATAGCCGCCTCCTCTAGGGTATTCCTCCTACTGCCACTTTCTCTTTTCAGGGGGGGTGGAGGGACCTTGATATCAGCCAGCCGGCTCGGCCCGGCCACCTCCTGGCTGAGACTTCCCTGTGTATGAAAAAGGGACATAGTTTTAGTTTTTGCATCATCAATCACAATCCTAAATTAGTACTCCCAACTAACATCTAGTTAACATCATTGATTGGACAAGCAGAAATATTTAGAGGAATGCTATACCTGGCTCAATCTGGGCTCCTCCACATGTGGCCTGGAAGGCCCAGGTTGGGCGTCAGAAGCCTCAGCCGGGGGGGAAGGAAGCGTGGAAGGAAGACAGGAGAGGGATGACCTGGGTTCAGTCTGGCCTGCCAGAAAGTGCAGCCTGTCGTAGTACAACATCCTGGGGACATAGATGTCATCTGCTGCTCCGGATCTCTGTGAATCCAGGACTTTCTTGCGCTCCCTTAGATATGTACTCCTCAGGCCACCAATTAATATCTTTAAATAGGTGATGTCTGCCGTGGGGGTCACCTGCTTCACAATTTCACACAATTGCTCCAGTGCTGCCTTCCTCTTTGCTTGGTTCTTGAAATGGGGGTGGGTAATCTCTCACAGACAGGGCAGCTCACTTAGCATATCTATGAATACTGACATGAAGTCATTGTCTTTCATTAAGATATCCATGTTCACTGCAAGACACAACACAAGACAAAGCCTAATGTCAGGCAAAACTCTCCTAATCTTGTTACAATATAGGCCTCAATCTAGAAGCAGTATAGGCACAAGTTTGTCTCTTACCTTCGTTCTTACGATCGGCGCGTCCAATGCTCCTTCCTCCGCTCACAGATCGTACATAATACGCACGCGTGTTACGCTTTATACACACTGCGCATGCGTGTAACTCCGCCCGCCCCTGACGTTCTTTCTAGTGTATTCCCCGCCCCTTTTCGTTCGGCGCAGTGGGTGAAGAGCACATGGCGGAGTTACAGCAGGTGCGTGCTAATTCTAGCAACGAGGAGGAGGAAAGCCCGGATCCAGGCACGTTCCAATCCAGAAGGAGACGTTTTAAGGCCACAAATATGTCGTTTGGGGAGATGTTGGAGATGGTCGACATCATGAGGAAGTCCAACTATGACGGAAAATATGGGCCTTACCCCAACCCCAACATCAGAAAGGCCAAGATCATGGGGAAAGTGGTCAGGAGTCTTGAGAGGAATTTCGGGGTATGAAGATCTAAAGATCAGCTCAGGAAGCGGTGGTCGGACCTGAAGTTGAGAGAGCCAGAGCAGTACCGAAAGATCCGGAGAGTGCTGCAAAAAAGCAAGTAGTTGTGCTGTGTTCCTATTCTTTCTATCTTTATTACGTTCGTTCTGCTCCATATCCTTTTCTTAATTGTAACGTTTAAAAAGGTCAACTTTAATGTTCATGGGCCCATTATTCGTTCGTATCAAACATTTTTCTTTCGGCCTCTAGAACACCATTGTTTAGGCCATATGCATTTTCACACATTTTTGGGGGCCTACTTGGATGCCAAATATTTGTTTGTGTAGATGGGTTTGTTATTAGAATGAAATGCAAACTAGATTGTGTGTAAAGAGAGGACACTGAGCAGCTGTTTTCACATCTGGACACTGGAGCACTAGTGTGGGACCCCAGAACACCATTTTTATTAGGGGGGCCACACAGGTGCTCCAGTGTATACTATAGGGGGGGGCTACATCTGTGAAGCTTGTATTAAACAGGTAAAGTATTGCAGCTTGACAAAGAACACTAAAAAATATACATCTTGGAACTCGGCTAAAATAGACAATTGTACCCCACTTCCAAGCAATGTTTCCTATTTCTAGTTCTGCCTTCAAATATCTGTGTGCTAAGTATACCATTTTTGTTTTACATAGGGGAGAAAAGACTCGGAGGACACCCCTCATCCCAGGAGACCAGAGACCCTCCACCTCTGGAAGAAGGGGAAATACCAACACAAGAAGCTGAGCAGGAGGAAGAAGAAGACGTGGTGGAGATTGGCACCACAACAGGTGAGTGTCTGCGACCACAGGCTCAGGTAAAAGAGATGGATGGTGGCAGATTTTTGAGACTTTTTTTTGTTCTTTATCTCTTTTTAGGTGATCATGATCCAGAACGCTTTACATCTGAAAGTGCCCAGATACTCATCGGGGAGATCATGGGGCGTAATCTCCAATTGCAAAACATCCAGCAACAAATCAGTGATGTTATTAAAAAAAATAATAACATCATTGATGTTTTGGGGCGAATTTAAACCCCACAAAATCACCTGTTTTATCGTACGAAAATTTTTTCAATGTTTAGAAAAGCCAAATTTGGAGGATACACACAGTGTGCCAACATGTGCTATCTGCCATCACGGGAGATCAATGGACGCGTTTTGGGGGTGCAACCCCTTCCTCAATTATAAAGTTGCATTGAGGAAGGGCTTGCTCCCCCAAAACACGTCCCTTGATCCTCCCTGATGGCAGATAGCACATGTTGACATTCGTAAATTGGTGTGCATCTTCCAAATTTGGCTTTTCCAGGGGTGATTTCCCCCCATCTGAACGCTATATCAAACACAGTTCCTAAATACTCATGTCTGATATAGCCTTCAGGTTTTACCATATGTGAACTTTGTAAGTTCAAGTTTTTTGGCTTTCTTGTTGGTTTTACACAGGCCTGTTTTATCTGAAATGGATATTTCGATTTTTGATAATGCTACTGCAAACATTGTTATACAACAAACATGTTGGTTTGTTTTAAAAACCTTTGGGAAATGCACATGTGATTGTGCAGGTATAAAAAAGTGCCTTACTCAAGAATGTGTGGATTATTGTCTCAACACTACAACACTTTTGGGGTGATGTAATTGCTGTTTTATGCAAAAATGGGGGTTATTTCCTAAGGGCAAATCCACTTTGCACTACAAGTGCAGGTTCAGTGCAGTTGCAAGTGCACTTGTAGTGAAATGTGTTTTTGCATTTAGGAAGTACCAGCCAACACTGTTTTTTATAAGGTTACCCAATCACGACATTTTCTGCACTCAACACATTTCTGTCAGGGTCAGCTAAAACAAACACAAGCAGTAAATGTCCACAAAGAATTTCTTTTGGTTGTTTTTTATTTGAAAAAGGTGTCACAGATTGTCTGGCATATTGATAGCCCCCCTACCCGCAAAGAACTCCAGGTAGCGTAACCGGACATCACGGGCATTCAGGGAGGGCAAGCCAGGACGGCCACTTTCAAGTGCCGTTAGTGTTGATGGATTAGGGATTCCAGCCTCAGGCCCAACTGAGCCAGCATAGTTGGCTGAATGTTTTCTTAAAAAATTATGGAGAACACAGCAGGCAAGTATTATATGGTTCAGTTTATACTCCGCCATATGGATGGGTGTCAGAAATAATCGGAACCGGCTGGCCAGGATTCCAAATGTGTTCTCCACCACTCTTCGGGCTCTGGCCAGACGGTAATTAAAAACCCTCTGTTCCGGGGTGAGGGTCCTCATCGGGAATGGCCGCATCAGGTGGTCCCCCAGCGCAAATGCTTCATCAACAACGAACACAAATGGGAGACCTTCAACATTGTCCTCTGGAGGTGGCAAGTCCAAGCTGCCATTCTGGAGACGCCTGTAGAACTCCGTCTGGGCGATCACTCCACCATCGGACATCCGGCCATTCTTCCCCACGTCCACATACAAGAACTCGTAATTAGCCGACACCACCGCCAACATCACTATACTATTAAACCCTTTGTAATTATAATAGTATGACCCCGAGTTGGGTGGTGGGACGATGTGGACGTGTTTCCCATCAATTGCCCCTCCGCAGTTAGGAAAGTCCCACCGCTGGGCAAAGTGGGAGGCCACAGTCTGCCATTCCTGTGGCGTTGAAGGAAACTGTTGAGGAAAAAACAATAAACATTACTATTTTTTCAAAGATACATGGCAAGCAGATTATACACAAACATTATGGGGCAACCTCCAGATAGCATTTACTAAGGGGAATTTAACAAGGCCAAAGTATAAGGTACACCTATCATATTCCCCCTCCCCCCCTCTCATGGGCCATTTCTAACATTATAGGGGGGGGGAACTCTTGGACAGGTAACCCTCTTCACTTCATTGAGAGATGAATGCCTAAATAATGGGTATTACTTGGAACAGCCCCTCCTTAGTTACACTATTGGCAGACCACTGGACAGGTAAGAAGTGTCATAATACAAAGATATAAATACACACTGTACACATTTGAGGACATTTGAACATTCTGCTATTACCTATCAAGATAATAATAGGATACCAAAACTTTAAACAGTACCATTGGAAAGTATACAGGCAGGCCCTTGCACTACATGCTTTGGGGAATTCATCCATACATCTGAGCACTAAAGAGATGGGTATAGTGTGTATGGGTTTGGCAAAGTCAGCAGATAGATGATTGAGGATAGAGAATTGGGATCAGCTGACTTAGCAGTTGGGGGAGGGAGGGTTAAAAAAAATTTGGGGACACCACAAAAAAAACCCTCTGGCACTCTGCCTGAATTTAAATCAAAAATAACATTTCCAAACATTTTAGGGGGTGTTTGGGGTAAAGCACTACTATGGAGCTGATAAAATACATTGCTAAGTGACTACATGAGGTGAATATAGGCCAGGAAAGACCATGCTGGGGAGGTTATTGAAGGGCAAATATGTATGAAGGACATAAAATAATAATTACCTAAAAATCCAGCATGCATGAGAACAAAGGGGACATTCACAGCATATTACAATCATGGTAATTAGGGAATGAGGGAAGAAATACAATATATTATCAAACATTCAATACAATAAAATGTGATATAAAAGGATAAAAATCTTACCTTCATATACTCCTTCTGCAGGACCTGGATGATGGCAGAACAGGTCTCTGGGATAATGATCCCCAGAGCCTGGGGGGAGATGCCTGTCGAGAACTTGAGGTCCTGCAGGCTTCTCCCTGTGGCCAAATACCACAAGGTAGCGACCAACCTCTGCTCCGGAGTGATGGCTTGCCTCATGCAGGTATCCTGCCTGCTAATATAGGGGGTCAGTGAAGCCAACAGACGGTGAAATACGGGGTCCGTCATCCTGAGAAAGTTCCTGAAATCATCAGGATTATTCTCACGGATCTCACGGAGCAAAGGCATATGACAGAACTGGTCACGCTGAAGCAACCAATTCTTGGTCCATGAACTCCTCCCCACCCTGTTCATGGACTGGACTTGTGTCAAGGTCAGGACCCCAACACCAAGCCCCCGCACAGCACGAACTCTACGAGGAGTACGCATACGAAACATGGCTAGAAAACGGTCGGCTGCTCAGAACGAAGTAACAGAACGCACTGAAGAACAGCAAGGCCTGTGAAGAGCGACCTGAAAAACAGCAACGAGCGGGCAAGATCGCACAGAAAACTCTGATACGAACTGACTGCACGACAGAAGAGCAGATACAAACCCACAAGCACAAACTGAACGGCAGAAAATGATCTGAAAGCCACGAGTCTGAAAAAGCGCGAATCGTCTCTCACCAAACTTTTACTAACACGAGATTAGCAAAAGGAGCCCAAAGGGTGCTGCGCTTGGTTCTGAACCAGCCTTTTCTAGTCTCATCGTACGTGGTGTACGTCACCGCGTTCTTGGTGATCGGAAATTCCGACAACTTTGTGCGACCGTGTGTAGGCAAAACAAGTTTGAGCCAACATCCGTCGGAAAAAATCCTAGGATTTTGTTGTTGGAATGTCCGAACAAAGTCCGACCGTGTGTACGGGGCATTAGAGTGAAAAGAGGTTAAACACACTGGAGCAGATGGATTCGGATGCCGGTGACACCGAATCAAACAAGCTTAGAAATCCAGATGGATGGCTCTCCCAGGTGAAGGTGGGGGTCCCGGATCTCAGATCTCAGAAGACATCTCCTCTTGGCTGGAACAGCTTCGATGGTGTCCACCAAACAGAGGAAACGATACATCCAATAGGGACATCCAAATCTTGTTATATATAATCGAATATATATTAGCCTAAACTGATGAAGAAATATGTTTTTTTTTTTTAACTTTTGGGGCTATTTATTACATTGCTATATTGGTTTTTTTTCAAAACTGTCGTTTTTTTTTTTGTTTATAGCGCAAAAAATAAAAACTGCAGATGTGATTAAATACCACCAAAAGAAAGCTCTATTTGTGGGGAAAAAAAATTGTCAGTTAAAACAACGCAGTGCCAAATTGTAAAAAGTACTCTGGTCAGGAAGGGGGTAAAATCTTCCGGGGCTGAAGCAGTTAATGCATAGTGGGGAACCATCTTGGTATGGGATCCTCGGTAAGATGCCAGTTAACCAAGGTTTAACTGGGCATTTGGATATGGGTATCAGCGTTGGAAGGTGGAAATTTGGTATCATCCTCGAGTCGGCGTGCTGCGACTGGGGACCTTGTGTGGTCATGCTGATACTAAGTAAATTTGGGGTCTTTTCAGTGCCTTCAAAGATCTACTACATGGTTACGATTAATCTGGGAAAGTATTGTTTGTAAATACAATGTTTACAGTTAATTGTTAATAAAATGGCTGGTATATCCAATTTTACTCCAAAAAGGGCGTCGTCTGGTTATTTAAGATGGTATATAATAGCAGGGTAGGTGTAGAGGGAATAAGGCTAGTTTGCATCTGTCTTACCATAGTCATGAGGTACAGCGTGTGTGCATGGGCACTGGATGTGTTCGATGGTCAGGAAGACCAAAACTACGAAGTTGAGCAGTAGAGATGCATTGAGAACCTCAAGGCTGAATGTTGTTTTTCCTTATTGTGTTAATGGTAAGAACCCCATGCATGGACAGACATCCATGTGAACATTTGTATTACTTTTAAAAAAAAGTGGGCAGAAAAAGCCCTAAAACGTACTTCTGGTGTGGAATAAACTCACTGTTTGGCATTATCTATTAGCTACAAAATCCCCAACTTGTCACAATATATACAGTAAATAACAACAGTTTTTTGGAAACAAATTCCCTCTGATGCCGGTTACACACGACCGGACTTTCCAGCAGACTTTGTGCGGCTGACTTTACGACGGACTTTCCGAATGAACGGACTTGCCTACACACGATCAATCAAAGTCCGACGGATTTGTACGTGATGACGTACACCAGACTAAATTAAGGAAGTTGATAGCCAGTAGCCAATAGCTGCCCTAGCGTCGGTTTTTGTCCGTCGGACTAGCATACAGACGAGCAGACTTTTGGACCGGACTTGAGTACGTCGAAAAGATTTGAAACAAGTTTTATTTCTAGGTCCGTCAAACTTTTGGGGAAAAAAAGTCCGCTGGAGCCCACACACGAATTGTCCGACGGACTCCGGTCCGCAGGACCAAGTATGCCGTAAAGTCATGTGTACGTGGCATAAGAAGTATTAAATGGTAACATAAAAGTTAGTTTAATGTAGATATTAGTTATTAGCTATTTAATTTTGTCTGCTAATGGTATTTTGACTGTATGTGTGGCAAGTGTCCTTTGGGAAATATTCAGCACGTTGTCCTATACATAAACTGTATTTTAATAAGTTCACTTTACCTATTTTCAACTTCAGTGTCTAATCTCAGGAGAGTTTTTTAATGAATTGGCTGAGTTACTGTAAAATAAGCAATTAATTATGTTTATAGACATCATAATACAAACAAGGTGTGCAGCAGGTGTGCCTCTCATATAAATTAATATTCTTCTATACATTAGGGATGGATTTTCAGAGCTCGGAGGGCAATTATATCAGAGTTTGCAAACATTTAGAATGAGGCCACAAGAATTCTTGGCAGGCTTCCATATTTACATTGTTATACGTTATAGAAACAATTTTCTGCCTCTAGAGAAAAGTGCTTTTACGGGAGTTTGCTGAATGTAGAAGTGATATTTTGCTAACTGTAGGCTTACTTATCTACCTTATTGTGCAAATGGCCATTGGAAATGGTGAATAAATCATTGGTCAAAGTATATCTAAATACAGAAAAGTAGAATTTCCCCCCATAGGAAACCTTTCTATCAAAAGATATTTTTAATGAATAAAATACTATACTCACAAACAAGCGATAAAATCAAGCGAGAAAGTCCATCAGTGACATTGTCCAATATGGTCTGCTGGCTGGTAAACTTTAGTGGGATGAGAGTAGTCCAAAGTTAGCTGAGCTCTGAGCAAGAGGGGTCCCCCTCGAAGAGCATCAACTAACGGATCGGGGTAAAGGGCTAATGACTCCATGAATGCTTAGCAAAGAACTGAGGACACTCTTCACTGTAATACTACATCTCAGAACAGTCCCTCCAGCAAAAGCCCAGAACATGAACAGCACAGGGACATCTTCAGCAATGTCCCAGGCCAGGCAACAGTGAAAATGTCCAAATTGGGCCCAAAGTGTCAATATTTTGTGTGGCCACCATAATTTTCCAGCACTGCCTTAACCCTCTTGCGCATGGAGTTCACCATCTACCCTACAGATGCTCAATAGTGTTTAGGTCTGGAGACATGCTTAGACAGCCCATCACCTTTACCCTCAGTATCTTTAGCAAGGCAGTGGTCATCTTGGAAGTGTGTTTGGAGTTGTTATCATGTTGGAATACTGCCCTGGGGCCCAGTCTCTGAAGGGAGGGGACCATGCTCTGCTTCAGGTTGTCACAGTACATGTTGGCATTCATGGTTCCTCAATGAACTGTAGCTCCCCAGTGCCGGCAGCACTCATGCAGCCCCAGACTATGACACTCCCACCTCCATGCTTAACTGTAGATAAGACACACTTGTCTTTGTACTCCTCACCTGGTTGCCGCCACACATGCTCGACACCATCTGAACCAAATATGTTTATCTTCCAGTAATCCATGTCATTAGTCTGCTTGTCTTCAGCAAACTGTTTGCTGGCTTTCTTGTGCATCATCTTTAGAAGAGGCTTCCTTCTGGGATGACAGCCATGTAGACCAATTTGATGCAGTGTGCGGCATATGGTCTGAGCACTGACAGGCTGACCCCCCACCCCTTCAACCTCTGCAGCAATGCTGGCAGCACTCATACGTCTATATTCCAAAGAAAACCTCTGGATATGATGCTGAGCACGTGCGCTCAACTTCTTTGGTCGTCCATGGCGAGGCCTGTTCTGAGTGGAACCTGTCCGGTTAAACCGCTGTATGGTCTTGGCCATCATGTTGCAGCTCAGTTTCAGGGTCTTGGCAATCTTCTTATAGCCCAGGCCATCTTTTTGTAGAGCAACAATTATTTTTTCTTTGTTTTTTGCCATGAGGTGCCACGTTGAACTTCCAGTGACCAGTATGAGAGAGTGGGAGCGATAACACCAAATTTAACACACCTTCTCCCCATTCACACCTGAGACCTTGTAACACTAACGATTCACATGACACCGGAGAGGGAAAATGGCTAATTGGGCCCAATTTGGACATTTTCACTTAGGGGTGTACTCACTTTTGTTGCCAGCAGTTTAGACATTAATGGCTGTGTGTTGAGTTATTTTAAGGAGACAGCAAATTTACACTGTTATACAAGCTGTACACTCACTACTTTACATTGTAGCAAAGTGTCATTTCTTCAGTGTTGTCACATGAAAACATATAATAAAATATTTACAAAAATGTGAGGGTGCACTTACTTTTGTGAGATACTGTACATATTCAGACTGCTGGTTTGCATCCTCCTACAGCTTCATACATTTGATCAGATTTATCGGACTACCGTTCGTCGGTGTTTTGTTTCATGATAGTCTCATGTCGAAGGTGAAGAGGATACTCACCACAGGCAAATTTTCGTACGACAGAATACAACGTCAGAAGTGATATAATGTGTTGAATAGTTTTGTATGTGTTCTTTTATTTCTGAGCATGCCTGCCTAGTTTTGCTCTTACGATTTTTTTTTCGTACGAAAACCGTGCTAATTAGACGAAAATCGGACATTGAGTTCACATCTGACAAAAATTTTATAGTCTGCACATCCAGCTTTTGTCGGACAAAAAAACAGAATTGGCTGTCGAAAACACCCTACTAACGATCTGAAAATCGGCCTTAGGTCCCAACCCACTATAATTGGGAATCCTCCAGAAGACTGGGAACAGCAATCAAACCTGCAGCCTGCAGAGCCCAGAACAGTCCAAAGCAATATTAATCTGGTTCACAGATTACAGGGGAGCCAAAAATAAACACTCAATTTACCTAAACAGTACAACAGACCAGGCGCACAGAAGAGTTTCCAAGTGGATGAAAAGTAAAAGAACCACAGTAGAAGGTGCTCCACAAAGCTCATATGACCATCATGAGAAAGACGATGAGAAATACAAAATTAGGAGCACTTATCCAAACTGGGTAATTGAATGTCAAACTCATCCCAAAAGTGGATAAATGTCACAGTTTATTCCAAATTGCAGGTAAAAAGCAGCTCACATGTAAAAAAGACTCCAGAAGAATCTAGTGCAAAGGCTGATTGTGTGGATCACATTACTCACAGGTCCTGACCGGTGGTAAGTGCAGTGGAGGGGAATAGGGGCCGGTGGGTGGGGAACAGCATGCTACTAACAATAGTATGGCAGCCGTTTCCCTGCCTACTTCTGCACTTGTCCATGCGATCTACCTGTCAGCTGCCTGCGACTGACAGGTAGATCTCTGCAGAACCCCTGGGGGCCTCTCATGGAACCCTAGGATTCTGCGGAACTCTGGTTGAGAAACACCGTTCCAGTATATTAGTAGGTGAACACTGTTTATTGCAATAGAGCAGGGGTAGGCAGCCTCGGCTATCCAGCTGTGGTGAAACTACAAATCCCATGATGCCTCTGCCTCTAGGAGTCATGTCTGTGATTGTCAGGGTCTTGCATGGGACTTGTAGTTTCAAAACAGCTGGAGGGTCGAGGTTGCCTTCCCCTGCAATAGAATTTATAGCTACTGTTATTTTAGTTATATGCAGCTCCTGTTTTTTTTTAGTTAACTCTGTTCCTTCGGGTCTGGGGTTCTATAGCTAGTTTTATCTCAGGGCTCAATAACCAGCATAGGCTAGATTCAGGTTAGGCATTTGAAAACCACTTTTGGTAGTTAGAGGTCTGGCTGCACTAAAGTGTAGAGCAGATAGGCTGACTTCAAGTTCCAGTCCCACACCACAGTTTCTGCGTGTAAGAAGCTCTGTTCCAGGCTGGTTGGGCAACAGTTAGAGGATCTCCCCAGCACTTGTCTTCACCTCACCAGGCAGATTATATGGATAACATTACTCACAGGTCCCAAATGGTGGTAAGTGCAGTATAAATCACAGACAAGTATGGAAGACCTAAACACCAAGGCCCCTTTCACACGTGCGGACCGTATGTCCGTATTTCATCCATCCGTTTTCGGATGAAATACGGACATACATGCATCCCTATGGGATAGCGGGTGTCAGCGGATGTACATCTGCTGACACCCGATGTTGTCCGCCTCCGCTCTCGTCCGATTCTGCGGACGGAAGAAAATCCTATTTTTCTATCCGTCTGCAGAGCGGATCGGAGGAACACGGACAGACGGTCCGTGTTCCTCCGATCCCCCATAGGGGAGAGCGGAGATCTGACAGGGCGGTCCCTGCACAGTGTGAGGGTCCCGCCCTGTCATCTGCCTGCTCAGCTGGGGAAAGCGGAGCGATCCCCGCTGAGCAGCGGATAAACACGGGGCGGATCAACACGGATCCGTCCCGTGTGAAAGGGGCCCAAGACCCAATGGATGGTACCATCCATCCTTGCCTATGATTTTCATCCATTTTTAGTTTTTAGTTTTTAGTGTTTTAGTTATTCATCCTTGCCCATGATTTCCATCCATTTTTAGTTTTTACTTTTTAGTGTTTTAGTGTTTTAGTGTTTTAGTCATTCATCCTTGCCCATGATTTCCACTGCACTTACCACCAGTCGGGACCTGTGAGTAATGTGATCCGCACAATCAGCCTTTGCACTGTGTTCATCTTGAGCCTTTTTAAATGTTAGCTGCTTTTTACCCCCACTTTGCAATAAACTGTGAATTTTATCCATTTTCAGATTTTGAGTTTATCATTCATACCCAGTTTGAATAAGCGCTCCAAATTTTGTGTTACTCAAAATACCTAGCCCATCTATCAGCCTATCTTGGAGGGTGCTACATATTCACAAAATATATCTACAAATATTAGAGAATGTTCCCCCTATATGGTGAACTATGTTTGGATTGAGGACTCTTCAGGAGATTGTAGACTCTTTCATGACCCTGCTGATGTCAGCACAGCTGTTGGTTACTTCTGGAGCTTGAATTAATTTCAGGTCTTAGTTTACAGCTTTCTGTGTTTTTTATTTTTATTTTGGCTTAAGCCCAAATTCCCATTGCTGAGTGCAGGGATTGATGCAAAGTCAGCATTCCACGATGAACGGCATCAATAGGAGAAGATGAAATGCAATCCCGTACTCGTCTGCTAGAAAATCCCAACCCTTTATTAGTGTGGGATTGAATTTCATCTTTCTTCTACCGTCTCTAATAACTGACCGGAATGAATTTTCTCAATCTAATCCTATTGTGTTCCTTGAGCACAGACTCACACCCACAGCACATCCACTCACATAGGTATGAACAAGTTTGTGCATGCATCATCCAGCAGCTGAACCGTGTTTTCTAATAAACAATCTTTCTATAGTCAGACGCCATCTAATGCATTTAGGCTGCTCAAAAAGAGCACAAGATAGGCAAGAGAATCCTTCAGTAGCACAGCCATGGTGAAGAGAGACTGGATTCCAGTACATTTTTTGACTTGTAGTTCAGGTGTCTGGATAGCTTCATT
The DNA here is from genome assembly GCF_042186555.1 of Aquarana catesbeiana. Taxonomy (NCBI): domain Eukaryota; kingdom Metazoa; phylum Chordata; class Amphibia; order Anura; family Ranidae; genus Aquarana; species Aquarana catesbeiana. The sequence goes on from NC_133324.1 coordinate 962,328,486, forward strand.
TACAGAGGATGATGCCCTATCCTGGTCAATGCATCTAGATAAGATCAGCTTTGGATTGTGGGAACAAAGAAGTGGATGGGGCCCACGGTTAAGCCTTGTACACACGATCAGATTTTGTGACGGGAAAAGTTCAATGTCAGGCTGTTGGCGGAAAATCCAACCGTGTGTACGCTCCATCGGACAAATGTTGTCGGATTTTCCGTGAACAAATGTTGGATCGCAGGTTTAAAAACTTTCCAAATGTTGGTTGTCGGATTTTCAGAGCGTGTGTACACAAGTCCGTTGGACAAATGTCCGAAGTGCAAACACGCATGCTCGGAAGCAAGGACGAGCCAGAAGCGGTCGATCTGGTAAACTAGCGTTCGTAATGGAGAATTAACATTTGTGACGCAGAAAATTATGAAATCTGGAAATGCAGCGCACAATTCTCTTATTCTTTAATGAGATAATAATAAAGCTGCTTTGCCGGTGATACTGATGGAGTTATTGCAAACAATAATTTCAAGGCCAATAATAAATAACACGTTATCTCCTCCGATTCACATTATCTCCTCCGATTCTGCAACATGTCTAGTTGACGAACGGCCGTTCAGAAACGAACTGAAAAGTGCGAAATGAAAAGTGGGAATCAACACTCACCAAACTTCTCCAAACATGAAATTAGCAGATGGAGCCCAAAGGGTGGCGCTAAAGAGCTGAAAAACAACGTAGTACGTCACTAGGTTCATATTTGTTGACCGACAAATCCTTGCCGTTTGTATGCAAGACAAGTTTGGGCCAACTTTAGAGTTGTGTGAATCCATCTGGTTTGCATTTCATTAAGGTTATTAAATAATGAGGAATTCATGTGGGTGGTGTAGCACTACCCATGCGAGTGTGGCTGATAACTGGCTCCCCTACTCCTGCACAGCCAGGCAACAAGCATGTTTAACTTCCATACAGACACAATAAACACTCCCTGAACTTGTTTTTGTTGTTTTATTAGGGGTGATAACTTGGTTGGGGAATAGGAATTATGGGATGCCCAGCGTGATTGAAACAATCAACGGGGACAATTTCCTTCCACTGTACAAGATCCTAAACTGTCCTTCTTCCTGGACACTGGCAGTCTTTGGTGATCAAAAGCAAAAGCCCCTTAAGGACTAGGAAAACTCAGTTCCTTTTAGAAAATAGCACACTGTGTGGTAAGCTGCATTCAGGAGTTATCTCCAACTCCACTGTGCTTGTCCACCAGCCCACCTGGCTGCTCTGAAGATCTCCCAGGGCAAGGGATAGGAAGGGTTCAGCACAGTGCTGTCCACCTGAAAGGCTTGCTACAGGTGGCAGTCTCTTTCCTTGTGAATCCCTGGGTGTGCTGATGTACTCACACTGTCCCCTTGCTCCCTGTTGTTCCTTAGGCAAGATTCTTCCTCAAACTGAGATGCTTATAGGATCTTCCTAAGCCAGCCTGAGCTCATCCTGGAGGCAGATCCTCCGCAGACACAGGGGTCCCCTCCTAGGCCATCAACAATCTCTTCAGCACTCCATCTTTCACCTGACTCCCCTGCTGGCATGGCTCCACCATATTTAAGGGCTGACTAAGCCACCCTGCCAGGTCATTCTGCCTGGGGATTGGATAAATTCCCTCAAGTATGCAGATCAGCCCCGCTGGCCTCTGCCCACTAACTTCTAGAAGTTTCTTCAAACTTCCAAATTAAGAGGGGGGGCAGAGACCTGCCTCTGTGGAGCCATCCAGCCTGACCTGCAGTCATCCTGACCCAGTTTCTGACTCACAAACTAAGCATGAGTCATACTTAAATTTGCCTGCACTAAATCTAGTAGCGCACTAGAGAGTGCTACAGTGGAACTGTGCTTGTTAATGCCTAGACCATAGGTAAAGAGCTGCAGTCATGTGAAATCAACATTAAGGCAAAAACAAAAACTCTTTTCTAACCCGTGGCGAATCTCCTTAACCACTTAAGGACCAGAAGGAGTTAATGACCAGGCCATTTTCTGCGATTCGGCACTACATCGATTTAAGTGACAATTGTGCAGTCGGGCGACATTGTACCCATACAAAATTTATGTCCTTTTTTCCCACAAATAGAGCTTTCTTTTTGGTGATATTCGATCACCTCTACGTTTTTTATTTTTTGCGCTATAAACAAAAAAAGAGTGTCAATTTTGCTATAATAAATATCCCCAAAAAATATATAAAAAACAAATTTCTTCCTCAGTTTAGACCGATATGTATTCTTCTACATATTTTTGGTAACAAAAATTGCAGTAAGCGTATATTGATTGGTTTACGCAAAAGTTATAGCGTCTACAAAATAGGGGATAGATTTATGGCCTTTTTTTAATTATTTTTTTTATTAGTAATGGCGGCGATCAGCTAGATTTTTTTAATTTAATCAACAAGTGCATTAAAATAACCGGAAAAGAAGTGTGCATATATATCTTACTGCAACCTTTCCAATAGAATCATATGACAAAGGAGCGCCCACCTCCAGTATCCCCCTGGTGCGCATGCTCTGAAACGTGTCATCCTCACGTCCGTGACGCCATCCTCAGCCCTCTCTGTGACTGACTAGACTAGATGAGTTCCAAGCCTTGTTTTGGATCTCGCTCAAATAACCGAAGAGCCCTGCTGGACAGGATGCCGGCTGCATAAGGAGACACAGAGCTAACACCATTGCTGACAGCGGAGACGGTAATCGAGTACACCGGGCTATCTTGTGCCTGCCTAAAGATTCCTACATGTGAGTTATTTTAATGCACTTGTTGATTAGATTTAACACAGTCTTACTAAGAGGCGCCTGTTGTTCTCGTCTTTTTCTTTACACGTTCCCTTTGCAAGGCTGCCCTGTCATATCAGACTGTTCATCTCACACTAGAGCTAATTCAGCTCAAAGGACTTCCTATGTGGACTTACTTTACATTTTTACATACTATAGCCTGCACCACCATCCTTTGTATTTTTTTTATATGTGTGATGTTGGCACAATACAATGCCCCCACTGTAACCAATTTCCCCCACCCTGCTGCTTGATGCAGGCGAACAGTCTTGTATCAGAATCTTATTCCCAGTTATTAGATTTGAGAGGATATTTTGTTCTTCTAAAGACCTCCTGCTTTATAGTTCCCTCATCACCTCCTCCCTTGCTCGCCTCCAGGACTTTTCCAGAGCCTCTCAAATCCTATGGAACTCCTTACCCCAATCTGTCTGATTATCTCCTACTCTGTTAGCTTTTAGACGATCCCTGAAAATCCTCTGCTTCAGAGAAGCCTACCCTACCCACACCTAACAACTGTATTTTTATTTTCTGATCATCCTCCACAACTATTACCTTTTTGTTCCACTTAACCCTCCCTTCAAAATTGTAAGCTCTAACGAGCAGGGCCCATTGATCATTCCTGTATTGAATGGTATTGTATTTTTTTTAAGTGATCACATTCCCTCTGTGCTCAGCTCCATAAGAGCTGAGGGGAGGAGAAACAGCAGCCTATTGAGCTTTCCAGTAAATGGCTGTCCAGCGGGGGGCATGTCAGGACAAGTCTGATCATTGGAGGAGAGCGGGCTGAGTTTCCAGCACAGTAAGCAATTATTATTTTTTTTATACAAGTACATGGTACAGCAGGCACATATCAGGAATATGAAATGTTGGGGTAACACTTTAAGCGTTGTTCAAACTGTTGCTCCCTTCCAAATGTTTTTTTTTTTTTTTGCTTTGGTACATCTTCCCCAGGGCAATGTCCAGCTCTTCATGCCATTTGTTTGACAATCAATTTGGCTATTAGACTAGAAAATGGTCATTACTTTTTTTTTGACAATCAGTTCCCATTGACCTCAACGGGGTGTGGATTTGGCAGATGCCGGCAGATGCACACGTTTGTTCATACCTATGGAAGTGGAAGTTGTGTGGGAGTCAGTCCGTCTCCAGGAACACAATAGGATTAGAATGAAAAGATTTATTCCAGTCAGTTACTAAAGAAAGTAGAAGCAAGAAGGATGAAACTCAACCCCACTCTAATAAAGGGTTGGGATTTTCAGCAGACGAGTACGGGATTGCATTTCATTTTCTACTATTGATGATGTTAATCGTGGAATTCTGACTTTCCATCAATCCCTGCACTTAGCAATGGGAATTCAGCTTTGAGCCAAAAGTAAATGAAAACACAAAAAAGCTTTACTCCAAATATAAATCAGAAATATATACCGCACTGTGTTGTATAATAATAAAAAGCAGCCAGCACACCCGAAGACATACAGCACAAATACCCAAAATAGAAAGATGCAGCGCTAAAAATTATTTGATGTAAACAGTGATATTAAATATCAGCAATACTGACAAATTGTGATATAAAATTCACCAGGTGAATATTAAACATCAAATGAATTGACAAAAATACTGGAAAAAATGGAAATATATATATAAAGTCCACCACGTGAATGTTGATTGGCTGCAAAAACATTTATAAATTTCAAAAGTTTCTAGAGAATTTTCAAAAAGTTTTCTAGAAACTTTAGAAATGTATAAATGTTTTTGAAGCCAATCAACATTCACGTGGTGGACTTTATATATATACTTCCATTTTTTCCAATATTTTTGTCAATTCATTTGAAGTTTAATATTCACCTGGTGGATTTTATAAAAAAGCTGTAAGCTAAGACTCCAGAACATGGGAAGTAACCAACAACTGAATTGTTTGGGGAGCATCAGAAAGAGTCATGAAAGAGTCTACAATCACTTGAAGACAGAGGTGCAGGCTGGTGGGTTTTTCTTTTGGGGGGGGCGGCAAACGTGGCGTGGCATGGTACTGACACCCCCTGGGTGGGTCTTGCAGATGAGGTCTTGCTAATGATTTGTACAGGGGCAAAATTATATCTCTCTCTGTGGAGTCCATACCTCTCTTAATACAAGAAAGAACTTTGCTCACTTTGGAAACCACAGCTTGGCATTGCATGTTATTATTGAGCTTATGCTCTAGCAAAACCACTTTGCCACCTGGGGGGTGGGGGGCCCAGCGATGGGCAGCCTTTATGGTTTCTTTCCCAGTCAATGCCTTCTATGGGGAAATACGTCAGGTGCCCTTTGAGTCTGGTATGAATATTAAGGGGAACCCCGAACCAAAATTAAAAAAAAAAAAATTGCGTGGGGGTCCCCCCAAATTCCATACCAGGCCGGTATAGATATTGAGGGGAACCCCATGCCAAAATTTAAAAAAAATGGTGTTGGGGTCCCCCTCAAGATCCATACCAGACCCTTCAGGTCTGGTATGGATTTTAAGGGGAACCCCATGCCAAAATTAAAAAAAAATGGCGTGGGGGTCCCCCCAAAAATCCATACCAGACCCTTATCTGAGCACGCAACCTGGCAGGCCACGGGAAAAGAGGGGGGGATGAAAGAGCTCCCCTCCTGAACAGTACCAGGCCACAGGCCCTCAACATGGAGAGGATGTCCCCATGTTGATGGGGACAAGGGCCTAATCCCCACAACCCTTGCCCGGTGGTTATGGGGGTATGCAGGTGGGGGGCTTATTGGAATCTGGAAGCCCCCTTTAACAAGGAGACCCCCAGATCCCGGCCCCCCCTGTGTGAATTGGTAATGGGATACAGGTGTACCCCTAACATTTCACAAAAAAATTGTCAAAAATGTTGCAAAAGACAATAGCCGGTTTTTGACAATTCCACTACTTCTTCCATCTACTTCTGGTCTTCTTTTGGTTTTCTTCTTCTTCCTCCATCTTGTTCTTCCCCCGCTTCTTCCTCTATCTTCCTCTGCTTCTTCCTCTGGTCCTCTGCTTCTTGCTCTGGTCTTCCCTTCTGGCATCTTCCTCTGGCTTCTCCTTCCCTGCTTTGTCCTCCGGACAGATGATCCGCCTCAATGGGAGTATCCCGCTGTGTGACACTTCTGTTCTTGTGACAGCTCTTATATAACTGAGGGCAGGACCACCTGGTGACCCTGCCCCCTCTGCTGCACGGGGACATCCCTATGGCTTCCCCCATAGTGTCAGAGGGGGGTGGGGTCACTGTTTACATAAACGGGTGACCGCGCCCCCCTCTGATACCATGGGGGAAGCCCTATGGCTTCCCTATGGAAGTCCCATGTTGAGGGCATGTGGCCTGGTACGGTTCAGGAGTGGGGGGGTCGCTCTCTCGTCCCCCCCTCTTTTCCTGCGGCCTGCCAGGTTGTGTGCTCGGAAAATGGTCTGGTATGGATTTTTGGGGGGACCCCCACGCCATTTTTTTTAAATTTTGGCACGGGGTTCCACTTAAAATCCATAACAGATCTTAAGGGTCTGGTATGGATTTTGAGGGGGACCCCTACGCTATTTTTTTTTAATTGGCGCAGGGTTCTCCTTAATATCCATACCAGACCTGAAGGGCCTGGTATGGAATTTGGGGGGATCCCCACGCAATTTTTTTAAAAATTTTGTTTCGGGGTTCCCCTTAATATTCATACCAGACCCTAAGGGCCTGGTAATAGACTGTGGGGGAATCCCATGCCAATTTTTTTAATGACTTTTATGTATATTGCTGGGACCGACAATTCATTATTGCCACGAGTACCTTTAAATGACTTTTTTTCCTTTAGAAATGTCATTTTGCTCTCGGACTGTTCTAAACACGGGAAACATGCGCCACTTTTCAGGCATATAGACACCCCACAGGTACGAAATTTAAGGAATATTTCACTTTTATTGTTTCACTTTAAGCATTATTAAAATCACTGCTCCCGAAAAAATGGACGTTTTTAAAACTTTTTTTTGCATTGATACATGTCCCCTGGGGCAGGACCCGGGCCCCCAAACACTTTTTATGACAATAACTTGCATATAAGCCTTTAAAATTTGCACTTTTGATTATTCATGTTCGTGTCACATAGACTTTAACTGCGTTCGAACAAATTTTTTGCCTGTTTGCATGTTCTGCTGCAAACCAAACCGTGGGGTGTTTGGCTCATCCCTAATTACGAGCATAATCCGTTCCAGGAGAATGCTTGTAATCCAAAGCACTCGCATATCAAAGCGAGTTTTGCCATAGAAGTCAATGGAAATTAAGATAGTTTGTTCCGCATTGATTTCTATTGCATGCAATACTGCATGTGGCTAGAGGTGGGGGGGTGGGCACTGGAGAGCCTCAAAAATACTCGGGGACAACTCAGCTGAACTCGGAAACCCTCAGAAAGGCTCGTAAACACTCAGGAACAAAGTATTTACGAGTGTTTCCGAGTATTTTCAAGTGATTTATAGTATTTCCGAACGGCTCTGAATCGTTCCGAGTGTCACCGGCGCCCCCAAACCCCTGGACAAATGCGGTACTGCACACCACATTAGCTTGCATTCTGCTCGTTTTGCGGGACAACACTCGCAAACCGAGTCAGGATTTTTTAAAAAAAGTTGCTCGTCTTTCAAAACGCTCATTAATGGTGTTACTTGTTAACCAAGGTTCCACTGAATTAAATTATAGGTATTGGAATTTCCATTCAAATTTGGCTGTTAGTGAATGTAACAAAAAATAATTTACCTGAAGTTACAAATTATCAGAACTAACGCATGCTGTATCTAAACAAATGGAACGGAACCATTTAATAATAAATATTACTAATAAAAAGTTTTTATTATTATTATTGTTATTTATTATTATTAATTTGTTACGTTCCATTTGTTTAGATACGACATTCGTCAGTTCAGATAATTTGTAACTTCGGATAAATTTGTATTCGTTACATTCACTTATGCCGTGTACACACGAGCAGACTTTCGACGGACTGAACTCCGAAGGACTTTTTGACGGACTTTCGACGGTGTTCCAACGGAGTTCCGACGCAATGGACTTGCCTACACACGATCACACCAAAGTCCGATCGTTTTGAACGTGATGATGTACGACTGGACTAAAATAAGGAAGTTCATATCCAGTAGCCAATAGCTGCCCTAGCGTCGATTTTAGTCCGTCGGACTAGCATACAGACGAACTAATTTTTCGACCAGACACAAGTCCGTTGGAAAGATTTGAAACATGTTCCAAATCTAAAGTCTGTCTGATTTTTCGACAGCAAAGGTCCGATGAAGCCCACACACGATCGGATTGTCCGGCGGATTCGTTCCGTCGGAACTCGAAAAATCCGGTCGTGTGTACACGGCATAACAGCCAAATTTGAAAGGAAGTTCCAATACCTATAATTTAAAAGTTAGTTATTATTTCAGATTTTCAAATTTTCGGGAATTTGGATTTTTGAATTTCGAATTTACGAATTTTTGCATTTTCAAATTTACAAATTGACGAATTTTCGAATTTACAAATTGTCGGATTTTCGGATTTACAGGTTTTTCTTAATTTGGATGTTTCCAAATTAACAAATTTGTTGAAATTCGTTAACAAAACTAATTGCACATGCCTAGATTGAGGATCCCGCTTTCGGCGGGCCGGGGAAACACGTGATTGCGTACCGATCACAATGTCAACAAAGCTGTTATGAATGAGTTTCAATCATAACAGCTGTGTTTCCTATAAACTGATGCTGTGATTGGCCCACAGCTATCACATGGTAGTTGGGTCAATCATAACACCCTGTACTATGTGATCAGCTGTAGCCAGGACTTTTTTTCAGTGGAAACATGGAGGGAACGCAGCTCCTGCACCTCCAGCACTTAATGTTTGCAGTGGCGGGGGATAGTGGGGTGTGCTGAAGGGTTGAATGATGCCAGCTGCCGGGGGATCTACTGTACCAATAGACCCCCCATCTTATGTTGCTAGTGGTCCAAATGTTGTTTGGAGGGATTTCCTGCTGAGGGAGGGGTCTATGGCTGCCGGGGGATTTATTGTTATGGGCTGCTAGGGGATCTATTGTTGCTGGGGGGATTTATTGTGATAAATAACGTGTACTCTGAATGATCTAGAGTGGTAAATGTGATACCCCAAGGCTCTGTCTTGGAACCAATTCTATTTAATTTGTTCATAAATTATATAAAGGATGGGATAAATAGCTCAATCTCAGTTTTTGCTGACGACACAAAAATATGCAGGGCAATAACTTCACAGCAGGATCTAAAAACTTTACAAGAGGACTTGAATAAATTAATGGAATGGGTTTCTAGATGGCAAATGAATTTTAACGTTGGTAAATGTAAGGTAATGCGCTTGGGGGGGTAAAAAGATACAGTATCTCACAAAAGTAAGTACACCCTCACATTTTTGTAAATATTTTATTCTATCTTTTCATGTGACAACACTGAAGAAATGACACTTTGCTACAATGTAAAGTAGTGAGTGTACAGCTTGTATAACAGTGTAAATTTGCTGTCCCCTCAAAATAACTCAACACACAGCCATTAATGTCTAAACTGTTGGCAACAAAAGTGAGTACACCCCTAAGTGAAAATGCCCAGATTGGGCCCAATTAGCCATTTTCCCTCCCCGGTGTCATGTGACTCATTAGTGTTACAAGGTCTCAGGTGTGAATGGGGAGCAGGTGTGTTAAATTTGGTGTTATTGCTCTCACTCTCTCATACTGGTCCCTGGAAGTTCAACATGGCACCCCATGACAAAGAACTCTCTGAGGATCTGTGAAAAAAGAATTGTTGCTCTACATAAAGATGGCCTAGGCTATAATAAGAATGCCAAGACCCTGAAACTGAGCTGCAACACAGTGGCCAAGACCATACAGCGATTTAACAGGACAGGTTCCACTCAGAACAGGCCTCGCCATGGTCGACCAAAGAAGTTGAGTGCACATGCTCAGCGTCATATCCAGAGGTTGTCTTTGGGAAATAGACGTATGAGTGCTGCCAGCATTGCTGCAGAGGTTGAAGGGGTGGGGGGTCAGCCTGTCAGTGCTCAGACCATATGCTGCACACTGCATCAAATTGGTCTGCATGGCTGTCTTCCCAGAAGGAAACCTCTTCTAAAGATGATGCACAAGAAAGCCTGCAAAAAGTTTGCTGAAGACAAGCAGACTAAGGACATGGATTACTGGAACCATGTCCTGTGGTCTGATGAGACCAAGATAAACTTATTTGGTTCAGATGTGTCAAGCGTGTGTGGTGGCAACCAGGTGAGGAGTACAAAGACAAGTGTGTCTTGCCTACAGTCAAGCATGGTGGTTGGAGTGTCATGGGGTCTGGGGCTGCATGAGTGCTGCCAGCACTGGGGAGCTACAGTTCATTGAGGGAACTATGAATGCCAACATGTACTGTGACATACTGAAGCAGAGCATGATCCCCTCCCTTTCGAAGGCTGGGCCGCAGGGCAGTATTCCAACATGATAACGACCCCAAACACACCTCCAAGATGACCACTGCCTTGCTAAAGAAGCTGAGGGTAAAGGTGATGGACTGACCAAGCATGTCTCCAGACCTAAACCCTATTGAGCATCTGTGGGACATCCTCAAATGGAAGGTGGAGGAGCGCAAGGTCTCTAACATCCACCAGCTCCGTGATGTACTTGTGTCTTTTTTCAACCTCGCCTACTATGTCGTCATGGAGGAGTAGAAGAGGACACTAGTGACAACCTGTGAAGCTCTGGTGAACTCCATGCCCAAGAGGGTTAAGGCAGTGCTGGAAAATAATGGGGGCCACACAAATAATTGACACTTTGGGCCTAATTTGGACATTTTCACTTAGGGGTGTACTCACTTTTGTTGCCAGCGGTTTAGACATTAGTGGTTCTGTGTTGTGTTATTTTGAGGGGACAGCAAATTTACACTGTTATACAAGCTGTACACTCACTACTTTACATTGTAGTAAAGTGTCATTTCTTCAGTCTTGTCACATGAAAAGATATAATAAAATATTTACAAAAATGTGAGGGGTGTACTCACTTTTGTGAGATGCTGTAAATGCAAGTTACTCACTAGGGGGGGAACGTCTGGGGCAGGGGCGGCCTATCCAATAAGGGCATCGCCTCCCCTTTCCATCACCGCTGCCACTCCCTATTTATGTGTCCGGCCCCTTTCAGGACGCCAGGCGCATGAATTACAGCAGCCGGGTTTTTTTCTTCTGAAGCACCTGATTAGAGCCACAGGTTCTAATAGGCTTCAAAATAGGGTGGGCTGCGGACAAAGAGCATTGCGCTCAGAGCCCACCAAGGTGTGTTAGAATAGCGAATGAACATTCGCTACTCCAACACTGAATCGCAACACTGAATCAGGAACCACAGGTGAGAGACGCATTTCCCCATTGGCCGAAAAGAGAAGCGTCCTGATTAGAGGGAGGAGACTGAAGCCGCCGAGCAGTATAAGGAGATGCCCATAGAGGAGAGCTGGTGAAGCCGCCCATGGTTGAGGTAAGTGCACCGACCAACCCGACCCGTGGGGGTGGGGTGTAGCGCTTGCACTGTTTTCCGCCCCCCCCAAGATGACCAACAGCCACCACTGCTCTGGGGGATTCTAGGATGGAGAAAGATCTGGCAGTCCCAGTAGAAGACAGACTGAGAAATAGCATGTAATGTCAAGCTGAAGCTACCAAAGCCAGCAGAATATTAGCATGCATAAAAAAGGATATTACTCCAAAGATAAAATGATAATTCTGTCACTTTATAAAACTCTGGTTCGGCCACATCTGGAGTATTCCATCCAGTTCTGGTCACCAATCCTCAGGTAGGATGTGCTGGAGCTGGAGAGAGCCCAGAGAAGGGCAACCAAAAGAGGATGGGGACTGGAGGACCTCAGTTTTGAGGAAAGTCTACAAGTGCTAAATTTATTCTCCCTGCAGACGAGACGCTTGAGAGGAGATATGATAGTGATATACAAATATCTCAATGGTGATCCCAGCGTAAGTATAAAAACTTTTCAGTCCCGGGGGGTGTAAGAGGACACGGGGCCACACAATGAGATTGGAGGAGAAGCGGTTTAGCCTTAAGCTGCACAGGGTTTTTTTTTCACTGTCAGGGCGGTAAGGATGTGGAACTCTCTTCCACAATTGGTGATTTCTGCAGAAAGTATGGTAAGTTTTAAAAGACTCTTGGACATGCATCTTATCGAAAACAATATACGTGTGTATGGGAAATTATTTTATACACGTACACCTATACAGGTTGAACTGGATGGACTGTTGTCTTTATTCAACATGCCAACTATGTAACTATGTAAGTATGATTTATTGTTGAGGGAGGGGGTCTTATGTTGTCGGTAGTCAATTGTTGCTGGGAGCAATCTACTGTTGAGGGAGGGGTCTATAGTTGCTGGCTGCTGGAGGGTCTATTAATGCAGGCTGCTGGGAGATCTATTGTTGCTGGTGGGGTCTATTGTTCCTGGGGTGGATCAGTTGTTGTGAGGCAGTATTTTGTTGCAAGCGGTCTATTGTTGCTGGCGGGATCTATTTTTTCTTGGGGGAGGGGGGGGGGCTATTGTGGCTGGCTGCATGGGATCAATTTTACTGCTTTTCTTATTATAATTACCAAACTCCATACAGATTACTTAGCACCACAAAACGATACTTGTGACAAAAATTCAAACTGAAACTTCAAAAAACTTGTCATGCCTCTTACTAAATGCCTTAGACCAGTGTTCTCCAAACTGGGGCCCGGGGGCCAGATGCGGCCTTTTGCTTGCCTTTATCTGGCCCTTGGGGCACTATTACATCCAATGACACTAACGATGGGGCATAATTCCTGTTGCTGACACCAACAATGCAGCACTATTCCTCTCACTGACATCAATGATCGGGCACAATTCCTTCTATTTACACCACTGATGGGGCACCATTCCTCCCATTGACATGGCAAAATTACTTCCACTGACACTAATGAGGGGGCTAAATTCCTCCAACTGACAGCAATGATGGGGTACTATTCATCCCACTGATATCAGCGATGGGGCACTATTCCTCCCACTGACGCCAATGATGAGGCATTATTCCTCTCACTGACATCAACAATGAGGCACTATTCCTTCCACTGACACCAATGATGAGGCACCATTCCTCCCACTGACACGGTAAAATGTCTTCCACTGACACCAACTATGTGGCTGAATTCCTCCCACTGACACCAACGATGGGGCACTTTTCCACTATTCCTCCAACTGACTCCAAGTCTAGGGAACTATTCCTTCCACTGACACCAACGATAGGGCACTATTCCTCCAACTGACTCCAACTATTCCTTCCACTGACATCAACAATGAGACACTATTCCTACCACTGACACAATGATGGGACACTATTCCCCCCCACTGTCACTAAATAAGGGGCATTGTTTACTCCCACTGGATGCCAGGACATTTTCTACTCCCACTGGCCACAGTACGGCCCCCCTAAAGGCTGAAGGACAGTAAACTGACCCTTTGTTTAGTTAGTTTGGAGACCCCTGCCTTAGACTGTCTACTTTCCAACAAAGGGGCCTGTATCAGGCAATGCTGTGCCACTGGCTAATATGGTGGTCTGGGCCAGGTTTTCGCGAAAACAGGCACACTAACGGTGCAGGTGTGTGCTGGCTCCTATGTAGTATCAGGATTAGAGGTCAGGGCCCCACCCTCCTGAGGTGGTCAGGGTGTGTTGGATAAAATATATAAAAAGTGCGCTTACTATGTGGAAAAACATATATATGATGCAAATAATCAAATATGCAACACAGGATGTGTAGAAAAGAGGCTGATAACTCAATATGTTAAATAATGTGTACAGGTAAAACGTGAAAAATATCAAAATATAAAGTGAAAGCAAAATGGGACCTGTGAAAGTGTACATGTAAAAATAAATAAAAATGTAATTTGGATGAAAATGTGAAAACTAAAGAATCCCAGTTCATGAAGTGAATCATATGGAGTTCATCAATGAAAAAACGCTTTCATCCACTTTGCAGCAAACAATATCCCTATAGATGGATCCGCAGAGAGAAGGGATATGCAGGGTGACACAGACTTCACTGGCAGTGGCTCCAACAGGTAGAAGTAAAATAAAATAAAAATGGACCCTTACCCTCCGCGTTGGACCCTCTCACTGGCAGGGTCTATCGAGCGAGCAGACTTTGCCCTCTGCAGGGACCGTGTTGAGATGATCTCCATGTCAGCTGACAGGAATGCTGCCTCCGATCTGGGCCAGTCCAAGTAGTGCGCCTGGAGAGGGGGGGGGGAGAGGGTTCCCTTGCCCCCCAGTGTGGTAGAAGAAAAAGCAGAAGAGCGGGGCTCCAATAGTGTAAAAATGTTACAAGTTTATTGGTAAAAATACAAGCCAAAACGGAGAGTGCACGCTCCGTAAGGCAATAAAACAATGAAAAACAAGCCGGCATAAAAAAGGCAGTAAGGGCGTGTTGGAAGCAGAGAGAGGTGCATATCTGCACCGTGCTGTCCAGGACAGGACAGACAAAGGCCTGAGTCTGTGAAGGACAGGATAAGAGACTAGCTGGCAGAAGTACAGTGGTTGTGATGTGTTTGATGGTCAGGAGGACCAAAGGTTCTAAGTGTGAGCAGTGAAGCTGCAAAGAGAGCCAGGAGGCTGAATACTCTTTTGTTTGTTTGATGGTGGAAACCCCTGTGTGGGCAACTTATGTTCTGTTAGTGGAGCTTTTCTTTGCCATTTTTTTAAATCAAAGTAAGGGCCTCAAGAACTGAGACAGGCCGTCAGTACATCAGGATTAACCAATTTTCAAATATCTGTCCCCTAGTTTGTAGACTTGTATAACTTTCACACAAACCAAATAATATACACCTATTAGGGTGCTTTTTTGCCAAAGACATGTAGCAGAATACCTTTTGGCCAAAATGTATAGAGTAATTAGATTTTAATGTATATGTAGTAGAAAATATCAGGTTTTTTTTTTCAAGATTTTTGATCTTTTTTTGTGTAAATAGCAAAAACCCAGTTGTAATCAAATACCACTCAAAGAAATCTCTATTTGTGTGAAAAAAAAATATGTATGAAGGGTTAATGGTGTTTCTAAATGTCTGTTCTGTAAGTTTCCATGCTATTGCTGTAATATTTCTATTGTCTGAGACTGACTTAGAAATGTGTGTTCATGCTAAAATATGTTTAGACTAATGAGATAAGAATGGCGGTAAACAGCTATTGTTTAAGAACATTTGGGAACACTCTGACATGACATTTAGACATATGCCTGTCTCACTGAAAATATGATGAAATTGCATATTGTGTGGAAAAAGCCATGTATTAATAGAGATTATCATGTCTGCTCTTCTGTAATCAAGCTTTGGATGTATGTAACCCTTCCTACTTGTATTTCTTATAAAACCACTGTCAATGGAAAAATCTCAAAAAGAGGCTAGGTGCTTAAGTGGTTAAGACATATAATTTGACAGTACATCAGGCAGTCGTAAAGACTACCATCATGAGAGGTAAATTTGAAGCAGCCACTACTCAATTGTGACAGGACACCCATCACTCGTGGTACAGTGCATTTACAGGGTGGTCCCCGATGGGAAGTGAGGTAGTGAAGGCTTTCTTCTACCCACTCGCCGTCTGTGCCATCATCTTAGTTATGCTTGTCCTGTACAATTGCTATTTGGTTTATACTATAATGAGGTAAATTAGCGGAATGATCAATGAGGCTGATGATAAGGCCTGGGCAAGCCTATTGCCAAAGCAATGTGGAGAAAATGATCATATTCATGATAAAAGAGGGGATTGAAGGGTTAATGGTGTTTGTAAATGTCTGTTCTGTAAGTGTCCATGTTATTGCTGTAATATTTCTATTACCTGAGGCTGACTTTAGAAATGTGTGTTCACGCTAAAATATGTTTAGACAAATGAGAAACAATAGCTGTTTACCGCCATTCTTATAAGAACATTTGGGAACACTCTGACATGACATTTGGACATATGCCTGTCCGACCGAAAATATGATGAAATTGCATATTGTGTGGAAAAAGCCATGTATTTTTAGAGATGATAATTTCTGCTCTTCTGTATTCAAGCGTTACTTTAACTGACAATTGCGCGGTCATGCAACGCTGTACCCAAATACAATTTTAGTAATTTTTTCCCACAAATAGAGCTTTCTTTTGGTGGTATTTGATCAGGGATCCCCTGAGGAAGTCACGTGATCGGTGACGTCACACGTAGGGACGGAATAGGCTTTTTCACACTGCTGGAAGCATAACGAGCTCGCTGCTCGTAGGAGAAAGGATTTGTTCATACATTGCTTAATGTGAGTACATTCACTTATGTTTTTTTTTTTTTTTTTTCCATTTAAAGATTTTTATTGATTTTAGATTGTTGAACAAAAGGTTAGAATAAGAATACACAAATGATAATAAGGGAAATAGGATAAAACAAAAATAATAATAAGCATAAAGAAGCATAAAAGAAGCACTTATCCAGAGCAGTCATATATTGTATCTTCAGGTTATGTATACAGTTGTTTAGGTATAAAGATATTTGTCAGTCCATGTTTTCCATAATTTGTCAAATGTTTCACATCTAAGCGAGTTAATTGCTATAAGTCGTTCAAAAATATAGTTTTGTTGGACCTTCCTAGTCACATCCGTTACATTAAGTGTTGGAGCGTTTTTCCAGTTACTGAGTATTAGGGACCTGGCAACCAATAATATGTGTGTTACTACATGTCTCACAGAGTAAGGGAATCTTTCTAGTCCAATTAGTAATATAGCTAGTTTAGGGTCTGGGGGTGTTATAATGCCTGTAATTTCCCCTAAAAGTTTAAAGATGTTGTTCCAGAAGCTGGTGACGTTAGGGCATTCCCAGAATATATGGAGAAGATGGCCTTTATGTCCACATTCTCTCCAGCATAAAGGTGAGGTGTTGTGAAACATTTTTGAGAGTCTAGAAGGGGTGTATTGCCAGCGGTGTATTATCTTGAGGGATGTTTCCCAGTGTGTGATGCAGTGTGATACAGTTTGTATGGTCTTAAACGCAAATTGCCATTGATTTTCGGTTATTGAAGTTTTCATGTCCATATCCCACCTAAAGTGTGTTTTTGATTTTTGGAACTTTGTTTTCCCGGGAAGCAAATTGAAGTATAGAGATATTCCTTTGTTGTGGAGTGATCCTCGGGTTAGGTGTTGCCATGCAGGGGTTGGCAGGTGGATATTGTTCCACGGGTGTTTGTGTGTTAGGTGAGCTACACGTAAACAGGTAAAGAGCATATTATGTGGCATGTTGTTGTCCTTCATTAAGCAGGCTGCAGATTTTGGTCTATTGTTGTGGTATAAGTCTTGTACATTGTTAATCTGTTTAAAAGGGAAGCTTTTCAGGGATATCATTGGTATATTGGCTTCAACCACACTTAATGGGAGTTTATAGTCTATTTCTCTAATATCAGTGCTATGCCGAGATAAAAGGAATCTCCAGGCTTTGATTGATATGCTGATAGTGGGGGGCACATTCTTGAGGTTCCAGGGTATCCAACTATCACCTATTAGGATCGACGGTAGGTCTGATATAGGGGCTAAGGTTTTTTCAATCTCTACCCACAGTGGTACTTCATTGGGAGAAAACCAGTATTTGAGTTGGTCTAACCTAGTTGCCCACATATAATCATGAACATCTACTAGTCCCGCCCCTCCTACTCGTTTATGAGGAGTTAGAGTGGCTTGTGAGCATCTCGCTTTCTTAGTACCCCACAGGAGTTTCCATTGAAGACTAGAAAGGGAGTTGAGATAGTGTTCTGGGATGGTGATTGGGAGTACCCTAAAGGTGTACAGGATTTGGGGGTGTATTAGCATTTTGAATGCTGCTAACTTGCCCAACCAAGAAATCTCGTGCTATGTTGTTGATTTGAGTCGTTAATTTGGTTATAAGGGGTTTCAAATTAGCATCAATTAGGGATCTGGTATGATTAGTAAGTGTAATGCCTAGGTATGGTATTCCTTTGGAGCTCCAAGTGTACGGAAGTGATTGTTGTAACTTGTTACGGTCTTTGGGGGTCACACCAAGGTCCAAAATGAGAGATTTGGAGCAGTTCACCCTATAGTATGATACATTCCCAAAGGAAGTTAGTATCTCATGTGCTGTGGGGAGTGATGTACACGGATTTGTCAAAAATAATATCACGTCATCAGCGAATAAGTTAATAAGGTGTGTGGTAGCTCCAAATTGAAAACCAGTTACACCTGCATGTGATCTAATGGCCTCCGCCAAAGGTTCAATCATGAGGTTAAAAATCGTCGGGGATAGGGGACATCCCTGGCGAGTTCCGTTTGTTATTTGGAAGGGAGTGGAAAGCATACTGGACGTGTATACCCGGGCTGAGGGACAGGAATACAAGGCCAGAATCGCATTCTGTATAAGACCGCTAAAACCATATTTAGATAAAGTCATTGACATATATTTCCAGTTCACTCTATCAAACGCCTTCTCTGCGTCTATGGAGAGCAGCAGAGAAGGTGTTTTTGTCATTTCGGCATGGTGGATGATGTTAATTATTCTCCTCGTAGCATCTGAGGTTTGTCTCCCCCTCACGAAGCCCATCTGGTCTTTTTGGATTAATGATGGAATATAAGTAGTTATTCTTTTGGTTATTAGTTTGGCATAGATTTTAATATCGGAGTTTAAAAGAGATATTGGGCGGAAATTGGATGGCGTAGTAGGGTCTTTACCTGGTTTGGGTAAGGTGACTATATACGCTTGTAGCATCTCTGGGGGAAATGTCGCTGTAGTTGCTGCTTTTGTAAAGACTGTTTGTAGGTGCGGTGAGAGATATGGTTTGAATGTTTTGAAGTATTCGTTGGAAAACCCGTCAGGTCCGGGTGATTTGCCATTTGGCAGTGTTTCTATAGTAGCGGCAATTTCAGCTGTAGTGAATGGGGAGTTTAAAGTAAGGAGTTGGGATTCCGTTAATGTTGGTAATTTTAATTTTTGGAGGAAATTTTGGATGTTGTCGTGGGTGGGTTGGCATGTGGAAGGGTCGTCTTTAATGTTATATAGGTTGCTGTAGTAGTCAGCGAACTGATTAGCTATGTCTTGCGGGTTTGTGACTTTATGTTTGAGGGTAGGGTGTAGCAGATGGGCTATTCTTGTTTTGGTTTTTACTGCTTTCAGTCTATTGGCTAAGTATTTGCCTGCTCTATTGGCATTGGCATAGGACTGTAGTTTCAGACGTCTAAGGTGGTAGTCATATTGTTGAGATAGGCTATTTCTGAGGTCATCTCTGAGAGCTGATATTTTTTGGGTAAGATTTACATTAGGTTTTTGTTTATTTTGTTCTTCCAAGGTGTGGATATTTTTTAAGATTGAGTCAATATGGGCATTATGCCTTTTTTTTTCCCTTGCTCCTATTTGTATGAGAATGCCTCTCATGTACGCCTTATGGGCGTTCCATAGGGTGAAGGGGTTTTCAACAGAATCTACATTGTTTAGAAAGAATTCTCTGATATGTTGGGAGATCTTTTTAGAGGTTCGGGGATCTTGTAATAATCTTACATTGCTACGCCAGATGGGTGAGGAGGAGGAGACAACCTGGTCATTGATGGTGATGGTAATAGCAGCATGGTCAGATCATGTTATGTCATGTATCTTCGCACTTGAGGTATTCTGTAACAGTCACTTGTCTGTCAAGAATAGGTCGATGCGAGAATATGAGCAATGCCTGTGGGAGAAAAAGGTATAGTCTCTTGCGTTCGCGTTCATACATCTCCATACATCGTATAGTTCCGCTTGGTGTATTGTTTTGCTCAGGTAGGAGGAGCTGTGAGGTTTTGGAGCAGACGTATCCATTTTGGGATCTATTATGAGGTTAAAGTCACCACAGACAATAATATTTCAGTATATATGGTTCTGCAGTTTCTTGAAAAGTCTGTTGATGAAGCGGGTTTGATGTGAATTCGGTGCGTATAGGGAGACTAATGTGTACGGTTTTGAGTTGATGTCTCCTGTCAGGATGATGTAACGGCCGTTGGGATCAAGGATAATGTCCTTTTGTTGAAATGAGACAGTGTTCCTTAGTGCTATTAATACTCCAGCTTTTTTTTCTCTGGTGTACATGCCATAAATACATGTGGGTAGTCTTTGTGTGAGCATTTAGGAGCTTTTGTGTCTTGGAAGTGGGTCTCCTGTACACATAAGATGTCTGCTTTGTGTGTTGTTGCCTCCTTCCACATGGAGAGTCTTTTTGCGGGGTGGTTGAGACCCCTAGCATTTATGGATAAGCAATTAATGGGCATTTGAGGGTGGTTTTGGTGTCCGTTGTATTATGAGGAGTAGGTACTCACTGTGGCTGTAGTAGAAGATCAGGTAGAAGATGAATGTGCCGTCTTCCTCTGGATATGGATGGATGTTCGCTGCTGGATGGCGTGCTTCAAACATATAGTAAAAAATAAAAACGGTGAGAAAAAAAAAGAATGATATTAAACTGACTTTGAATTCAATAAGAAAGGGATCCATAAACTGATCCAAAGGCAGATATATCTGCTTCAAATAACTGGAGGTGAACAGGGTGATCAATCATGTGACCCCTGTTGTCCGGAGAGATTTGAGTTTTGCTTAACGTTTGTTCTTTAGCCACTTCCACCAGTAGCTTTCCTTGAGGAGCGTTTGCGGGAGACCACTTGCCAGTCCTCTTGTAATGGGCTAGGTGTAGGGTTTTGGGAGGGTGAGTTGTCTGGGTCAGTTAGGATACCCCACTTGCGTAGTGCTGCTACACCTTCTTCCAGTGTGGATACCATAACTGATACTCCAGTGTGGGTAATTGAGAGCTTGGGGGGTACTTCCACTTATGTAGTATGTGGTGGTTCCTCAAGGCCTTAGTTATGGTCGCGAGGTTGCGACGCTGTTGGAGCATATGTCGGGACAGGTCCGGGAGGATTTGTATTTCTGCATACTGTGGGTGCCTATCATCAGCTTTTCGGGATGTGGTGAGAATTTGTTCTTTGATATGGTAGTAATGCACCCGGAGCAACACATCCCTAGGAGTGTTTTCAGGAAGGAATGCAGGTTTGGGTAAACGGTGTATGCGATCCACTATTAGGTCTTGTGCTGATAAGGATGGTAGCAGAGTTGAGAATAGTGCCTGCGTGTATGGCAGTAGCTGTGCGGCAGATATGGTTTCTGGGATCCCCCTGATTTTTAGGTTGTTCCTTCTGGAACGGTCTTCCAAGTCTGCGACCTTATTTTTTAGCCATGCGATTTCTTCATCATGGTTACCATGGGCATCTACCATTGTGTTGAATGAGGAAGTGAATTCTCCCATTCGCTTTTCTATATGATCCACTCTACTGCCTAAGGCCTGAACTTCTCTCTGACAGTGATTAATGCCAGCAGTCATATCAGCATGCAGGGATGCTTTTAGGGAGAGCAGCATCTCTTTAAGGACTGTGTCTGACACTGGCCTGTCAGAGGTAGGGAAAGCTGCTATGGGGTCCTGTGAGACATGCACCGCTGTGTCTGCGGCGTTTTGAGGCCTGCTTACCTCCATCTCAGGGTCCGCCAGCGGCCGGTCTGGGGATGTTATCCGCTGCTTTTGTTTGGCTGGGCTCCTGGTGGAGGGGCTCGAGGTGCCAGAGGAAGATCCGCTGTGCAGGTGGAAGCTTGGATGTGGTGTTGCTGAACCGGAGCGGCCGTTGTTAGTCACAGCCTGCGGCTGCGTTCGTCTGCTTGAGGCGCCGGCGCCATTTTGTTGGGGCTCGCGCCCTTTGAAAAAGTCCTGCATTTTCTGTAGGTTCTGTGGATTTTTCCTGTGTCTGGGCATCTCGCCGTGCACAGCGGGTCTCAGTGAGTCCGTGGACGCTCTTTGCGGTTCGGATGGGGTCGGTGGAAGTGGATGAATGTGGATTCTCTCTGGCGGCCGAGCAGAGCTCTCTAGTTAGGCTTCCATGCTGGAGCTCGGTCGCCACGCCCCCCCCACTTATGTTTTTGAATAAAGCGCCACCTTGTTAAAAACCTACTTCACTATCCAGTACCTTTGTCCTTCATACCCGTTTTTTACATACACCTGAGATGTGGAGGCTGAGTTGGGACCCGCGCTGGTCCAGGGCCCCAGCTAGGACTATAGCTATCTGAACCCAGCTGCCTAAGGATCACTCAACGCCGCCAAGCGTGGATATAGGGACGAGACTGAGGCTCAAGACCCTGCTGTTTAGCTACTATTTTGCGGTTGACCTAGCACTGCTAGGTAAGGGGCCACTACCTACACTAGTGTATTATGCACGAAGAGGACACAGAGTGAATTGCATCCCAGAAACCCCACTGTTGTCTACTTGAGCACTAAGACTTTTTTGTGCACCTGAAAAGACATTAGCACTTTGCACTTTAAGTTGCTGCACTTATTGGCATGTCATTTACTGTTCCAATTGCAGATTAAGCACAGTATTTTAGGATCACCACTGTTGGGACATTGTATTATTACCACTTATCACTTTATCATTTATTTTTTTGGATTAATCTGTCTGAATAGAGATGTTTAGGTCACCATAGCACCGGCACTTTATATCATATGTTTTGCACAATTATTAAGGATGCATTTTTGATTTTTATTTATATGAATTGAATGTGTTTTGGATATACTCACTTTTATTATTTATATGAAGATGTCTCTGCATATTGCTTTTTATTGACACAAGATCTTTATATCCCTTATTATTTTTTCACAAGGTTTTTAGTATGAACACAAACCTATGCGATTTTATTCATTATGCGATTTTATGTATTATGGGATATCAGCATACAGTTTAATTGATTTCATACGGAGATTTACAGCCGTCCTGTAGCAGTAAAACTGCAAGGGGCGGTCAGCAAGTGGTTAAAGTAGCACAATTCTGAATAGCAAAAAATGGCCTTGGTCATGAGGGGGGTAAAACCTCTCTGGAGATCAAGTGGTTAAGCACCCCCCTTGAGCCCATGTGTAATCAAGCCCTAAGAGTCCTTCATTGCAACATGATGGCAAGGGACAAGCCGGCTGGCAGGTGGTGTGCTTTCTGATTGCTGAGTCCTTTGGACCAATGACAGCTGATCACAGAAATAGACAGAAGCCGTTATTGGCTTTTCTTTCAAAAAAGAGAGCAGATAACCAGCTTGTGTTAAAGGACATCGTACAGTGTCCTGATTATCAGTGCAGTCCCAACAGTGCCCCCCAGTGCTGCCAATCAGTGCTCATCAGTGCTGCCAATCAGTGCTCATCAATGCCTTCTCATTAAGGATGAGCTCAGGCGTGTTCGCACACCCCACGTGCAGAGCCCGCCAGAAAGTCGGCACTGCACAGCGCTAATCACAGGCAGTGAGACATTTCCTGTTCTCTACAGCCACGCATCGGGACAATGTCTGATTGCCTGTGATTAGCGCTGTGCAGTGCCGACTTCCTGGCAGGCTCTGCATGTGCTATTTGCCAACACGCCTGAGCTCATCTATACTCCTCATCAGGGTCACCTATTAGTGCTGCCTATCAGTGCCCATCAGTGCTGACTACCAGTGCCTAATAGTGTCCTTCAGTGCCGCCTATCAGTGCCCATCAGTGCTGCCTATCAGTGCCCATCAGTGCCTCCATTAGTGCCCATCAGTGCCACCTATCAGTGCCGCCTATCAGAGCCCATCAGTACCACCTATCAATGCTGCCTATCATTGCCCATCAGTGATGCCTATGAGTGCCCATCAGTGCCCCTATCAGAGCCCATCAGTGCCATCTAACATTGCCCATCAGTGACACCTATCAGTGTTCATCAGTGCTGCCTATCAGTGCCCATCAGTGCCATCTATCAGTGCAGCCTCATCAGAGCAACATCAGTGAAAGAGAATAATTACCTGTTTGCAAAATTTTATACCAAACAAAACTTTCGGTCTTTTTTTGTTTGTTTAGAAAAAAAATAAAAAGCCAGTGGTGATTAAATACCTCCAAAAGAAAGCTCTATTTGTATGAAAAAAATGATAAAAATTTCTAATGGGTACAGTGTTGCATGACCGCGCAATTGTCATTTAAAATGTGACAGCGCTGAAAGCTGAAAATTGGCCTGGGCAGGAAGGAGGTGAAAGTGCCCGGTAGGCAAGTGGTTAAGGAAAATGAACTGTAATGCCCCGTACACACGGTTGGATTTTCCAATGGGAAATGTTGGATGTCAGGCTGTTGGTAGAAAGTCTGACTGTGTGTACGCTCCATCAGACAATTGTTGTCGGACTTTCCGCCAACAAATGTTGGCTAGCAGGTTCTCAAATTTTCCACCAACAAATGTGTGTTGTCGGATTTTCTGAGCATGTGTACACAAGTCCGTCGGACAAAAGTCCAAAGTACAAACACGCATGCTCGGAAGCAAGGATGAGCCGGAAGCGGTCGGTCTTGTAAACTAGCGTTCGTAATGGAGAATTAACATTCGTGATGCGGCAAATTATGAAATCTGGAAATTCAGCGCACAATTCTCTTCTTCTTAAATGGGATAATAATGAAGCTGCTTTGCTGGTGATACTGATGGAGTTTTTGCAAACAAATTTTCAAAGGATTTTTTTTTCTAGTGATATCAATAATAATATTATTATGCTTTTTTTTATTTGGGCAAGTTACCACAACATCATTATCCCGTAGTTTTTAGGATCAAAGATACAACTATGTTGGTGTCCCTTGTCATTTTTACATTGTATTTTTTTAAATGTAACTGCCTACTCCCAAACTGTTATTTGAAGTAAAACACATAGCCAAGTATTTTTCTACACAATTATTTTATTGTGCATTAAAAAAAGAAAACAAATAAAATTAGGCATGCTATCTGCCAATAGAACTTAACCAAAAAGTGCATTCTATGCATCCAAAAATATAGAAAATATACCAAATCAAATCATTATTATTCAACCAAAAAATAAAATGTCAAAGCAATAACTCCAAGGCCAATAATAAATAACACATTATCTCCTCCGATTCTGCAACATGGCTGGTTGACGAACGGCTGTTCAGAAACAAACTGAAAAGTGCGAAATGAAAAGTGCAAAATGAAAATCGTGAAATAAAAAGTGCGCTTGAAAAGTGCGAAATGAAAAACGCGAATCAACACTCATCAAACTTCTACTAACAAGAAATTAGCAGAAGGAGCCCAAAGGGTGGCGCTAAAGAGCTGAAAAGCAACGTAGTACGTCACTCCGTTAATGATTGTTGGCCAACAGTTGTGTGACCGTGTGTATGCAAGACAAGTTTGGGCCAACGCCCTTCGGACAAAAGTCCACGGTTTTGTTGGCCAACAATCCAATCGTGTATACGAGGCTTAAGACTTTACACAGATTTTGTCTTGATGAACCTGGAATGTACATAAACTGAAAATTCAAATGGGTTTTAAAATGTGTCTGGCATTTTCAAATCCACTAAATCCGGATAAATAATGCTAATATACATTGATAAACTGATACAAGGTTTATTTATCATTGGCTTATTTTACCGCTAAAATATTGCTTTATGGCACTCATTGCTGTCTGTAGAGCTTTATGAATCTCCTGGTTCCTTAAACTGTATATAAGGGGGTTTATGAGTGGGGGCACCCCATAGTATACGGCGGCCATCAAATTATAGTAATCTGTTCCCCCCGGCACCATACTTGCTAAAAAAGGTATTCCAAAATATATAGACACCACCAATAGATGGGAACCGCAGGTGGAGAAGGCTTTCTTTCTGCCAGCTGATGACTTTATCTTGAGGACTGAGATCACGATAAAAATGTAGGACACAAGGATCAGTAGATAAGGTGCGTTTATTATAGTGCTGACCACTAAGCCAAATATAATAAGAGGCATCCTGTCCGACATAATGCATGCAAAAGAAAAAAATGCAGTGTATTCACAGACAAAGTGTTCCATGGCAACGGGGGCACAAAATACCAGAGAGAGTAACATGTAAAATATCACCAAACTAATCGCGAGTGAAACCATCCAAAAAGCAATGACAAAATACAGGCAGAGTCTGTTGTGAATGAGGGTAGTGTATCTCAGTGGCTGACAAATGGCCAGATATCGGTCATAGGACATCAGCGTAAGCAGGAAAGTCTCAAAACCTGTAATACAAATTGTAACATTTATCTGGACAAGGCAGCTAATAAAGTCCATGGACCATCTTCCGGATAGGGTGCTGTGCATCAAGGGTGGCACCAGGTTCGTAATATATATCACTTCACAAAAGAGCAAATTGGCAATCAGATAGTACATGGGGGAATGGAGATGAGGGCTCTTCCATATTAGAAGGATTATCAGGGAGTTATCGATGCAGGTGAAAGTGTAGAAGAGGAATAGGAGAAGGAAGAATGGAGCTTTGTATTCTGTGAGACTTTCAAACCCAACGAAGAAGACTTCAACCACAATTGTTTTGTTCCTACGATGTGTCATCTGAAGACATAAAATGACAAACAGAAAGTGTTATTGAAGCCCAACTTTGGGCACAAAAGGAAAGAAAAACAGACCCCAGAATCTAGAAGAGCATATCTGGCTGCTATACTCGCCCTATCTCTGGTGCTGTCCTCCTTAGGCTCAACAGGCTCAACAGATTTTCCGAATGAAAAAAAAACTCAGACTGATGGACATTTTTGATCCCATAAACTCTCCTGAGTGATATCACTTACAGAGTATTGGTGATTTCATTGACCAATTATACATTAATGCAGAAGCATAACTAGAACATTCAGGGCCCCATTGCAAGAAACCATGAAGAGTTCCCCTGACTCCCAACTGGGGCCCTTCCCTCCAAGCCCAGGGCCCTTCTCACTGTTCCTGGGGCCCTTTACACCTGTTGCGGGACCTTTTATTATGGTCCTGAAGCAGGACCCTTTCATGTGTTCTGCAGCAGGCCCCCCCCACGATGGCGGGACCAGGGCTCAGTCGCAAGTGTGACCTTTGTGACCTTGGTAGTTCTGCGACTGGTGTTGGTAGTTTTTTTTATTTTTGTTAATTTTTTTTTTTTTTATGAGCCCTGTTGATGGGCTTTGGTGAAATATCAGGGGTCTATGCGGACTTCTGATGTTCAACCTTTGAGACAGAGAAATGAAATTGAGGACACACTCCTAAATTTCCATTTCTGCAGCCTCAGCTGCACAGAATGAATGAACAGGCACAGCTCTGTACAGAGCTTCTAGTTTATTCACAAACCAAAGCATAGTAAACACAAATGTAATAGGGTGTAGGTTGAGTGACCTCAACAGATGCAGCACCTTATCCATGGCAATAATAGAAAATAGGGAAATTAGAAATTGGGATTATGACGGTGCCCAACATTATATATAGAAATGCAGATTTGTTTAAAATGTATAATATTTTATTACAAGACAAATATAACAAAACAAGCATAGGTGCTTAAAATAACAGAGTAACATATAGTAACTAATACTGGCCAGAGTATCCATATGTCTGTAGTAGTGACTGGTAGTGAATCCCTACATGTTTCGCCAAACATTGGCTTCTTCAGGGTAATGTGTAATTACCAGTGTTAGACAATGGCTCTAATAACAGTGGATACAAAAAAAAAATTTCAGTAATTGGCTACAGATTAGTACTTGATTTACAAAGCATGCAAAATAACAAACGCATATACCAAACTGATCGTGTGGCATGGCTCATGATATCACCCACCATGTAGTCCCCGCCTACCTAAGAGTGCCTCCACGGGCAGGGCGCGCACCAAAGGAATCCAGCAACCATGGGGATGGCGCCGTATTCAAGTGGCTACAGGGGACATGTAAGGACCAGGCTAAAAATAGAGAAAAAAATAATAATGAAAAAAAAAAATATATAAGGAGGGAGGAAATTTAAGATTAAGGACATAGTGAGACTAATGAGCCATGCCACACGATCAGTTTGGTATATGCGTTTGTTATTTTGCATGTTTGTAAACCAAGTACTAATCTGTTGCCAATTACTACTACAGGCATATGGATACTATGGCCAGTATTAGTTAATATATGTTACTCTGTTATTTTAAGCACCTATGCTTGTTTTGTTATTTTTGTCTTGTAATAAAACATTATACATTTTAAACAAATCTGCATCTCTATATATAATGTTGGGTACCGTCATAATCCCAATTTCCAATTCCCCTATTTTCTCATAGTAAACACAGTTTACCATGCCTCAGTTATGAACGGGACATTACCGATTACTGACTCTGTCCATTCAGAAAAGGAAGGAGCCGGTACATTACATATTTACCAGCCCCTTCCCCTGGAGAAGGGGGGGGGGGAGTCCGGAGAGCACACAGGGACCTAGGGGCAGCAGGACCTGGATAGGAGGAGCAGTGGGGCAGCATATAGAGGAACCGATCCCACTATAACCATTTGACCATATTGGGTCAGCGGTGTCAGCACTATCTTTGCCATTTTGTTTTACATGACTGGGGATTCATGGCCAGTAAATTAATGTGGCTGGTTAATTGTTGTAGGTTTCTAAGGACGTGGTTTGGCACACACTGCTGCCTTAAAGTGGAGTTCCACCCAAAAATGAAACTTCTGCTAATCGGATCCCCCCCCACTCCAGTGTCAAATGGCACCTTTCAGGGGGGAGGAGGGAGCATATAACGGTATAATCCAGGTATTTTCTCCCACTTCCGGGCATAGATCACCGCAGGCTCCGCAGTAATCTTTGCCATGTCCGGCCCCTCCTCCGCCCCCCCCCCACTATCTTCTGGGAGACGCACAGGTCCCAAAAGACAGCAGGGACCAGTGAGGACGGGCAGCGCGACTCGGGCATGCTCAGTAGGGAACAAGGTTGTGAAGCCTCAAGGTTTCACTTCCTGATTCCCTCCGCGAAGATGGCGGCGCCTCCACCCAAGAGCGGAGGGACAGATCGGCTACTGGTGAGGACATCGTGGGTGCCCTGGACAGGTAAGTGTCCATATTTTGTAAGTCAGCAGCTGCAATATTTGTAGCTGCTGACTTTTTAAAAAAAAAATGGCAGAATTCCGCTTTAACAACCATTGGCAGGAAGCTGTCATATATTGCTACAATATATAACAGCTTCCTGTCAATGGTTGTTAAGGCAGCTGTGGGTGCCGAACTATGTCCTTACAAACTGATGTCAACCAGCTACTATAATAATATTGCTACTGTACATGCAGACTCAGCATTCTAGCTATCCAACTACTTGTTATCCCTGGTTGTCATGCTTTTATATGGGGTCAACCCCTACAGCATTTAGGTTCTGCCCACCACCAGAGGAAGAAGAGGCTGGATGGTGATTGGACCACAGACACTTAGGGAAAAAAAGTATGTATAAGGATTTATTTTAATGGTCAAGAGCGTGTAGGTGGGGTACAGCATGATGCAGCGACAATAATTTACACAGTCAGGTGCAATGGAAAACTTGTATTAACTAGGTAATACTACAACAAGTCGCAAAAAAAAAAAAACAGGTGGGACAGCTACCCAGCTGGGCTCACTCACAGTTTCCAATAATGTGAAAAATTAGGTTCCAGCTGAGATGGGACAGATTGCGACCTGGCTGTCTCATGCCCAGTCAAGAAGGGGTCAAGATTGATGTGACCTTATGCTTTCCCTAACACTAGTACTGCTTCTAACAGACAGTGTACCTTTCCCTACTCTATCCACTCACAAAAGAATGCCAAACCCAGGGGCCAGGGTTATAAATAGACTCTGCCAGACCTAAGATGGCTGCCAGAGTCACATGGGAGGCCAGCATCCAATCGGATTGCTGCTCCAGTGACTCAGGAAACCATAGAGGAACCATGGTGCTGCTCTCATTGGGGAGAGGTAAATTGTGGTGGTGGTGAAGAGCTGCTGAGCCCAGAGTGCACAGTTGAAGTTAAAAGAATCCACATATTGTATATTTAAGCGGCTCTGTCATGTGGTTAACAAACATAGAACAAACTACGTACCCAAAAAAAAAAGAGTTTTTTTTACTCCCCTGTTCCTCCAGTTTTCACTCCTGCAGAGAGCTTCACATCCAACACAATTCCAGGTGTCTCATATTAACCACTTATATTTAAACAAATGAAATATATAACATTTTTATCACACAAATAGAGTTTTCTTTTGGTGGTATTTAATCACCGCTGTTTTTTGTTTTTTTTAAATATATATATATATATATATATATATATATATATATACCGTATTTATCGGCGTATAACACGCGCCGGCGTATAACACGCACCCCAAGTTTAGGAGAGAATTTTAAGGAAAAAAAATTTTTAGGAGGGAAGTTTAAGGAAAAAAAAACTTACATTAAAATGCCCATCAATGCAGCCTTATCTGTCCATCTGCAGCCTTTTCAGTGTCAGTGCAGCTTTGTCAGTGCAGCCTTGTCAGTGCAGCTTTGCCCCAGTGCAGCCTTGTCAGTGCAGCTTTGCCCCAGTGCAGCCTTGTCAGTGCAGCTTTGCCCCAGTGCAGCCTTGTCAGTGAAGCTTTGCCCCAGTGCAGCCTTGTCAGTGAAGCTTTGCCCCAGTGCAGCCTTGCCTCAGTGCAGCCTTGCCCCAGTCCAGCCATGTCAGTGCAGCTTTGTGTACTCTGTGTAGATTAAAAAAATGGCGCCGAGACTGCAGGGAGCCGAGATACACATACTCGAGTGTTCTCGGCTTTTTCCGGCGCCGCCATCACGCCCAGTCCCGCCCCTGGACCTGTGTTATGTCCATCATAGGGCGGGACTGGGCGTGACTGTGAGCGGCGCCGAAAAAAGCCGAGAACACTCGGGTATGTGTATCTCGGATCCGACAAGAGCCGAGATACACATACCCGAGTGTTCTCGGCTTTTTTCGGCTCTGCTCACAGTCACGCCCAGTCCCGCCCTATGATGGACATAACACAGGTCCAGGGGCGGGACTGGGCGTGACGGCGGCGCCGGAAAAAGCCGAGAACACTCGAGTATGTGTATCTCGGCTCCCTGCAGTCTCGGCGCCATTTTTGAATCTACCCACGGCTGTGTATGTCGGCGGCGACCGCGGCAATTGCCGCGATCGCTCCGATGACACAGAAATCGGCGGGGATCGGCCTATAACACGCACCCACGATTTTCCCCTGATTTTCAGGGGAAAAAAGTGCGTGTTATAGGCCGATAAATACGGTATATATAATGTGTATGTATTTTTAATTATATAAATGAAAAAGACCAAAAATTTAAAAAAATATTAAAAAATGTTTTTCTACTTTCTGTGGGCACTGGTAGGTGGTGCTTGTGGGCACTGGTAGGGGGCACTGTTGTGCACTGGGAGGTGGCACTGGCAGGTGGCACAGGTGGGCACAGATGAGCTGGCGGGAGCTCTCCTTGATCGGGACCGATGTCCCTCTTAGAGCCGACGGTGATCGGCTTTTTTTTTCTCCTCACGTTATCAGCGAGAGGAGAAAAATAGCCGATTACTGGCTCTGTTTACATCACATGATCAGCTGTCATTGGCTGACAGCTGATCACGTGGTAAGGGGTCTGTGATCAGCCAAGTCTCATAGACTCGCTGATCACAGAGCACGCCGCGTGTGCCCTCCAGGGGGCACGCAGGCCGCTCGGGCACGGGAGGATATCAATAGACGTACTCCTGGCAAAGTAGGTCCTCGCTGTAGCTGTTATTCTGCTATAGCGCGGATCTGAAGCAGTTAAAATTATGAAAAAAGACAGCAAGCAAACATGCTGTCCCTGAAGTTGATGTCTTGAAATCAGAAAAAAATGGGCATCGCGGTTTGCCGTGTATGGGGCTGTGTATCCACAGACTGGTCAGGGTGCCTATGACTGGACCCATGTCCACAGTCAAAAGTGCCTACAATGGGCAAGTGAGCATTAGAACTGAACCATGGAGCAATGAAAGAAGGTGGCCCGGTCTGATGAATCACGTTTTCTTTTACATCATGTGCACGGCTGGGTGTGTCTGCGTCACTTTCCTGAGGAAGAGATGGCACTGGGATGCGCTATGGGAAGAAGGCAAGCCGAAGGGGGCATTGGAGCACTGAGGAGCTTCTAGTCCTCTGCTGCTGGTCACATGTTCAAAAAAAAAAACAGCACATACACTATGCTCTGGTCCTGCAAGAATTTCCATAGCCATTGGAATGCAATGTATAGGCTGATATCTGAGGTGAATGGTGTAATTAGTAAGGCAGACCCAGTCCAAGCCCTTTTAAGGATTAATATGGATCATTTTCCGTCCTTGGTGAAATCTTTGGCCCTCAACATTTTGTATGTGGCACGTCTTATCTTAGTCAGCATTATTGAAGTTGAATCCCAACTAGACGTAATTTATGCTTATGAAAGATTAATGACATATATAGACAGTAAAAAAGGGAGGACAGACCATATTGGCCCCATAAAGAATGAGGAAGGACATCTGGTTACAAAGGATGGGGAGATGGCGAAGGTATTGAATTTATTCTTCTCCTCAGTCCTCACAAGTGAATCGGGGGGCTTCAGTAACCAAAACTGCATTCCATTTTATTTAGCACTAAAATCCAGGCATTAAAAAACATCAAAATCCCAAAAATTCAGTTAAGGCAAAATATCAAAATACCAAAACTTTAAGCAACAACAAAAAGTTAATCCATTTCTACCAGTATATGATTTAAGGATCTAAGGATATTTCTATAGCAATAGGCGTTGTGTACTTACAATATTTCCCGTACTATTCATCTCACCGATCGCCCTGGGAATGTGGCCATTTGTATGATAAAGCTGCAGATCTGTAGGAAGATGTTGGAAGTCTCCATGTATGCCCATGCTCCGGCAGAGGATTGCCTCGGGGTCACATCTTGTCAGCCTTTGACAGACCCTTTTATATTATTCTGAAAAATGACTTACTTGGTTTCTCCCCGTGGTGTTCATTTCCCAGAGCTGTCAATTAGTTTATTTTTATCAACACTACAAATAAAAATAAACATTAGGATTGCATCAGAGGAAGCCTTTGGTGGTATCAGACTATAAACTATGTACAAACAAAGAAAGAACTCTTTTGTAGGTGGAAATCTCTGTTCTATAACTGAATAGAATTGTGATTGTAATAAGTGTAGCTATGCCCCCTTAGGGGTTGCTGAAAGTTGTGGTTCAACCGTCACCCGGCCCAGCCCGACATCCATCTTACAGTCACTCAGTAACACAGACCAGTTCATAGTTTTGTTTTGTTTTATTGAGGGGCTTAAACTTGGATGGGTAATAGGGGATTATGGGATGCCCAGCATTGTAGAACAATCAATTGTGAATTTTAGAACAATCAGTTGGGACAATTATGTACACTCCCTATACATACACCTCAGGCTGGGTTCACACTATCTTTGTAAGTGGCTCACAGCAGGGGTCTGGTGCGTCCCCGTTCACCGTTTCAGGTCCGATCTCAGCCTGAATTTTTGGCTGAATTCGGACCCAAAACGGACTAAAAGATGCACAGGACCCCTGTGTAAATTCGCACCAGAGCCACAGTGGAGATATGTGAACCGGCTTCATAGAGAACCGGTCTAATTCTCCTGCATCCAATTCGCAATAGTGTGAACCCAGCCTCAATCTTTTCTTCAGCACAAACTCTTGCTGCACCCTATTCCTCCTCCAGGACTTCCCTTGCTGCAGACGGTTCCTCCCCTGGACCAGCTAGCACCGCATGGGTAGGTCTGACACTGCTTCAGCCGGGCCTCACTGAACTGCCTTTTGGGGGCAGGGACCTTGGGCCCCTGTGGTGTAGAAATAGTTCAGGTGCTAGCTGTCCTCTGCTCAGCTACCACTCCCAGATAGGTCTCTTCGGGTCCTGCCAGCCAGCCTGGCTGCAAAGACCTCTTTCCACTGCCCTTCCCACAGTCCTCTCTTCCGGGTCCTCTGCCCTTCCCACAGTCCTCTCTTCCTGCACTCATCTCTCAAACTGCAATCTCCCAGTTCTCTCTGGCATTCCTCCCCAGTCCTCCTGACTGTGCTCATTCACCAGCCCTCCTGGCTGTGACCAGTTGTCCTCCCTTGAGAATCTTAAAGTGTTCTCTCCTGCTGTTCTCTCTCTTGCTCTCTCATATGCCTCTGTTTCCAGGATCTCTTCACTCCTCCCGGGTGCACCCGAGCCCCAGCCCAGGGTCACCCCCCAGACCGGGGAGCTCCCCATGGGCCTGACAGCTTCCACACTCTCTCACTCCAGCTCCTCCACTCGACAACTCCTCCCCAGCTGGGCTGACCCCAGGTATTTAAGGAGGCCTACCCCCTGCCAATCCAAGTTGGGGATTAGACAGTGCTCCTTAAGATACCCCAGGCAGCTCCACCTCTCTTCCCCTCCTCTCCTTACAGCACTTTCTAGAAGTAAGAGGGTGGTGACAGTGAAGACCCTGAGCCACTTCCAGCCCAGAATGAAAACAAACAGGCCTAGCAACCAGCTAAGCCTGCCTAAATTCACCTACACCGCCATAGAAAAACCTCACTCTAGCACCTTACTAACTAGAGGGTGCTACACTAGCAAAAAATAAATATATTTGCACTGTAACAATTCTAAACAAATAACAGTAAAAAACGAATTTCCAACAAAAAGATTTTTATAACAATTTCATAAAAAAACTTTTTTTTACACTCAATCAACACTCAGGACCCGAAAGCTGCAACCCATGCTGTGTCTGGCTGTGGCTCTAATTTCTGAGCCACCTGAGATGCTGGACCGTTCCCTGGACAATTCCTTGGACAATCTTGCATTGTACCTTGTTTCTGATGAACCTTGAACTCTTTGCTCCTCCCATGAACTTCCTATTTTAGTCATGCCTTTGCACTTCCTGTTTGCCAGATTATTGTGCTCCCTCCAGCCAACATCTTGCTGTTGTCGCTCCTGCTGCCATCTGTGTCTTCGCTACCACGCCTTACTGACCTTTGGCATGTTCCTGGACGATGCTTCTACTTGTTTACAGCCTGAACTGCTTGTTACCTGTGCATGGGTACAGCGTGGTGCAGTGGCAGCAACCAGTTCAGGTGCAGTAGATAGAATTTGTATCAAATCCAAAGTTCAATGTTTAACAACAAGTCCAGTGGGAAGGCAACTTGAGCGGGAGCACTCACAGGTTGTAGCAGAGTAGGTCTCAGTGGAACTGGCAGCATCTGTTTTGAGGGGCTAAATGCAGCCTAGCCAGTCCGTACCCAAGCAGGGAGACTTCCAAGATGAGCGGCGTATTCCTATCCTTTCCCTGTCAGATGGGTGAACTGTCCCTACACTACCCACACGCAAAATGCACATCAATCCGAGGAGCCAGGGTCAACAGACCCTAAAGGAATTCCCTACTCAACTTACCGACCAGCCTACAACCAACCAAATTATCCTGTCCAACAGTATACGTTAAAAACAGGGGTTTAGTTTGCACACATTTTCAAATACATGCATAAGCTACAGAGCCCCATCAAGGCACCCCAGTATTTTCTGTAGTCCCAACTCTAAATTTTGAGAGCCTCCACAGTGGAAGCACATGCATTATAATAGATATACAGAGGGCAGGTGACTCTGCCCGATCTAAGATGGCCACCAGAGTCACATGGGCTGCTAGATTTCAGCAAAATTGCTGCCCCAGTGACCCAGGAAACTATACAGGAACCATGTTCCTCTCAAATTCCTCTCCCTTTGCAATGCCACTGCGGTTAAGCACCTCCTGCAGTGGAAAAAATAGACTGCACCTGCCTACACTCCCCCGCTCTTTGACAGATGCTGTCCCCAGCATAGAACATAGTAAAGAACAACATGAAAACTGCAACAAATAGAATTATTGTACAACAGGTAAAAGTCCAACTAACATAATCAGAATACTTTGCAGTTAGACCACAAAGGGCAGAAAGCCTCAATGTTCTCTGTGGAGTCATGTTGCAAGTAGCCTTCTTCTGGTTGAGTCTCCAGGGCCGCAAGTGTGTGAGGGTCGACTGGATATCCCATACCCCCCTTCGCCCAGGCCTGAGACCAATTCCTCAGACAGATCCGGACAGTCTTCCGTGCTCTCTGGGGTTGCTGGACTGTCTGTTGTTATACTAGGGCTTTCTGCAGCTCAATCATCGGGGGCCGGAGGCTCAAGTAAGAAAAGAGGCAGGTACCATTCATCAGGTGCTTCCTGCACAGGTGGGACATCTGCGGGATCAAGCGCCTCTCTATCTCCAGCTGGTCTAATGGAGCAGTCGCCACTCAGCATTCAAGGTATCAGCAGGTTGCGATGGAGACGTCTCTTGATGGGATTAGGCCCCTCTGAGACTGAGACTCAGTTCTGTTTTTACCCCTGTGTTATATTCATATATGCCTTTATGGGATTAGACTTCCCTTCCTGAACCTGGCTCTGCTATCACATACACCAATCTACTCACCCCACCTGATTTTTAATTTTATGGACCTGTCTGCAGGTACATATTTTTTCACGTCCTTTTCCTTTTTCTTTTTTTTTTCTTTCTTTTTCCTTTTATTCAATTTTCATTTTTTTGCTCTGGTTCTTTTCCTTTCTTCTTTTTGATATGACATATTTATTGGATGCTGACATAGAACATGAAATTCAGTCTGCTTTTTCCTGTGAACAATCCTCTTTGAACAGTGGTGAAGATTCACTTCAGTCTCTGTTCAGAAATCATAAAAAACTTACTATTAAAATTTTTAAACAGAAAATGAGATATTTCCTCTCTGAAATCCCACATTGAAAAGGGTATTATACCACGTGGCCTAAGAGAACGAGTTACTCCAGCTGGGCATCTTCACACTCCTCCCTTTATTGAGGCATGGAAGGCCAACTGTGTGAAACGAGGCCTCGAGATAATGCAGATGATTGTGGGAGAGGGACAGTTCCAATTAGAAGAAATCAAAGCTGAAATAGAGATACAGTAAGTGTCTGGCTACTTGAACCCTTTAAAACGGACCCCTCCTTCGATAAATATAACGAACTCCTTAAAAAAGAAGTAGAAAAAACACAAAAAAGCCTGAAAATTCATAAACAGGATAAGTTTAAATAGAATCTACTGGACCTTGAACGTGGTGATCTATTTGATCCCATGATCTATATAGGTAGAAGTAGATCACGTAGAAGTAGAGGAAGAAATAATAAATCAAAAAATTCCCATAGTTCTAAGACCAATCGTAAACACTATTCATCCACAGATAGTGATAGTGAACACAAAGACCCTTCCGTGACTTTTTTAGAGAAGGACCAACCCCCTTTAGACAGCCCTACCACAGACACAGGAAAAACCAAACCAAATACAAAAGGCAAGACATCCACACATCAGTCCCCACCTCGTCAGGGGAGGGCACGGGAAAAACGCAAGAGTCAACGACAACCGAGGAGCAAAACACACAGAACATAGAAGATCCCTTTACCACACATGATCCCGTCCTTTCCAGTGCCCCTCAAGATATGAAGGTAGTTAACCTCACTCAATTCCCGCTGAATGAACACCATCTTTCATTATTGAAAAGAGGCCTTTCATTCTCCCCAAATCAGGGATGAATGAATTCGAGGTCTATAAAGATATTTCCCTTTACCTTAGAAAAGTGATCTTTAAATACTGGCATACTTCAAGACATGACGGTCTTCAATTGACTCAAACAAATAAGGATGAAAGAGATGCTCTAGACGCCCTAGTTTCTTTCCTACAGGAGAATGTTGACTCAGACAGAAACAGAGACCTCTCAGCATCAGCACGCATTCACTCGCCCGGCGAATATACCCATTAAATCAGTCAAAATGCCCCCATTGTCTAAGTACAAACCAATTGAATTCTTCTTGGCGCAAGTTAAGAGGGACTTGTCTTGGGTTAACTGGAAATATAAGGGCCTCTATAATCTCTCTCGGGAGGAGAGGAAAGCACTCAGGGAACTTGAGGAGGCCCCAGGCATTGTCATCAAGGGCAGTGATAAGGGCGGTAATGTGGTCCACCTTACTGAGGACCAATATGAGAATGAAGTAAGGAGACTGCTTGGCAATGAGTCTACGTATCGTAAACTACATTCCAATCCATTCCCTGCCATTGTCAATGCTCTCAACTACTTACTGAGCCTTGGCCTGGAAGAAAAATTGATCACCAGGAAAGAATTCAATTACTTACGGGTCGCACAGTTTAACACCCCAACATTTTACATCATACCTAAGCTTCACAAGTCGTTACATAATCCACCCGGCAGGCCCATAGTTTCTGCTGTCAATGGCCCCCTGGAAAAAATTGGAAAATTAATTGATGCATTCATAAAGGAATTGGTCCATGACCTATCCTCTTATGTGCAGGACACCAGGGACGTACTGTTGCGACTGGACGCTATGGCGCTGCCGGCTGGAGCTCTCTTAGTGGGGATCGACGTGGAATCCCTATATACGTCGATCCCCCATGTCTGGGGGCTGAGGGCAGGGCGGTCCAGTTCTTCCTTGATAGGAAATTCCCACTCCTCAGACACCAGAATGAATTTATAGGTGAGATTCTAACCTTCTTATTGGAACATAACTGTTTCCAATTCACGGGAACCTACTACCAACAGATCAGGGGTACCTCAATGGGAGCCCCTTGGGCCCCCTCATATGCATGCCTTCACTTGGGCATGTGGGAGGAGGAACTGGTATACACGTCGCCAATGTACCTCGGCCACAGTCGCATGTGGCTGAGGTAGATTGATGACGTGCTGATGATCTGGGATGGTACCGAACAGGAGCTGCTGCAGTTCATGAATGAACTCAACACTAATGAGCTCAACATCAAACTCACCTTTACTGCTCACCCCCACACCCTCTCCTTTCTTGACCTAACTATAGGAGTTGATAATGGATTCATCAGTACCAAAACCCATCGGAAATCTACAGCAGCAAATACTCTTCTTTTAGCCACCAGTGATCACCCTAAGTCTTTGATTAGGGGAATACTGGTTGGTCAGTTTCTTAGAACACAAAGAAACTGTTCCAACAAACAAGACTTTATGTCTGAATCTAGGGACCTCTACGGTAGATTCAGGGAAAGAGGCTACTCCCACTCATGTATTAGGAAAGCCAAAAGACATGCCATCCAGGCAGATCGACATTAACTTCTATTGAAAAAAAGATCCTAAACTTCAGAATGATAAACAGGAACCTCTCAGGATCATTACCAAATCTGTGGCCCAATGGGACCAGGTTAGGGTAATACTGAGCCAACACTGGCATATTCTCTCTGAATCGCACGCTCTAGGTAACCTTGTGGGTGTACGTCCTCTCCTCACTGCCTGTTGCTCTAGGAACTTGGGAGATTGCCTTATCCATTCTGAATATAAGAGATCACCCGCTCCTAATTGGCTCTCCCAACGTCCACCTCTAAAGGGTATGTTTAGATGCGGTGGGTGTTCGGTCTGTGGATATGCTGAACGCACGGACATGTTCACCGATTCTGAAGGTAAAAAACACTTCAAAATTCATAATTTTATTAATTGCAATACCATGAGAGTCATCTACATGCTAACTTGCCCTTGTGGGAATAACTATGTAGGTAAAACTAAGAGGCAACTTAAAGTCAGAATCGGTGAACACGTCCAAAGCATTCTTGATGATGAGCGCCCCATACCCTTGCAAATTTCATGGTGGGAATCCTACCAGAATTGCCTTTAAGGGTATCTAAAGACTGAACCTCCCCCAAAGAAGGGGTGACTTTGACAGAATCTTATGTCAAAAAGAAAAAATGTGGATATATAATTTAAATAGCATGCAGCCTTATGGGCTAAATAATGAATGCAGTCTTTCTGTATTCATTACACCCTAATCCTTACAAGTGAGATTCATCTCATGGTACCTAGCCTCTATTGAGTTCTTTGTCTGTAATTTTACTGTAATTTTACTTTCTAGTCTCTCTTGATTTATTATATCCATTTAATTATTCCTATTCATTTTTCAAGTTCATCTCTTCATTTTTATCTATATCATCTCTTCTTTTCTTTTGTTTGTGTTTTATTTTCATTTACTTTTATGGTTCCGTTCCTTTGTATTTTCATTTTTTCTTTGGATGTCTGTACCTGCGGACGGGTCTGTGAGAGCCAGAAATCTTGCTTGTTTGTAGGTGACCAAATACTTATTTTCCACCATGATTTACAAATAAATTTTATTTTTATTTTTATTTATTTATTTCAGGTACTTATATAGCGCTTTCAATTTAAACACGCTTGAAATTCTTTAAAAAATCAGACAATGTGATTGTCTGGATTTGTTTCCACATTTTGTCTCTCATAGTTGAGGTATATCTATGATGACAATTACATGCCTCTCTTTTTAAGTGGGAGCACAATTGAAGGCTGACTAAATACTTTTTTGCCCCACTGTGTATATATATATATATATATATATATATATATATATATATATATATATATATATATATATATACATAATCTCACAAAAGTGAGTACACCCCTCACATTTTTGTAAATATTTTATTATATCTTTTCATGTGACAACACTGAAGAAATGACACTTTTCTACAATGTAAAGTAGTGAGTGTACAGCTTGTATAACAGTGTAAATTTGCTGTCCCCTCAAAATAACTCAACACACAGCCATTAATGTCTAAAATGCTGGCAACAAAAGTGAGTACACCCCAAGTGAAAATGTTCAAATTGGGCCCAATTAGACATGTTCCCTCCCCGGTGTCATGTGACTCATTAGTGTTACAAGGTCTAGGGTGTGAATGTAGAGCAGGTGTTCTAAATTTGGTGTTATCGCTCTCACTCTCTCATACTGGTCACTTGAAGTTCAACATGGCACCTCAAGGCAAAGAACTCTCTGAGGATCTGAAAAAAAGAATTGTTGCTCTACATAGCCTAGGCTATAAGAATATTGCCAAGACCCTGAAACTGAGCTGCAGCACGGTGGCCAAAACCATACAGCAGTTTAACAGGACAGGTTCCACTCAGAACAGGCCTCGCCATGGTCGACCAAAGAAGTTGAGTGCACATGCTCAGCGTCATGTCCAGAGGTTGTCATTGGGAAAGAGACGTATGAGTGCTGCCAGCATTCCTGCAGAGGTTGAAAGGGTGGGGGGTCAGCTTGTCAGTGCTCAGACCATACGCTACACACTGCATCAAATTGGTCTGCATGGCTGTCATCCCAGAAGGAAGCCTCTTCTTAAGATGATGCACAAGAAAGCCTGCAAACAGTTTGCTGAAGACAAGCAGACTAAGGACATGGATTACTGGAACCATGTGAGCAGCAAAAAAGTGCGTCTTGCCTACAGTCAAGCATGATGGTGGGCGTGTCATGGTATGGGGCTGCATGAGTGCTTCCGGCACTGGAGAGCTACAGTTCATTGAGGGAACCATGAATGCCAACATGTGCTGTGACATACTGAAGCAGAGCATGATCTCCTCCCTTTGGAGACTGGGCCACAGGGCAGTATTCCAACATAATGACCCCAAACACACCTCCAAGGCGACCACTGCCTTGCTAAAGAAGCTGAGGATAAAAGTGATGACTGGCCAAGCATGTCTCCAGATCTAAACCCTATTGACAATCTGTGGGGCATCCTCAAACAAAAGGTGGAGAAACGCAAGGTCTCTAACGTCCACCAGCTCCGTTATGTCATCATGGAGGAGTGGAAGAAGACTCCAGTGGCAACCTGTGAAGCTCTGATGAACTTCATGCCCAAGAGGGTTAAGGCAGTGCTGGAAAACAATGGTGGCCACTAAGGATGAGCTCCGGTGTGTTCGCATGCTGCACGTGCCGAGCCCGCCGGGAAGTCGGCAATGCGCTGCGCTAATCACAGGCAGTGAGACATTTCCCAATCTCTGCAGCTGCACGTTGGGAAATGTCTCACTGCTTGTGATTAGCGCAGTGCGGAGTTCCTGGTGGGC
Source organism: Aquarana catesbeiana (assembly GCF_042186555.1). Classification (NCBI taxonomy): domain Eukaryota; kingdom Metazoa; phylum Chordata; class Amphibia; order Anura; family Ranidae; genus Aquarana; species Aquarana catesbeiana. Next base: position 962,370,014 of record NC_133324.1, read on the forward strand.
TCAGCGCATGCAGCATGCAAACACGCCGGAGCTCATTCTTAGTGGCCACACAAAATATTGACACTTTGTGCCCAATTTGGACATTTTCACTTAGGGGTGTACTAAGTGGTTTAGACATTAATGGCTGTGTGTTGAGTTATTTTGAGGGGATACAAAAATTTACATTTTTATACAAGCTGTGCACTCACTCCTTTACATTGTAGCAAAGTGTAATTTCTTCATTGTTGTCACATGAAAAGATATAGTAAAACATTTACAAAAATGTGAGGGTTGTACTCACTTAACACCATATATTACATTGCATTCCTGCAAGTTTAACACCATATATTTCATTGCGTTACTGCAAGTTTAATGCCATATTTTGCAATGAGTTACTGCAAGTTTAACGCCATATATTTCAGTGTGTTACTGCAAGTTTAATGCCGTATATTTAATTGCATTACTGCAAGTTTAACGCCATATAGTTCTGCGCATTACTGCAAGTTTAATGCCATATATTTGATTGCATTACTGCAAGTTTAAGCCATATAGTTCTGTGCGTTACTGCACGTTCGATGCAGTATATTGCAGTATATTATAGTGTATCTGTGGCGTGTGTCTGTGTAGTGAATACTCAAATGAAAGTGCACCAAACACCACTTACCATTGATTAACCACTTGCCGACCACTGTACGCCGATGTACGTCGGCACAATGGCAGCAGTGGGCAAATTGGCATACCTATACATCCCCTTTAAGAGCCGGGGCTAGCACAGTGTGACCGTGCCCGCGGGACCGGCGGACTCGATGTAAACAAGGCATTTCCCCATTCTGCCTTGTGTCATGACAGAGATCACTGCTCTCTGTCATCGAGAGCAGTGAGCGCCGTCATGTGAGTAGTAGCCCATCCCCCCACAGTTAGAATCACTCCCTAGGACACACTTAACCCCTTCATAGCCCCCTAGTGGTTAACCCCTTCACTGCCAGTGTCATTTACACAGTAATCAGTGCATTTTTATAGCACTGATCGCTGTATAAATGACAATGGTCCCAAAATAGTGTCAAAAGTGTCCGATTTGTCCTCCATAATGTCGCAGTCCTGATAAAAATCGCAGATCGTCGCCATTATTAAAAAAATTAAAAATAAAAATGCCATAAAATTATCCCCTATTTTGTGGATATGAAAACTTTTGCACAAACCAATCAATACACGCTTATTGCATTTTTTTTTACCAAAAATATATAGAAGAATACATGTTGACCTAAACTGAAAAATTGTTTTATTATATATTTTTGGGGATATTTATTATAGCAAAAAGTAAAAAATATTGCGTTTTTTTCAAAATTGTCGCTTTTTTTTTGTTTATAGCGCAAAAAATAAAAACCGCAGAGATGACCAAATACCACCAAAAGAAAGCTGTATTGGTGGGAAAAAAAACGACGTCAGTTTTGTTTGGGAGCCACGTCGCACGACTGCGCAATTGTCAGTTAAAGCGATGCAGTGCCGAATTGCAAAAAGTGCTCTGGTCAGGAAGGGGGTAAATTCTTCCGGGGCTGAAGCGGTTAAAGTGCATCCACGTACACATTTACACATCTTTATTACATTTTGCTAATAAGCACCCCCTACTCCCCCATCATGTCTGGGAGGACAGCAAGGAGAGGCAGATGTTCCCATGGCACTGTGAGGGGGCCAGCAGCGTATGTGTCCACAGGCAAAGGTGGACGTGGTCAGTCCTCAGGCAGGGCATCATTCCCTCTGTTTAGTGATGTTGCCCGTGCTATCCAGCCACAGCATTCAGTGGTGGTGGACAGGCTTACTAAACTGTCCTCATCCTCCGTCACCCAAGCAGAGACTTGTGCGCAGTCCCCTGGAGTCCAGGAGGAAATTGAGGGTGAGGCACAACTCCAACGAGGCAGCCATAATAGAAGAGTAGAGAACAGCCCCCCTATTCTAATACATTGTGGAGCTTTTATCTCCCTGCCCAGTTCCCACAGCTCAGCTGTCTGGGCCTTTTTTAGTACATGTGCAGCCGATCGCACTGTAGCGATTTGCAAACTTTGTCTCAAGCACATCAAGCATGGCAAAAACGCCATCAATTTGGGTACCACATGCTTGACAAGGCATTTAACCTCCCATCACTCAGTCCATTGGCAAGAGCACCTAAAAGCAACACAAAAGGGGCACAAATTTGTCCCTCCTCCTTACTCACCTCAGTCTGTCCCTGCTATACCTCATGACCTCTCAGCAGCCTCCACTGAAAGGGATGATGGTATAGTGCAGGGTGTCCAAGGTACTTGCAGAACATCTGCCAGCAGCACACCACCAGCTGCAGACTATAGCCGGCAAATTTCTTTGCCCCATCTGCTGCAGTGGAAAAAAAAATACAGTCCCTGCCAACCACATGCCCAGCATCTAAATGCAAGCTTGTTAAAGATGCTGGCTCTACAACTTCTGCCTTTCTGCCTGGTGGATTCTGCCCCCTTCTGAGATATTACAGAATTTGGTGTACCACAATAGCAGGTTCCCAGTCACTATTTCTTTTCACATAAGGCCATTCCAGCCCTGTACCAATCACATGGAAGGCAATGTTGTGGCATCGTTGGGCAAAGCAGTCAGCCGCAAAGTCCATGTTACTGCTGACACGTGGTCCAGCAAGCATGGGCAGGGATGATATATTTCGTTCACAGCACACTGGGTAACTCTGCTTGCAAAAAGAGAAAGAGGTACCAGATAATCTCATAGGATCGGAGTGCTGGATAAATGTAGAACCCAGCACTGGGAGTGGAGATACTGAATCACCCCGGTTGGAGTGGTGCCCTTTACTTTAGATACCGAAATAAGAAAGCATACGAGGAAAAAAAGGTAGTGGGAAAGAAGCCAAATAGTTCTACAGGATAAAAGGATTGGGCAATCTGTGGTCTTCTCCCAACAGTTAAAAATATCTTTAAGATATATTTAACTGTTGGGAGAAGACCGCAGATTGCCCAATCCTTTTATTCGAGTTGCAAGCAGAGTTACCCAGTGTGCTGTGAATGAAATATATTGCCCATGACCATGCTTGCTGGACCACGCGTAAGCAGTAATGTGGACATTGCAGCTGACTGCCTTGCCCAACAATGCCACAACATTTCCTTCCACGTGACAGTACAGAGATGGAATGGCCTTATGTGAAAAGAAATAGCAACTGGGAACATGCCATTGTGGTACAGCACATTCTGCAAATTCTTGGAAGGGGGCAGAATCCACCAGATGAAAAGGCAGAAGTTGAAGTGCCAGCAGCTTTGACATTTAGATGCTGGGCATGTAGGTGGCAGTGACTGTATTTTTTTTCGCTGCAGCAGATGGGGCAGAGACATTTGCCAGCTATAGTCTACAGCTGGTGGTGTGCTACTGGCAGATGTACTGCAAGGACCTGGGACACCCTGCACTATACCATCATCTCTGTCAGTGGTGGCTGCTGAGAGGTCATGAGGTATAGCAGGGCAGACTGAGGTGAGTAAGCAGGAGGAAAAGAATTGTGCCCCTTTTTTTTTTTTTTTTTGTTTTATGTTAATTGATTAGAAATAGGAAAAAGGAAACGGACGATGTCAGGTTTGCTACCTGAATCCCTTTTAGTAGATAATAAGGGGAGGCGCCGGTCGGAGACTGGCCCTATAAATGACTATACAGATCTGCACCGCCAGATATAGATGAACAAGGTTATTTTGCAGCTGTAATCTGTATGTTATATTGTTTTCTTTCTGTTGTATTGAACAAAAAATAGGGGATTGTTGCCTGGATCAACCAATAGGTTAGTTAAATAGATGGTCGTTTTAACGGATAAGTATCAAAAAATCATGCAGGCAGAAGTCTGCATGCAGTTCCAAGATGCCCTATGAATCATATAACAAAAACATAAGAGAAAGAGTTCTCTAAAAGAGGGTCAGCAGGGAACACTGATGTTGATACAGATCAGCTTTATTTATTACCAAATAGTAAACCAAATTAAATACAAAAGAAAGTGAAAAAACCAGCAATAATGACTGACGGTTACCACAAACCAGTTAAAATGGGACAACGTTGTCACAAGGGGTAATTAAAAACATATGGGAGCCGCGGCTTCACATCCACTCATACACGTCATACACATCTCTAGGTTGTAAATAAGGTATAGTAAGCTAAGTGATATAATGAAGATTAAGTATTGCTGCCCTATTAAAGTACCAGTCATATGTAGCAGTTGGCAAAAAAGTGTTTTAGAAAGTCCTGTATGATGGGGGCAGGTCATATATCAGTAGCAGAGATGTGGGTGGATGGACAATCTGGCAATTAATGAGGTATACTGTGGTTCAATTTAGATGAATCGATCTGCTGAGAGGTGAGCAATGCCCAGTTATTGCACACATTATATGTATAGCAGCTGTTTAGATGGCAAATCAGATCATGTCCCGGTTCCAGCAGATAGATATAAATTGTGCAGTTCAAGTAGCAAAATATATGTCCATGGAGACAAGTATAGGAGGTGCAAACAATACTGACATACTTTTATAAAGACGCTGAATGAAATGGAAGGATCTCACCAGCCTCAGTAGCTCTGTCGTCAGGTTTGCAGTAAGTCCTCAGTCCGCAGTTCCTAAGTCTCTACATGGATAGGTGCCGCTGTAATAAGCGGATAAATGCCAAGATGAAGGAACCGTTTGTTGATGAAGCCGCCGTAAGGCAGGTGTCTCAGTATGGAGAGATGTTAATGGAGGAGACAAGCATCAGCTGTTGAGTTGTGCAGGAATAGACCGGATCAAATAGTACAGGTCGGATTGCCAGGTCGAATTGCCAGATCGAATAGCGCGCGGCTCCCAGTGACGTGCTGACGTCACACCGCTGACGCGTTTCACCAGCCAATGGACGCTGGTTTCCTCAGAGCGAGGAGGGGTCAGTGGTGAAGGGTTTAAATAGCCATTTAAGGGATGCAATTCCCATTTTTATCCACTAGATGTCACCATCTAGACCACTCACATGAAAGACATTCAGCAAAGGGAAAGGGGAAAAAAGAGACGTGCATATCAAGCACAAAAATAAAGCAAGTGAGAGCATCGATTGAAAGAGGCTAGGATAAAGTGACTTAAAAAGATTGGCAATAGAAAGAGTGAAGAAGTTGATTATTTATGGTATTAGCTATATTGAAAATTAGTTCTAGGATTTTACGGACAGGGTATCATTGTTCTAGGAAAGGTTGAAAGCTACATTCTGTGTTTAACCCCTTGGGGGCTAAGGAGTCTAAGTAGTACGTCCACATTTTTTCCTTCTGAAGGAGAATAGTGTCAAAGTCCCCTCTTCTGGGGGGTAAATTCAGCACATAGATCCCCTTAACTTTGAGGCCCTTTGGATTACTGTCATGAAATTTGGCAAAATGTACTGGGATAGGTCGATCGTCTTCTTTATTCTTTTTTTTATTCCTAATGCCACTGATGTGCTCACCAATCCGGGTTCGGAGTTGGCGTTTAGTCTTTCCTATGTAGTTTTTATTACAAGGGCATGTGAGCATGTATATGACGCGTGTCGTTGAACAATTAATAAATTGTTTGATTTGATAATGCCTACCTCCTCTCGGATTGGCGAACTCATCAGTGTGATCCACATATTTGCATATGTTGCAATGTCCACATGCATGCATGCCAGGGGGGGGTTTTCTTTCAGTGAGCCAGTTTTTATTGATGGTTCTGGTGTATTCTGAGTGGACCAAAAAATCACCCAAATTCTGTGCCCTTTTAGCTGTAAGTAGTGGTTTGGGGCTAATTAAATCTGTAATTAGAGGTGCTGATTTAAGGATGTGCCAATGTTTGTTGAGAATCTCTTGGACTTTTGTCCATTGTGCACCGAACCTAGTGATGATTCTCGGAAAATCATTTTCTAATTTTTCATGTCCTTGAGTGTTTTTCTGTGTAATTAGGAGATCCTCACGTTTTCTTTCTAATGCATTATTTTTAGCTTTTTAAGGCAATTGTGTGAGTATCCTCTTTTTCTGAACCTGTTGTACATCTCATGTGCTTCAGATAGAAATTGTTCATCCTCTGAACAGTTTCTCCTGATCCTTAAAAATTGTCCCGTTGGTATCCCTTTTATTAGGGACTTCGGATGATGGCTCTGTGCCAGGAGGAGGGTGTTGGCTGCTGTTTCCTTGCGGAACGTACTAGTCGCTATCCTATCTCCGCATCTGGTGATTTTTAAGTCAAGGAAGGAGAGGGCATCAGCAGAATAGGAATAAGTTAAATGAATATTCCTTTCATTATTATTGAGTTGGGACATAAATTCCTCGAGTTGTTCCGCTGTGCCCTCCCAAACCATGAGTATATCATCGATGTACCTTGACCACAAAGTGCAGTGGTCAAGGTACATCGAGGATTTGTAAACTACCTCCTCCTCCCAAAGGCCGAGGTGGAGACACGCATATGAAGGGGCCCATGGGGCACCCATACTGGTGCCTCTCACCTGCTGGTAAAATCTTCCAAGAAATTGAAAATAATTGTTGTTTAGCATGAATTCTAATGTATCAATAATGAACTCATTGTGGGCTCCCAATAGGGGGAAATGGATGTCCAGAAAGGTTTTGGATGCTTGGATACCCCAATGGTGGGGAATCGATGTATATAAGCTTTCAACATCTATTCCCACCAAAAGGGCATTTGATGACAAGGAGAAATGGGATAGTATAGAAAGTATATCTCTGCTATCACGGACAAAAGACCGTAGTTTTGTTACCATATCCTTGATCATCGAGTCCACAAACTTGCCTGTTCTCTCAAGTGGACCATTGATAGCTGAAACAATTGGCCTTCCAGGAGGGTTTGTGAGTGATTTATGTAACTTTGGGATTATGTAGAAGGTTGGGATAGTAATGTTATCAGCTCGGAGGTAAAGGTATTCCTTTTTAGTGAGTAGATTGGCTTCCATAGCTAGTTTTAACTTGGTGTTAAGAGTGTCTATCAGGGCTGGGAATGGGGTACAAGCTAGTTTTTTATAAGTAGATGTATCATTTAGTAGTCTGAAAGCTTCATCCTCATAGAGTTTTTCACTAAGTAGGACCACATTTCCACCCTTATCACTTCTCTTTATCACCAAGTTTGGGGCCTCCTGTAGTTCTTTTAATGCTTTTCTCTCAGAGCTGGTTAAATTACTTGATCCCAACCATTCCCAGTTGATCTTACCAAGATCAAGTTTAACCTGATCTAGGAATAGTTGAAGCCATTTGTGCTTTGATAAGGCTGGCATTTTTGTAGACTTGATCCTCAAATTGGATTTCCTCCTGATTGGGTGGCTATTTTCAGTTTCAGAGTCGCTATCGGCGTTTTCCTCTAATAAAGAAATTAAGTTATTAATAGCCTTTTTTCCCCTTTCCCTTTGCTGAATGTCTTTCATGTGAGTGGTCTAGATGGTGACATCTAGTGGATAAAAATGGGAATTGCATCCCTTAAATGGCTATTTAAACCCTTCACCACTGACCCCTCCTCGCTCTGAGGAAACCAGCGTCCATTGGCTGGTGAAACGCGTCAGCGGTGTGACGTCAGCACGTCACTGGGAGCCGCGCGCTATTCGATCTGGCAATTCGACCTGGCAATCCGACCTGTACTATTTGATCCGGTCTATTCCTGCACAACTCAACAGCTGATGCTTGTCTCCTCCATTAACATCTCTCCATACTGAGACACCTGCCTTACGGCGGCTTCATCAACAAACGGTTCCTTCATCTTGGCATTTATCCGCTTATTACAGCGGCACCTATCCATGTAGAGACTTAGGAACTGCGGACTGAGGACTTACTGCAAACCTGACGACAGAGCTACTGAGGCTGGTGAGATCCTTCCATTTCATTCAGCGTCTTTATAAAAGTATGTCAGTATTGTTTGCACCTCCTATACTTGTCTCCATGGACATATATTTTGCTACTTGAACTGCACAATTTATATCTATCTGCTGGAACCGGGACATGATCTGATTTGCCATCTAAACAGCTGCTATACATATAATGTGTGCAATAACTGGGCATTGCTCACCTCTCAGCAGATCGATTCATCTAAATTGAACCACAGTATACCTCATTAATTGCCAGATTGTCCATCCACCCACATCTCTGCTACTGATATATGACCTGCCCCCATCATACAGGACTTTCTAAAACACTTTTTTGCCAACTGCTACATATGACTGGTACTTTAATAGGGCAGCAATACTTAATCTTCATTATATCACTTAGCTTACTATACCTTATTTACAACCTAGAGATGTGTATGACGTGTATGAGTGGATGTGAAGCCGCGGCTCCCATATGTTTTTAATTACCCCTTGTGACAACGTTGTCCCATTTTAACTGGTTTGTGGTAACCGTCAGTCATTATTGCTGTTTTTTTCACTTTCTTTTGTATTTAATTTGGTTTACTATTTGGTAATAAATAAAGCTGATCTGTATCAACATCAGTGTTCCCTGCTGACCCTCTTTTAGAGAACTCTTTCTCTTATGTTTTTGTTTCTGTTGTATTGACCTGACTTTGCCCGTTGTGGGTGTTAATAAAAGTTATATTTGAAAAAAAAGAATTGTGCCCCTTTTGTGTGGCTTTCAGGTGCTTTTGCCAGTGGGCTGAGCAGTGTGAGGTTAAATGCCTTGTCAAGCATGTGGTACCCAAATGGCTGGTGTTTTTGCCACGCTTGATGTGCTTGAGTAAAAGTTTGCAAATTGCAACAGTGCGCTCGGCTGAACATGTGCTAAAAAAGGCCCAGACAGCTGAGCTGTGGGAAGTGGGCCGGGAGATAACAGCTCCACAATGTTATGGAATATGGTGGCTGCTCTCTACTCTTCCATGATGGCTGCCTTGTTGGGGTTGTGGCTCAGCTTCACTTTCCTCCTCTGCTCTATCTGGCACCCAAGTCACGGTAGTGACCTCATCATCATCATCTCCTCCATCCTCATTACCACTGGAGACAACTTGACAATATGCTGCGGCTGGGGGAACATGACTGCCAATCTGTGTACCAGTGTTCTCCCCTCTCTGTAGGCTCATGTTCCTGCCTTCCTTAACCTCAGAACCAACATCTGTATCAAGTAATGGCTGTGGATCATCAAGGAGCAAGTGGCTGACACTGTGTTCAAATAACTCAGCTGACGCCTCCATGCCTGATGCTGGGGCTATGGCAGGCAGATGTGGAGAAGGAGGCAGGTTTTGCCACTCTGGCAGCTGCAGTGGACTGCGCACTAGTCTCTGCTTGGGTGACAGAGGATGAGGAGGATGAGGATGGTTTAGTAAGCCAGTCCACACCTCCTCTGCATGCTGTGGCTGGATAGTATGGGCAACATCACTAAACAGAGGAAATGATGCCCTGCCTGAGGACTGACCATGTCATGTCTTGCCTGTGGACACATATGCTGCTGGCTCCCTTAGAGTGCCATGGGAACACCTGCCTCTCTTTGTTTTCCTCCCAGACATGATGAGGGAGGGGTGCTTATTAACAAAATGCAATAAAGATGTGGAAATGTGTACGTGGATGCACTTTAATCAATGGAAAGTGGTGTTTGTTGCACTTTAACTTGAGTACTCACTACACAGATACACTCCACTGATACACTTTAATATACTGCAGTAAAACTGCACTGATGCACTGCAATATACTGCGTCAAACATGCAGTAACCCACTGAAATATACGGCGTTAAACTTCCAGTAACGCACTGAAATATACAGCGTTAAACTTCCAGTAATGCACTGAAATATACGGCATTAAACGGCATGTAACGCACTGAAATAGTGCACATTTAACGCAGTATATTTCAGTGCGTTACTGGAAATTTAACGTTGTATATTTCATTGTGTTACATGCATTATGTTATTGTGTAACATACATTTATTGCAGTATATTTCTGGCGTTACTGCAAGTTTAACGCCGTATATTATACGCATATACTGTGTTAAGCGGCACTTAATGCACAGAAATATACGGCATTAAACAGCACGTAACACACTGAAATATACGGCGTTAAACTTGCAGTAATGCACAGAAATATACTGCAATAAATGTCACGTAACACAATGAAATATACGGTGTTAAACTTGCAGAAACACACTGAAATATACCGCGTTAAAGAGCACATGACTATTATGCCCTGTACACACGGTCGGACTTTCCGACAGAATATGTGCGATCGGAGCTTGTTGTCGGAAATTCCGACCGTGTGTGGGCTCCATCGGACTTTTTCTATCGGAATTTCTGACACACAAAGTTTGAGAGAGGCTATAAAATTTTCCAACAACAAAATCCGATCCTTTAAATTCCGATCGTGTGTAGACAAATCCGACGGACAAAGTGCCACGCATGCTCAGAATAAATTAAGAGACGAAAGTGTGTACGGGGCATTACTATTTCATTTGGAGATTTGGATATATCCGAATCTCTGAATAACCAAAAATGGAGCCGAATTTGTATTTGTACCAAAACTAATTGCACATGTCGAGTTCCAGGGGGGCAGTTGTCCACAGGAGATGGCTAGGACTAGTGTCTACCAGGAACGTAGGAGGCAGATGGGCCAGTTCAGATGGCAGAGACAAGGTCAGCAAACAGGCAAAAGATCAGTCCAATGTATACAAAAGATACGCTGCGCTAAGGTGAAAATATCAATCTGGAGATATCGTTTATAAATGTTTATTAGAATAAAAGCTCCCCACATTAGGGTACTCACATTTGCAAGGTGCGTGAGTGCACCAATCTGATAACAGTCTCCAAAGTTTGCCTCAAAGTTTGCCTGTCAGGAGGTATAAGCTGTGCATCGCATCTCAGTGGAGTGAAAGGCTCCATGCTCCGTCCTGGCCCCTCCCCTACACGTGTTCGACACAGGGTCACGTGTCTTCATCAGGGGGATGACATCACGCACCTTGCAAATGTGAGTACCCTAATGTGGGGAGCTTTTATCCCAATAAACATTTATAAACGATATCACACTATCCAGTTTTTCTTTTCCTTTATTCCTAACTGTGGAGTTGCTGCTGAAAACTGTGTATCTGGATTCCATCACTGAGCCGTGGGATAGCTCATAAGCGTGTTTAGACTCAGTCTCACAGCTGAGTCGCAAGCTCTGAGGTGAGCGGCTGTCCCCAGGGGGTCACTGGATGGCACTTGAGCATGGAATTCTGAGCACTAAGCACTAAGATTAATGCATGCACGTTGGATTTTTTATGAACTGTTTTTATGGACTTTATGTGCATTTTTTTCATAAATTGGACTTTAACCACTTCAGCCCCGGAAGGATTTACCCCCTTCCTGACCAGAGCACTTTTTACAATTTGGCACTGCGTCGCTTTAACTGCTAATTGCGCGGTCATGCAATGCTGTACCCAAACGAAATTTACGTCCTTTTCTTCCCACAAATAGAGCTTTCTTTTGATGGTATTTGATCACCTCTGTCGTTTTTATTTTTTGCGCTATACACGGAAAAAGACCGAAAATTTTGAAAAAAAAAGATATTTTCTACTTTTTGTTCTAAAAAAAATCCAATAAACTAAATTTTAGTCATACATTTAGGCCAAAATGTATTCGGCCACATGTCTTTGGTAAAAAAAATGTCAATAAGTGTATATTTATTGGTTTGCGCAAAAGTTATAGCGCCTACAAACTAGGGTACATTTTCTAGAATTTACACAGCCTTTAATTTATGACTGCCTATGTCGTTTCTTGAGGTGCTAAAATGGCAGGGCAGTACAAAACCCCCACAAATGACCCCATTTTGGAAAGTAGACACCCCAAGGAAATTGCTGAGAGGCATGTTGAGCCCATTGAATATTCATTTTTTTTGTCCCAAGTGATTGAATAATGACAAAAAAAAATTACAAAAAGTTGTCACTAAATGATATATTGCTCACACAGGCCATGGGCATATGTGGAATTGCACCCCAAAATACATTTAGCTGCTTCTCCTGAGTATGGGGATACCACATGTGTGGGACTTTTTGGGAGCCTAGCTGCATACGGGGCCCCGAAAACCAATCACTGCCTTCAGGATTTCTAAGGGCGTACATTTTTGATTTTACTCCTCACTACCTATCACAGTTTTGAAGGCCATAAAATGCCCAGATGGCACAAACCCCCCCAAATGACCCCATTTTGGAAAGTAGACACCCCAAGCTATTTGCTGAGAGGCATGTTGAGTCCATGGAATATTTTATATTTTGACACAAGTTGCGGGAAAGTGACAATTTTTTTTTTTTTTTTCTTGCACAAAGTTTTCACTAAATGATATATTGCTCACACAGGCCATGGGCATATGTGGAATTGCACCCCAAAATACATTCTGCTGCTTCTCCTGAGTACGGGGATACCACATGTGTGGGACTTTTTAGGAGCCTAGCCGCGTACGGGGCCCCGAAAACCAATCACCGCCTTCAGGATTTCTAAGGGTATACATTTTTTATTTCACTCTTCACTGCCTATCACAGTTTCGGAGGTCATGGAATGCCCAGGTGGCACAAACCCCCCCCCCAATGACCCCATTTTGGAAAGTAGACACCCCAAGCTATTTGCTGAGAGGCATGGTGAGTATTTTGCAGCTCTCATTTGGTTTTGAAAATGAAGAAAGACAAGAAAAAAAATGTTTTTTTTCTTTTTTTAATTTTCAAAACTTTGTGACAAAAAGTGAGGTCTGCAAAATACTCACTATACCGCTCAGCAAATAGCTTTGGGTGTCTACTTTCCAAAATGGGGTCACTTGGGGGGGTTTTGTGCCACCTGGGCATTCCATGGCCTCCGAGACTGTGATAGGCAGTGAAGAGTGAAATCAAAAATTTACACCCTTAGAAAGCCTGAAGGCGGTGCTTGGTTTTCGGGGTCCCGTACGCGGCTAGGCTCCCAAAAAGTCTCACACATGTGGTATCCCCGTACTCAGGAGAAGCAACAAAATGTATTTTGCGGTGTAATTTCACATATTCCCATGGCATGTTTGAGCAATATATCATTTAGTGACAACTTTGTACAAAAAAAAAAAAAAATTTGTCTCTTTCCCGCAACTTGTGTCACAATATAAAATATTCCATGGACTCGACATGCTTCTCAGCAAATAGCTTAGGGTGTCTACTTTCCAAAATGGGGTCATTTGGGGGGGGTTTGAACTGTCCTGGCATTTTATGCACAACATTTAGAAGCTTATGTCACACATCACCCACTCTTCTAACCACTAGAAGACAAATCCCTTTCTGACACTTTTTGATTACATGAAAAAAATTATTTTTTTTTGCAAGAAAATTACTTTGAACCCCCAAACATTATATATTTTTTTAAAGCAAATGCCCTACAGATTAAAATGTTTTTTTTTTCACACAGTATTTGCGCAGCGATTTTTCAAACGCATTTTTTGGGGAAAAAACACACTTTTTTACATTTTAATGCACTAAAACACACTATATTGCCCAAATGTTTGATGAAATAAAAAAGATGATCTTAGGCCGAGTACATGGATACCAAACATGACATGCTTTACAATTGCGCACAAACGTGCAGTGGCAACAAAATAAATACATTTTTAAAAGCCTTTAAAAGCCTTTACAGGTTACCACTTTAGATTTACAGAGGAGGTCTACTGCTAAAATTACTGCCCTCGATCTGACCGTCACGGTGATACCTCACATGCATGGTGCAATTGCTGTTTACATTTGACTCCAGACCGACGCTTGCGTTCGCCTTAGCGCGAGAGCAGGGGGGACAGGGGTGCTTTTTTTTTTCTTTATTATTTTTTTGCTTTTTTATCTTATTTTTAAACTGTTCCTTTCATTTTTTTTTTTTTATTTTTTTTTTTATCATTTTTATTGTTATCTCAGGGAATGTAAATATCCCCTATGATAGCAATAGGTAGTGACAGGTACTCTTTTTTGAAAAAATTGGGGTCTATTAGACCCTAGATTTCTCCTCTGCCCTCAAAGCATCTGACCACACCAAGATCGGTGTGATAAAATGCTTCCCCAATTTCCCAATGGCGCTATTTACATCTGGCGAAATCTAAGTCATAAAATGCTCGTAGCTTCCGGTTTCTTAGGCCATAGAGATGTTTGGAGCCACTCTGGTCTCTGATCAGCTCTATGGTCAGCTGGCTGAATCACCGGTTGCATTCTCAGGTTCCCTGTTGAGACAGGAGAGCCAGAGAAAAACACGGAAGATGGTGGGGGGGGCATTCTCTCCCACTGCTTGTAAAAGCAGTCTAGAGGCTAATTAGCCGCTAGAATTGCTTTTACATGAAAGCCGACCGCTGGCTGAAAAGAATGATACCAAGATGATACCTAAACCTGCAAGCATCATTCTGGTATAACCACTCAAAGTCGTGAATGGCGTACCTGAAGAAAAAAAAATGGTTAACAATAAAGCACAGTAAACGGTAAAGTATAAAAAATTGCATACCTGAAAAGCAAACATAATAAAACATAATAACAATAAAACATTGCAGAATAGAATACAGTAAAAAAGAGCAGAACAATAGAGAGAGAGAATAGAGAGAGAGAGAGAGAACAATAAAACGACAACTATTATTTTTTATTTTATATTTTTGTTTGTGTTTTTTTTTTTTTTTTTACACTTTTTTTGTAACTGTAACTTTTATAACTGTAACCGGTTCCAGGTTTGGGTCTCTCAAAATGCGATGGCATCTTGGGAGACCCTGTAAAAGTGTGCCTAGTCTGTGCAATGCTGTACCCTACGCTAATACTCAACTAGTGTATGGTAGAGTTCAAAACATTCACCAATGCAAAGACCAGGATTGTCAGGACAGGAGGGACAATAATAGTGGGTGTCACGCCTATATCCGCGCTTGCTGCAGACACATCTTTTTTGGGGGGTTCGTTGGGTAGGGGTACTTGGAAGGACATAAAAATGCCTCTCATGCAGCCGACTGCATTTGGTTGGGGATGTGAATGGGGGAAGTACGGGCGCTGCAGAAGTGGTGGGTTCCCAATTAGGATTGGCGAATGCAGCAGGAAGGGCACTATGGGCACGACGGGCCTGTGTTTGTCTTTTTGGTGGCAGCGGGACACTACTTGTGCTTGCCACCTCACCAGCTTGAGCTGCACTTATGGGACTCGCCACGTCACCAAGTGTTACTGCAGTGCTGGTTTGACTATGACTGGCGCATGCCAGTTCACCAAAACGCTACCAAAAAAACTGTTAGCGATTGCAGGGATCAGGCCTGACTCTGCGAACGCTGCAGTTATGAGTTTAGTGTTTTGTAAGTGACAGTGATCGATCGATACTGCACTTGGGTGGGCTGGGCCGGGCCGGGTGGAGGGACAAAACGCAGGTGCTAGCAGGTATCTGGGCTGATCCTGCTAACACTGCGTTTTTGGGAACCCTAAAGTGCTGGGGACGCCAGTAAAGATCTGATCGGATCAGATATTGATCAGTTCAGATACTATACCACTAAGGGAGGCGTATGCTGTGTGCGTGGGTGTTAGCGGTACTGGCACTAACCTGACGCTGCCTGGGGCTGGTGCTTGCCAGTTCACCAAAACGCTACCAAAAAAACTGTTAGCGATCGCAGGGATCAGGCCTGACTCTGTGAACGCTGCAGTTATGAGTTTAGTGTTTTGTAAGTTACAGTGATCGATCGATACTGCACTTGGGTGGGCTGGGCCGGGTGGAGGGGCAAAACGCAGGTGCTAGCAGGTATCTGGGCTGATCCCACTAACACTGCGTTTTTAGGAGCCCTAAACTGCTGGGGACGCTAGTATAGATCTGATCGGATCAGATATTGATCCGTTCAGATACTATACCACTAAGGGAGGCGTATGCTGCATGCGTGGGTGTTAGCGGTACTGGCGCTAATCTGATGCTGCCTGGGGCGACGCATATCACCGCCGGGCGATCAGGGGGCTAAACCTTTATTCAGTAATAAACGGCGGGTGCCCTGACACTATAAAAAATAAACGAACTAACCAGCGTCACCCGTAACGGTTATATGGTGATCAGTGGTGAAAGGGTTAACTAGGGGGCAATCAAGGGGTTAAAACATTTATTAGGTAGTATGTGGGGGTCCCTGTCGCTATAAAACGCTGACGGCGAACCTAAATATTTACGTCCCTAACTAACGTCACCAGCGACACTAATACAGCGATCAGAAAAATGATCGCTTAGCGACACTGGTGACAGGGGGTGATCAAGGGGTTAAAACTTTATTAGGGGGGGTTAGGGGGGTATCCTAGACCTAAAGGGGCTAACAGTAACTGCCCTAACACTGTAACTGTCACAAACTGACACCAATACAGTAATCAGAAAAAAAAAAAAAAGAAACCTGCTTGGTGTCAGTTTGTGACAGGGGGGGGGGTGATTGGGGGGGGATCGGGGGGCGATCGGGGGGGGGGGGATCGGGGTGTTTTGTGTGCCTGGCATGTTCTACTGTGTGTGTGTGTGTTGGTGCACTCACATTACAGTCTTCTCTCCTCGGCCCGGAACGGAAAATACAGAGCCGAGGAGAGATGACATCATTTCCTCTGCCTCTGTGTACAATACAGAGGCAGGGAAATGATCCCATTGGCTGGGAGCGATCGCGAGGGGGGGCCACGAATGGATGGCCTCCCCCTCACCACCGATCGCCGGGGGAGATTTGCCGACCGCCGCAGGCACCGGGGGGGGGGGGTCCGATCGGACCCCCCACCCGCGGGCAGGCAAGGACGTACAGGTAAGCCCTTTTGCCTGCCCGTGCCGCTCTGTCGACGTACATCGTCGTGCAGCGGTCGGCAACTGGTTAATAACCATGTATCACATCTTGGATTTGATATTCACACTCATTGTGTGGCACTTGGCACTTTGTTGTATTTTTGCACTTATCACTGTGATATATTTATATATTTTTTACACGGTAAATTTCAGATTATATAAATAATTTTTCATTTATTATATATACAGTTAGTAGTTTAGTTATCGCTACTCTCACTCTAATGGTATACATCTAGTATATTATTTACACATTGCACCTTAAAATCACTTGTTTTTTTTCTATATATCCTTTGTGCCTTGCTGTGGCTGGATAAGCCGCTTATGTGGTATTTTCAGTATACCTCATATGCATTAATAATCTCCAGATTGATATTTTCACCTTAGCGCAGCGCATAGGCGTGCGCAGCCTGTTGCATTAGGGTGTGCACCCTTAACCGAAGCTTAAACACACATGCGTGTGTGTACGCATATTAAATATATATACACACACACACACTTTTTATTTATTTTTTTTTTATACATTTACATGCCGCAGATTCAATTACACCCTCTGTTGGTTTTAGTAGGTGTAGTACCCACTGACAGTGACAAATTCAAATGAATGCCGGTGCTCTGCAAGCACTGTTCCAGTGTGCAGTATGAGCTGAACACACAGCTTACACCAAGGGTGGGGCACAGGAACTCAAGCGACTCTTTGCTAGGACACAGATGGCACCTTTGCATTGTAATTGGAGAGGGGGACCTAGAATTGTGATAGGAGGCGGGCATTGTGACAGGGGGAGGGTACCTGTGTATTGTGACAGGAGAGGGGGGTACCTGGGCAATGTGACAGAAGGGGGGATATCTGGGCAGTATTGCAGGGGGGGTACCTGGGCAGTATTACAGGAGGGGGGTATCTGGGCAGTATTACAGGAGTGGGGGGGCACCTGGGCAGTGTGACAGGAGGGGGGGTATCTGGGCAATATTACAGGAGAGGGTTTACCTGGGCAGTATTACAGGAGTAGGGGGTACCTGGGCAATGTGACAGGAGGGGGGTATCTGGGCAGTATTACAGGCGTGGGTACCTGGGCAGTATTACAGAAAGGGGGGTACCTGGGCAGTGTTACAGGAGGGGGGGTACCTGGGCAGTGTTACAGGAGGGGGGTATCTGGGCAGTGTTACAGGAGGGGGGTATCTGGGCAGTGTTACAGGAGGGGGGTACCTGGGCAGTGTGACAGGAGGGGGTACCTGGGCAGTATTACAAGAGGGGGGTATCTGGGCAGTATTACAGGAGGGGGGTATCTGGGCAGTGTTACAGGAGGGGGGTACCTGGGCAGTGTGACAGGAGGGGGTACCTGGGCAGTATTACAGGAGGGGGGTATCTGGGCAGTATTACAGGAGGGGAGTACCTGGGCAGTGTGACAGGAGATTGGCAGGATAACAAGAGGAGGGGGCAGACTAACATAAGGAGGACAGACAGTGTGACAGGAGGACACATGGAGGGGACACACTATTCTCTCTCACTGTGTAATGCTGGCACCGGCCCTCACTCAATCATCACACACAGTCACAAAGAATGATAACAATTCCCCCCTCAACCCCCCCTCCTCCTGCTCTGAAGGGAGGGGGCAGGGCTGGACCGAGTTGGTTGCCAGAATCTCTCTTCTTCAGCGGCTTCTTCATCAGCAGAAACTCTCAGAGAGAACTTCTCTTCTTCTCCCCCCCTGCAGGATACTGGCTCCATATATATATATATAAATAAATAAATGCACACTTACTTTCTTGCTGACAAGTCAGCAGAGTTCATATCGAGTTGCTTTTTTTTTTTTTTGGTCCATCGTGTGTCTGTCTGGCTGCCTGCCCTGCTCAGTGCTGTCTCACTGCTCACCTCACTGAGCCACCCGCCTGTCGATATCCAGGCTGAGGCTCCGCTGCTTCTTCCAAGGGAGAGAGAGGAGGCTGTGGGTGGGCGGAGTGCAGATGTATATCACTCCGCCACCACCTGTGGGACCTGCAGCCGGAACTATAGAAGACCCATCGGAAAATGCGGCTGGATTACTCCGCGGCTGTGGTCCCGGCGACTCCCTAGTCCCTGCTTAATCACCTCCCACTCGCAGCACACAGATGTTTTTGCTTGCCCAGTGGTGACATGAGTTACACAGACAATGTCGCAGGCTCGCAGCAGTCACAACTAGCACTAGCAGTGAGAGCACAGGGATGATTAGGGTGTGCCTGGGCACACCCGGCACACCCCGTGGGCACGCCTATGGCGCAGCGTATCTTTTGTATACATTGTATTGCACGGCATATGAAACGTGTTCTGCGCGGGCAGCTAGGTGATTTCCACATTTGAGGCAATATACCATTGTGGCTCGCAAAATCCCTTTTTATCTATCTAAAAGATCAGTCCAGGCAGCAGGCAGAAATGTGGTCAATTAAACCGGCCAGGTCAGTACAGATGGCAGGTAGAAGCAACACTGCACATCTGCACTGCACTGGTTTGGTGACACTGGAACTTGTGTAAAGGGGTTAGGAACATTGTTGTTGATACTGGTTTAGTGACACTGGGACTGTTGTGATGACACCAATTGCTCCATCTGCCTCAGCAGAGCTTGTGAGAATGGGGAGAGCCACTAGACAGGCACAGCACTAGGTCGAGTTTGGGCTCAGGTAAGTGTACAGGGGGGCAGGGCTGGACTGGGACAAAAATTTGGCCCTGGACTTCATCCAGACCGGCCCACTTTAATTGCGCAAACAAGCACAAAAACAGTATATAAACTATACGCAATTGTGCAAAAAAACATAAGTAGCATAACATAAGGAATCCTCACTAACCTCTTTTATTATTTCACTTATTCTCCTCTGTATTTTTCTCATCTTTCTCACATCACTGTGTGAGGTTGAGGGCGAACCGTGCAGCCATTACTTTGACAGGCTGTCACTGAAACCGGCCCACTGAGCCATCGGCCCACCGGGAAACTCCCTGTTGTCCTGATGGCCAGTACATGCCTGCAGGGGGGTAAGGTGATACAGGTACTGGAAATTTTTTTTGCAGGAATGCGGGGAATGCATTAAGGTAAAACATGTTTAGACGTTAGAACCACTTTAATATCTGCTCTGGATTATGTGACAGATATCCCACATCATTCTACTTGTTTCCCATGTTATTGCACTATCGAAGATGTTTTATTGTGTTTTGACATGTACTAAGTAATGGCTGTTTTGTATATCCATCTTTTGCTTTTCTATTTCAATAAAAGCATTTGTAAATAAAGAAAACTGCCATCTCTCCACTGTTAGGCCCATGTAGTGAGCTCGAGCCTTCCCTCTCGCAATTTTCAAAGTGCAATTCTTGCGTGTTGCACATAAGGCAGCCCATTCACTTTAATGGACTGCCTTATGCACTTTTGTCTTCCAAAAGAAGCTCCTGATTCTTTCTGGGTGACGTGCTTCGTGCTATTTTTTTCTGTTGCATGACAATCACGGCAAAAGTGCACTGCATTTGGGGTGCCATTTAGAATGAATGCCACCCAAACACGCGTCTTGTGTTTTGCAGAGATTGCCATGAGATCTGGAAGCACAGGAAAAATCGTGGTGATTCCACCTGCGATTCCAAATCGTGAAGTGTGAATGGGGCCTTATGCAGCGTACACACAGTCGGACTTTTCGACCAGACTGGTCCGACGGACAGAGTCCGGCGGACAATCGGATCGTGTGTGGGCTTCATCGGACCTTCAGCGGACTTTTCAAGTTGAAAATCTGATGGACTTTAGATTTGGAATATGCTTCAAATCTTTACGTCATAACTCCGCCGGACCCAGAAATCCGCTCGTCTGTATGCTAGTCCGATGGTCAAAAACCGACGCTAGGGCAGCTATTGGCTACTGGTTATCAACTTCCTTATTTTAGTCCGGTGTACGTCATCACGTACGAATCCGTCGGACTTTGGTGTGATCATGTGTAGGCAAGTCCGCTCATTAAAAAGTCAGTCGGAAGTCCGTTGGAAAGTCCGTCGGACCAGTCCGGTCGAAAAGTCCGCCCGTGTGTACGCGGCTTTAGAGTTAAGAAGAGCATCTGGTTGTTTCCTTTTGACATATATTTTGCTTTTGTAGTCTGCATACCCAAAAAATATTTCCCATGCTGAAACGTTGTTGCTTCTTTAGGTTGATATGCATATGCCCAAACTGAAGAAGGAATCTCTTTTTGCTGATCTTACATGTTTTATTCATAGACATCACCATTAGGTCAGCACAGGGTCGGAGATGACATTGGATTTCCATTTTAAAGAGAGACATGGGGTTGTAAGAGTCCCAGTGGCAGCCTGTCCATTAGGGGCGCTCGGGCGCCGCCCCCCTCTATCCACAGCCGCTACATTCTAATTAATGCTCTATGAACCACATGCCGCTACCCCCTATTAATGCGTCCGGCCCCTTTCAGGACGCAGGGCGCATGAATTGCAGGGGCAGGAGTGTTTTTTTGAAGCACCCGATTAGAGCCAGAGGCTCTAATATGCTTCAAAATAGGGCAGGCTCGTGGCGCAGACCATTTCACAATGAGCCCAATCAGGTGTTACAACAGCGAATGAATATTTGCTGTTGCAACACCGATCCTCCTCCCGGCCAATTGAGAAGCAGATCTGATACCCGTCACCCAATTAGCTGAAAGGACAGGCGATCCTATTGGATGCCTAGGAGGAGGGGAGTAGACACACGGCGGAAATGAGGAGGAGAAGACACAGGAGCCATTGCCCAGTGCCCGCTGCAGCCTGATGTCCGCCGCTGCCCGACGTGCCCGCCGCTGCCCGATGCGCCGCCGCTGCTCGATCCCTGACAGATGTGCCCGCCACCTAGATGGAGTAAGTGCCGGTGGACCAGCAGACAGCAAGGGGGGGTTTGAGGTGACGAAGGGGAGTGTAGTTGTTTTCCCCTCTTCCCAAACAAAAAACCACCAGCTGCCACTGAAGAGTCCCTAACAAATCCTTCTGTAGAAGCATGAGCATGGGGCATTGGAAAAATATACTGTTCCTAAATGAAATAAAAGCAGAAAAAAGGGTCTGCATGTAAATTCTTTAAATTTGGCTTTTGAACAGTTACTGAGGTGTTATGAGTTTGTTTAAGAATTGCACTTGGGCATCACTAGCACTGCGCACCAAGACCATGTGCCCCGTGTCTTTTGTTAGGTACCCTGGGTCCTGAGGCCATGACTACCTATCCACTCAAGCCACTGGTTTGACTACCCTTCCACTCCAGGTTTCTGCCCACTGAACCACCTATCAGACCTCCGATACAGCAGTAGCACAGAGGGTTGGGAGCTTCCTTCTCCTCAGCTCTGTCACATCACATAAATAATCCAAATGGAATCCTGGCAGGAATCTCACTTTTCAAGGCACCAGTACATTGGAGGTATGGTGAGATTATCGATGAAGCCGATTTTTGCTGAGAGGGGGTATATAGGCTTGGGGGTTATGGCTTAAAAATACATATTTCTGAATTTTGAACATTGTACATTACTTAACCTGACCCCTGAACTGTGCACACTGGACTGTATTATTACATACTCCTGACCCATGTGCACTGAGCATTATGTACCTCTAATACCTGTCCTCTGTACATTACATATCACTAACTCCTGCCATCCTTGCATCTTCAGCATTATGGACCCCTGCATTCTGTATGTTATATACCTCTGACCCCTGTGCTCTGTACATTATTTACCTCTGACCCCTGTGCTCTGTGCATTATATACCTCTGACCCCTGTGCGCTGTGCATTATATACCTCTGACCCCTGTGCTCTGCGCATTATGTACCACTGACCCCTGTGCTCTGGTATATAATGCACAGAGCACAGGTGTCAGTGGTACATAATGCACAGAGCACAGAGGTCAGAAGTATATAATGCACAGAGCACAGGAGTCAGTGGTATATAATGTGCAGAGCACTTATATACCTCTGACCCCTGTGCATTATATACCTCTGACCCCTGTGCTCTGTGCATTATGTACAACTGACCCCTGTGCTCTGTGCATTATGTACCACTGACCCCAGCTGTTTCTGTGTTACATAAGTTTGCCTCCCACGATTAGTACAATACATACTCCTGACCCCTGCGCTTGTTGCCTTACACACTCCTGTATGTAATGCAATAAAGGAATAAAGGTCCACACAAAAGGAAACTAAAGGTAAATCTCTCTAATAGGGAGACAGCAAAAAAAAAATCCCTACTATATACGAAAACTTGATGAGTTCTAAGCAATCCCTGCTATATAGAAAACTTAACAAAAAAGTTTGGTAATAATTAAAAAATCAGGGGTCAAAATGTATTTAAATCTAAAGTCCTTTTTTTGCAATATGTACATTTCTCTCTGGGAAAAAAAAGTTGTTGTTTTTTTAACTTTGTGTTTACAGCTTATTACATTTACACTTAAATGATTGTTAGCCAGATCTATAATTATTCGCCAAGTTCTGAAACTCTGTCCCTAAAGCATAAAACATTCTTAATTAATAATGAAGACAAACAATAACTTGAAGCAGGTGTGCAAAGTGCGACCTAAAAACATAAATAATTGCTTTTTATCACAGTAACTAAACCAATTAATTAATAAAATCTCCTGAGATCAACAACTGAAGTTGAAAATAGGTAAAGTGAACTTATTAAAATATAATATATAAGTATTAAAATATATTTGATGAACAACATACTGAATATTTCACAAAGGACACTTCCAACACAATAATTAAAAAAATAAATATAAACAGTTCAATGTATGTACTTTCTTTTTATCTATTTTAATAACTAAGTACAACATTTTAGCTGTATCTGGACTAATTGCCTCTAAGAAATATTAGTAGCTATTTTTTTATCAAATTTATAATATACAGTATATAATTATATTAATATGTATAATATCTTACATAATGGCGTTGTCTTCAATGATTTGGGATGAGTGAATCTCCCCAGGCTCAATTAGCATGGGCTCATCAAATCCTGCTCGTTATCCATGAACTTAGCTTTAAACCCCATTAGCCTTGGCAATGATGTGATACAGGGCCCCTTACCATGAGATTGCTGTGACCAATAACAGAAATCACAGTAGTAGTAGTAGTAAACATAGGCTTACACACACAAATCCCTGTTCTGGCTCTGTCAGGAGTGATCGCGGGTGCCTGGCAGACATCGTGGCCGCCGGGCACGTGCATCAGCTCCTAAGTGACGCGGTGGAGCGCACGCCCTTATATCCCTTAAAGCACCAGCATACAGCTGCAGCAATTCACACAGGCGAGCCATTCTGCCGCTGTCAAATGGCAAGCGATTCATTTTGTGCTGGAGGTTGGATTACTGGCAAAGTGTGTTCCTGAGAACTGAGTGAGAAGGGTGTTGTATTTTATTTGAGCAGAGGAGGAGAGATATTGTCATTGTGTGTGTTGATGGATTCAATAAACAAAAGACTTTCCAAACTACAAATCATCATCATGAATACATACATACATAAACATCGAATCGATATACATACAAAATGAATCAATTCGGTATAATGAATATCAACACTCTATAGAAATAACGAATTATGTATTTTACGAATGAAAACAAAATTAAACAAAATTTTCCATGGTGCACAAGTCTAGATACAATGTCTGGTGCATAATAAGTCAAAACAGTAAAAAAGTCTAAACAATGTGATACTCAGGGGTATAAGAATGTGTATCCGAATGTTTTTTGGGCTGAAATTCTAAATATGCCCATGCTGTGCATGAGAAATATCTTATTAAATTGGCAACTTTATGTAAAAAAAAAAAAACACTTTTTTGCCACACATTTTTTGATAAAAAAAATTAAGTCTTCAAAAGACTCACCACACCTCTTAGAAAATACCTTGGAGTGCTTACATTCCAAAATGTGGTCATTATGTGGGTGTTTCCACTGTCCTGGTTCTCCAGTCTGGTCTAGGGACACTGTGACTGGTGTGGTAGTGATCGAAGACACTGACTGGCTGCCCGATTCTGACTCTTGACAATCATGTCTCCTTTCAGCCCCACATCCAATCACTGTTCAAAGCTTGCAGCCTCAACCTTCACAACATCTCCAAAATACGCCCCTTCCTAGCCAATGAAACCACAAAGCTTCCAATTCACTCCCTGGTAGAGTTGGGTGAACAAGCAAAAATTCAGCCCGAACATCGCCTGTTTGAGCATTCAGCGAACATCTAAATTTGTGGGGGGCTCGGCCAGATTTTCAACTCCTGAGTGCCGCACAATGCACTGCACACTGCACAGTGCATTCTAAGCCCTGACTTTGCCCAAACAGGGCACAGTAAATAGCTGGTTGTTAAGGAGCAGGCTGGGAAGCTAGCTGCTGCATCCTTAACAACAGAGTCATCAGCTGTCAACGGACTTCCCCACTGAAAGCTGAATGAAAAAAAAAACATTGCCGGAAATAGAAAAAAGTGAAGAAAAAAACGGCATGGGGGTTCCCCCAATCCATGCTAGGCCCTTATCCAAGCATGCAGCCTGGCAGGACAGGAAAGGGGACGGACCAGCAAGTGCCCCCCTCACTCCTGAACCATACCAGGCCACATACCCTTAACATGGGGGAAGGGGTGCTCCCCAAAGCACCTTGTCCCCATGTTGATGAATACAAGGGCCTCTTCCTGACAACCCTGGGTGGTGGTTATGGGGGTCTGCAGACAGGGGGCTTATCGGGATCTGGAAGCCCCCTTTAACAAGGGGGCCCAAAGATCCTGCCCCCCCCTGTGAATAAGTATGGAATACACTGTACCCTTACCCATTCTCCAAAAAAAAGTGTCAAAAATAAATAAAGACAGGAGGCAGTTTTTTATAATTCCTTTGTTAAAAAAATAAGAAAACAATGTTCCCCGATGTAAATCCATCATCAATTATGACGCCCGCCGGACCTGAAAAAGGAAAAAAAAACATGCACCGGAGCAGGCATTCGGCGGTCAGCCTACCTCGTGGGCAGAGCTTTTTTTTTAATAAAACTTTTTGCATTGATACATGTCCCTCAGGGCAGTACCCGGGCCCGCATACCTTTTTTATGGCCAATAACTTACATAAAAGCCTTAAAAATGGGGACTTTTAATTTTTCAAGTTCGGGTCCCATAAACTTTGATAGGGTTCAGATGTTCGAGAGTTTTGGTGCAAACCGAACTGGGGGGGGGTTTGGCCCAACTCTACTCCCTAGTCATCTCTTACCTTGACTATTGCTCCCTCCTCATTGGCTTACCTTTACATAGGCTAGCCCCCTTCATTCCTTCATGAATGCTGCTGCCAGACTCAAACACTTTGCCAACTGTTCAGTGTCTGCTACTCCTCTCTGCCACTCACCCAATTAATTAAATTCAAAATACTAACAATATCTACTAACAACAGCCCCCCCACTACATCACTAGCCTAGTCTCAAAATACCAACCAAATTGTTCTTTTTGTTCCTCCCAAGACCTCCTGCTCTCTAGTTCCCTTGTCACCTCCTCCCATACTTGCCTCCAGGACTTCTCTCGAGCCTCTCCCATCCTATAGATCTCCCTACCCCAATCTGTCCGACTATCTCCTTCTCTGTTCACTTTTAGGCCCCTTTCACATCAGCGGACCAACCGGGTGACCTCGCCCCCCTCTGACAACACGAGGAAAGCCTCAGGTAATTCCTGTGAATTCCCTGTGCGTCCGAGGAGGGTGGGGTCATCGGGCGGCCCCGCCCTCCATTATATAAGAAATGTCAGAAGAAGCGAAGTGTCACACGGCTGAAGACTCTCACTGAGGCAGATCGTGAGGACGGAGTGGAGAATAAGCCTGGAGGAAGATGCAGGAAGAGAAGAGCGGACGAAGAAGAAGAAGATGGATGGAGAAGAAGAAGATAAAGAAGAAGATGGAGGAAGAAGAAGAACACCGAAAGAACACCAGAAGAAAGGACTTGTCAAAAACTGTCTCTTGTGTTTTTTAACCTTTTTGACACTTTTGTTGTGAAATGGTAGGGGTACATTTGTACCCCATTACCAATTCGCACAAGTTGGGGCGGGATCTGTGGGTCCCCTTATTAAAGGGGACTTCAAGATTCCAATAAGCCCCCCGCTCGCAGACCCCCACAACCACTGGCCAAGGGTTGTGGGGATGAGGCCCTTCTCCCCATCAACATGGGGACAAGGTGCTTTGGGGGGCTACCTCAAAGCACCCTCCCAATGTTGAAGGCATGTGGCCTGGTACGGTTCAGGAGGGGGGGCGCTCTCTCACCCCCCCTCTTTTCCTGCGTCCTGCCAGGTTGCATGCTCGGATAAGGGTCTGGTATGGATTTTTGGGGGGACCCCACGTAATTTTTTTAAAATTTTGGCACAGGGTTCCCCTTAAAATCCATACCAAACCTGAAGGGTCTGGTATGGATTTTGAGGGGGGACCCCCTTGCCTTTCAAAAAAAAAAAATTGGCACGGGGCTCTCCTTAAAATCCATACCAGACCTGACGGGCCTGGTATGAAATTTAGGGGGACCCCCATACATTTTTTTCTAATTTTGGTTCGGGGTTCCCCTGTAGGGAAATCCCATGGAGTTTTTATCAATGAACTTTTATGTGTATTGTTGGACCGACAGTTCTTTAATAGCCGCAAGTAGTTTTAAATGTTTTTTTTTCTTTGAAATGTCATTTTGCTGTCAGACTGTTTTAAGCACAGGAAAAATGCGCCCCTTTACAAGCATACTATAGACATCCCCCAGGTTTGAAATCTAAAGGAATATTACACTTTTATTGTTTACTTTAAGCATTATTAAAATCATTGCTCCCGAAAAAATGGCCGTTTTTAAAAATTCTTTTTGCATTGATACATGTCCCCTGGGGCAGGACTCGGGTCCCCAAACACTTTTTATGACAATAACTTGCATATAAGCCTTTAAAATGAGCACTTTTGATTATTCATGTTCGTGTCCCATAGACTTTAATGGTGTTCGTGTGTTCGAACAAATTTTTTGCCTTTTCGCAAGTTCTGCTGCGAACCGAACTGGGGGTGTTCGGCTCATCCCTACTCTTGATTGCTGCTTGCTATTGATTTGTACCCTGATCATTCTACTTCTTTGCCCCTTTTGTACTCAGCTGCCAGATTGGAACCGACCCCGGCTTAGATCTCTACCATTCTTCTTCTGAATAACCCTTTTATACTTTGTTGCCAAAATGGACTTAACCTCGGCTCGGATCTCGGACTAAGGCTTGCACAGTGCTCCACACCCCTGGCACCTGTGCCACTCAGTGTCCACCAAGTCTGTGTCTCCATCTCCAGAGGCTTCAAGGACCTGAGGTGCAAGGGAGGCCTCCCCACTACTTCGGTCTCATCTCAGGTACGTGCATGGGAGTATATAACGTTCTGTAAGGGGATTCACTACCATCAAATGAGTGAGTGTGTTAAATGCTCTCAGCCTCACCAACACATCCCGCTCAGCATCACACCAGTGTGACGGAGGAGGAGGGGCATCCACGCCAGAGCAGCTGGTGCAGCCACAGCCACCCATTGGGGATCAATCACCACTCCCAAATGTCAGTGGAGATGACAAGTAAACTCGCACAAGCAGTGCGGCACCCAGAAGGGCATCACACATGCAGGGTGGTGGCTTGTTGCTGATGCGCAATGGACGCACCCGCCCGATCCCCCACCTCCAGCCATCCAGGCACCTAGAGCACATCGCAGCTCCCAAGGCAGACAGAAACCAGTTTACAGTCCCAGGCAGCAAAACACAGGACAGTACCAAACCACGCGAAGCTGGGTGCCAAACAATATAAGTATAAACCAGGTGTGTAGCATAAGTTCTAAAGGATACAAGCAAACCACAGTCAGGTCCATCATGCATAGCATGGACCAACAAAATGAGTGGTTGCAGATCTACAAAAACAGCCAAACATATGCCTTGATCCCTATTATTCATAGAACTGGGTGAGGTTTGGGACTTTAGATGAGACACACAAGTGAACATGCGCCTCCATCCCTATTTACACACACATATATATATATATATATATATATATATATATATAAAGGAAAAGGGTTTGGGACTTTGAATGTGGCATATATATTAAGGCTGATAAAAAATAAATAAATAGTGTTTAAAAAATGTACCGTATTTATCGGCGTATAACACGCGCCGGCGTATAACACGCACCCCAAGTTTAGGAGGGAGGTTTAAGGAGAAAACTTTTAAGGAAAAAAACTTATATTTAAATGCCCATCAAAGCAGCCTTATCAGTGTCTATCTGCAGCCTTGCCCATCATTGCAGAATGATCAGTGTCCATCTGCAGCCTTGCCCAAGTGTCTTTTGCAGCCTTACCCAAGTGTCATCTGCAGCCTTACCCAAGTGTCCATCTGCAGCCTTACCCAAGTGTCCATCTGCAGCCTTGCCAAAGTGTCCATCTGCTGCCTTACCCAAGTGTCCATCTGCAGCCTTGCCCAAGTGTCCATCTGCAGCCTTACCCAAGTGTCCATCTGCAGCCTTGCCCAAAACTGAAGCATGATCATTTTTAAATGTTGCCGCCGAGATAGACAGAGCCGGATGTCCTGTGTATTCGGCTCCTCTCGCTGTCCCGCCCCTTGGCCCTGCTCTCATGATGGACACAACACCAGTCCAATAGCAGGACGTAAATGCTAGGAGGTAGGACTGAGCATGACTGAGAGCTGAATGTAGTCGAGCCTAGCCGAGTACACAGTATACTCGGCTCTGTCTATTTCGGCGGTGCTCGGTCCCTCCTTCCCCTCCGAGGCAGCGGTTTGGCGTATAACACGCACCCACGATTTTCCCCTGATTTTAAGGGAAAAAGTGCGTATTATACGCCGACAAATATGGTATATTAATTTCTCCTGCAGCCGTGGGTATCCAGGTGTATTACGGTAAGTACATACATGAAATATCAGATATGAAAATAACATGCTGAAAACCATCAATATAGCACAAATAACATGGCATATAGCATATCCTCCATGTCAGAAAATCCCTTGAAAGAACAAAATATCAGGCCTGAAATGTAACATGTTGAAACGTATGTAAAACCATCTGTAGGATGTGATGCATCTGTGTAAGCCCGACGCGTTGTTACATTACTACATTACATACTCCTGATCCCTGCACATTTTGCACTACAAACTCCTGTGTGTGATGCAATAAAGGAATAAAGGTCCCCAGGAAAGGAAACTAATGAGAAATCTCTCCAATAGGCAGCAACAAAAATCCTTACTCTATACAAAACTTGAAGAGTTCTAAGCATTCCCTGCTCTATACAAAACTAAACAAAAACATTTGGTAATGATAAATAAATCAGAGGTCAAAATATATTAAAATCTAAAGTCCTTTTTTTGCAGCATGTAACATAATAATTCTAAAGTAGCACAATCTGTAAACACTGTACGTTCATCAAAATACTGTAAAAGTACTTTTCTCTAGAGCTAATAATACGAAATATTTAATTTATCAAATAAATTTCTCTCTGGGAAATTTTTTTTTTTATTTTTTTTAACTTTATAAATGTTTGCAGACTATTATACGCTGTAAACACAATCAGACTCAAATAATTCTCAGCCAACTCTATAATTATTCTTTAAGCTCTAAAACTTTTTCCCCAAAGCATAAAACATTCTTAATTATTAATAAAGACAAACAATACATTGAAGCAGGTGTGCAAGTGCAGCCTATAAACATAAATAATTGCTTTTTATCACAGTAAGTAAACCAATTAAATAATAAACTCTCCTGAGATCAACAACTGAAGTTGAAAATAGGTAAAGTGAACTTATTAGAATATATGTAAGGAACAACATACTGAATATTACCCAAAGGACACTTCCAACACAATAAAGTTAAACAATAAATAAATAAACAGCTCAATGTATATACTTTTTATTTAGCACTTGTATTACCTTAGTACAATATTTCAACTGTATTTGGACTAATTGCCTCAAGTATTAAGTATACTTAATACTACTTAATACTTGCCTCAAGTATTAAGTAGTTTTTTTTTATAACAAATGAATAATATACAGTATATATATTTATATAATTATGTTTAATATTTTACATAATGGCTCGGTCTTCTATGATTTGGGATGATTGAAGATGCCCAGGTTCATTTAGCACAGGTTCATAAAATCCTGCTTGATATCCATGAAACTCAGACTTGGCTTTAAACCTCCAAAAACACCAGAATAAGGGATAGTATTGAAAATATAGGTATAATGAACTGACATTGACCATTCTAGAGAATAAAATTACTATTAGGACCAGTAATCCCACCTCCTATACAAGATAGGCATTGTATCATAAATTGTATGATGTATCATCAGGGCCAGATTAACATAGGGGCTGTTGGAGCTGAAATTACAGGCCCCTACCTTAATATAGGCCCAGCCCAGTGGCGTATCATCCATGTGTGAGGTATGTGCGGGGTACACGGGCCCCTAGGCAAGGGGGGCCTGCTGTGCTGTGACCCACATCACACACACATGCACAAGTCTAAGGCACTCCAACTGCGCCTGTCACTGTCTGGCTCCTGAGACAGCTCAGCATCATGTAACAGGAACACACACACCCTCGGTCACAGTACCTTCATCGGGCTGAGTTGCAGACACAGCTCCTCCTCTCCTTATGACCAACCATAGTGGCTACAGGATTGTGTGGCAGTGATGTCAATCAATAAGAGACGGACTGCTAAAGTACCCAGAGATTGCAGGAGACAGCACAAAGTATATGCAGTATATATATATATATATATATATATATACTGTATATATATATATATATATATATATATATATATATATATACACATACAGTATCTCACAAAAGTAAGTACACCCCTCACCCCTTACTGCAAGTTTAACGGTGTATATTTCATTGCATTATTGCAAGTTTAACGCCATATAGTTCTGTGTGTTACTGCAAGTTTAACTCTGTATAGTTCTGTGCGTTATTGTGAGTAGAATTATAGGGTCTGATAATATTGAGTTTTATATATATATATATATATATATATATATATATATATATATATATATATATATATAGTAAAGATTTTATTATATCTTGTTACAACTCTGAAGAAATGACACTTTGCTACAATGTAAAGTAGTGAGTGTACAGCTTGTATAACAGTGTAAATTTGCTGTCCCCTCAAAATAACACAGCACACAGCCATTAATGTCTAAACTACTGTCAACAAAAGTGAGTACACCCCTAAGTGAAAATGTACAAATTGGGCCCAAAGTGTCAATATTTTGTGTGGCCACCATTATTTTCCAGCACTGCCTTAACCCTCTTGGGCATGGAGGTCACCAGAGCTTCACAGGTTGACACTGGAGTCCTCTTCCACTCCTCCATGATGACATCACGTAGCTGGACCTTGCGCTCCTCCTCCTCCTATTTGAAGATGCCCCACAGATGCTCAATAGGGTTTATGCCTGGAGACATGCTTGGCCAGTCCATCACCTTTACCCTCAGCTTCTTTAGCAAGGCAGTGGTCATCTTGGAGGTGTAATTTCTTCAGTGTTGTCACATAAAAAGACATAATACAATATTTACAAAAATGTGAGGGGTGTACTCACTTTTGTCAGATATTGTATGTCACTGTATGTCAGTGCTGCCAGCCATTGTCTCTAATCACCGCCACAGCGTACAATGTAATCAGACCAGTGCTGCCAGTTCCAGTGTCCCTAATCACCGCTACACCAGTCACAGTGTCCCAAATCAATGATGTACCAGTCCCAGGTGTCCCTAATCACCGCCACACCAGTCCCAGTGTCCCTAATCACTGCCATACCAGTCCTAGTGTCCCTAATCACTACCACATCAGCCCCAGTGTTAAGAAAAGAAAAAAAAGAAAAAAACAAACTCCGCGCCAAATGAAATTTAAAGTAAAAAAATTGAAAATGGTTACATAATGAGCTGCTCCCCAAGTTGAGCAAAAAATTGTTCAATAATATGTAAGTAGGTAGGGGGTGCTAGTAATTAATAATGAAAAAACAAAAAGGATTGACACAGCTAAGTATCAATATAAAAAAACTTATCACACACATAAAAACATGAATGGTGAAAAATAACATAAAAATGATATCACACAATAAAAAATGTGATAATAATAAAGTCCCAATAGTTGAATGAACACAACAAGACATTGGAGCGAAAAAATCTTCCAAGATAGATTGATTCCTCAATGTCAAGAGTTAAAGTGCACCTTGCAGTGGTAGATAAAAATCTGCTTACCAGATACCAATGACTCCTTTGGTTAAAAAGAGAGTCATTAGCGCTTGTGCAGGATTGTGCCTGCTCACATGGGAAAGCTGGATGCTGGATGGTAATAGGCAAAGGACCCTTCTTGCCTCGGTACTCAGACATGGGATATATGAAAGACAATAGAATCTTCCATAGTGTAAAACAGTTTATTAAAATTGTAACAGACAAAAAATAAAGCCAAATGGCCTCTTACATTAAAAAGTGCCTACCCGGCACTGGGGTTGCTCGCTCATCTGGGTAAGAGTCTCAGTGAAGATGCCGTAACACTACCTAGATGGTCGGCGTGCGTTCCACCCGGCATGTGCAGCAACCAGAGATACCGGACGCAGGGGGAGACCACGTGACCACGTACCACTCTGACATACGTTTCGAGCAATGAGGAGGCGTAGTATCTCACCTCCTCACTATCTGCTTTAACCCCTTGGACCCTGCACAAGCACCCCCATTCACTTGAATGGGGTGCGATTGGTGGGTATACAGGGGGTATAATTCCTGCCACAGCTGTGAAGCAAAGCATCACAGCCACAGCAGGTGTATAACCTCATCCACTGCCTATGAAGCTAAAGGGGGTAGCAGATGAGGGACAGAAAAAAAAACGGTCAACTGTAAGGTTTTACCACCCTTCAAACATTTGTGTGAACAAGCCCTAATCATGTAGAAAGTCACGGTGTATCTCATCACCACCACACCAGTCACAGTGTCACCAGACCAGTGTAGCTAAAATCAGTGTTCCTGATTGACACTACAACGGGCAAGTGCACCCAGCAACAGCTTTCCTGATCAATGCTATACCCGAAGCCTGGCTGTGACCTTGGGTTGGGAGATGGGTCCTTCTGCTCCTGCAGTGGATCGGTGACTGTGGCTGCACCGACAGATAATGCTGGTCTGTTGGCCTCTCAATAAATCAAACCACCTTCACCCACCCATACCTCTTTGCACCCTATGGTGTTCCATGCTACTAGCCAAAAGCCTTGCAACATCATTTTCTTTAGCGCTCAGTGTTGGAGGGGGTCCAACTGCTGTAGTGATTGCTTTTCTGAGGGGCTGTAGAGAGGTAAATGTGAATGACCCCTTAAAGCAACCGGACAAATTAAAAAAGTGTACCTTCCAAAGAAAACAGATTTTGATTGCTGTCTACTGGACCTGTGAGTGGCCATTCTGCATACCTGAAGTTGAAGGAGTACCCTCCAACCATCCGCAATGCTCCCTCCCCACCACCCACCCTTCTTCTTATACTCTTCTCTCTTTCTGTTTCCTTTCTCTCTGGTGTTCTCCTACTTTTCTTTCTGATTTGTTATTTGCACACCCTTGTCGACACTATTCAAGGGCCCTGAGGTCATACAATGGTTGACTATGTGTATTGCATCACCTACACCGGATTGATAACCACTGGCCTGCTCAGGGCAGCCATGAAAAAATTTAGGGCCCCTTACACAGATTTAGGCCTGCTCCTCCCCCCCTTCCCCCAGCTTGACCACCAACATTCCCCAGGGCCCACCCACTGGCCATCCCACCGAATCCACCTGCTCGCCAACAGTGCACCCACATTTATTTTAACACTCCTAGTTTTTTGGGGGGCGGCACAGTAGTGTAGTAGTAAAAAGGGTTTGCACGTTCTCCCTGTGCCTGTGTGGGTTTCCTCTGGGTACTCCAGTTTCCTCCCACACTCCAAAGACATGCTGGTAAGTTAATTGGCTTCTGTCTAGACATTCCCAAATATTCAGCAAAGAGACATCCAAATTCAGCAGAGAGACATCCCCAAATATTCAGCAAAGAGACATCCCAATCTAGCAAAGAGACATCCCCAAATATTTAGCAAAAACACATCCCAATACAACAAAGAGAAAGCTCAATCCAGCAAAGAGACATCCCAAAATATTCAGCAAAGAGACATCCCAATCCAGCAGAGAGACATCGCAATCCAGAAAAGAGATGACCCAATCAAGCAAAGAGACATTCCCAAATACTCAGCAAAGATACATGCCAATCCAGAAAAAGGACATCCCCAAATATTCAGCAAATCGACAACGCAATTCAGCAGAGAGACATCCCCAAATATTCAGCAAAGAGACATCCCAATCTAGCAAAGTGACATCCCCAAATATTCGGCAAAGAGACATCCAAATTCAGCAGAGAGACATCCCCAAATATTCAGCAAAGAGACATCCCAATCTAGCAAAGAGACATCCCCAAATATTTAGCAAAAACACATCCCAATCCAGCAAAGAGACATCCCAATCCAGCAGAAAGACATCCCCAAATATTTAGCAAAGAGACATTCCCAAATATTCGGCAAAGAGACATCAAAATTCATCAAAGAAACAACCCAATCCAGCAAAGCGACATCCCCAAATACCCAGCAAAGAGACATCCCAATCCAGCAAAGGGACATCCCCAAATAGTTAGCAAAGAGACATCCCAATCTAGCAAAGAGACATCCCCAAATATTTAGCAAAAACACATCCCAATCCAGCAAAGAGACATCCCAATCCAGCAGAAAGACATCCCCAAATATTTAGCAAAGAGACATTCCAATCCAGCAAAGAGATGGCCCAATCCAGCAAAGCGACATCCCCAAATACCCAGCAAAGATGCATCCCAATCCAGAAAAGGGACACCCCAATCCATCAAAGAGACATCCCCAAATATTCAGCAAAGAGACATCTCAATCCAGCAAAGAGACAGCCCAAACAGCAAAGCGACATCCCCACATATTCAGGAAGGAGACATCCAAATTCAGCATAGAGACATCCCCAAATATTCAGCAAAGAGACATCCCAATCCAGTAAAGAGACAGCCACATCCAGCAAAGAGACAGCCCAATCAAGCAAAGAGACAGCCCAATCTAGCAAAGAGACATCCCTAAATATTTAGCAAAGAAACATGCCCAAATATTCAGCAAAGAGAAAGCTCAATCCAATAAAGAGAACATCACAAAAAATGGGATAGTCATAAATTAAGTTCACAATATTTGGACATGCACAGAGTGATTGGGGTGCTTATATAGTGATGTGTGCCTGATTGAGAGATGTGAGCCAGGTATGGGGGGTACTCCAGACTGAGCTCCCCCCCACGCAACACACAAATAAACATGCCTGCTTTTCCAACCCAACATGACAGTGTTTCATGTCCTGCAAACAAATCCATCCTGATTTTAAAGGCTACCAGCTTATTGCCACAAACTGTCCTCAGACCACAGCTCAACTCAACTCCCTGTCTGCACAGTGTCAGCAGTAGCTGTGCTCTGGCTCTTCTCAGCAGGACATTGGAGATCAGGTTTAAGGGAAGGGGGAGGATCAGCGTGCAGGTGGCCACAGAGTGAATGTGCAGGAGACCTCTGGGGAAGATTGAAAGGATATTCTGATCTTCTAAATACATACACCACCCAGCAGTGTATGTATTTAGAAACAATGATGCTGCTGCTGGGAAAAAGCCTGGCACTGAGCTGTAGCGGGACAGATTACTAGATACAGTTGTCAAGTATGGGCCTGGGCAGCCGGGCTCCTTGTGATGCCTGGGCCCCCTACATGTGTATGGACTGCCCCCACCCAATGGCAGACCTGGGCCTGCATGTCTTGTCTGTGTTTTGTACATCTTGCACTGGCTCTTTAAATGCTGCCTTAAAAACAATAAAAGCTATTGAACAGAAAAAAGTGTATTCTTTACATACATTTTTTTCCTATTTAACCCTTTATTAACCCCCAGTTTATCTAATCATTTATAATGAACTCATTCTTACACTTTTATTCACAATAACTAATAAATAAACTAAATAATAATACATTTATATTTTATACTTTTTTTTTGTAACAATATTTTTTTTTAACTAACTTAACCAATCAACTACCAGTGTTGAAGGGTTTAGTAGTAATTCCAGTAATAATGAGGGTTATTATTGCATACATTGACACCAATTTTTGGAGTTAGTATTGCATTCACTGCCACCATTGCGTGGGGTTAGTATTTTGGCCACCTCCATCAGTGCTGGGGGATATTAGTATAGCCACAGACACCAGTGCTTAATGTTATTATTGCAGCCACTGACACCAATGTGTGAGGTTATTAGTGAAGCAACTGACACCATTACTTAAAATGAAATTAAAGGCTTTCTTTTTTTTATAAAAAAACATGTCATACTTACCTACTCCTCTTCTCTGGTCCCTCATCGGCACTCTTGGCACCTCGCTCCTGCAAGCAGCTTGCAATGGGGGCACCCAAGCAAGCTAGTTCATGAGTCGTTCATTCACACACAGAGCCATGGCTCGGCCCTGCCCCCTCTATCTACTCATTGGCTCACTGGCTGTGATTGACAAAAGCTGGAGCCTCAGCCAATGAGCAAGGGGAGTCCCCCAGAGCGCTGAGGCTCTTGTGCACATCGCTGGAGGAAAATCAGGCTCCGGTAAGTATTAGAAAGTCTTTGGAGGGGGGGCTGCAGCACAGAGGAGATTTTTTTACCTTTATGCATAGAATACATGCAGGTAAAAAAGCTTGATCCTTTACAACCACTTTAAGGGTTATTATTGTAGCAACTAATGCCAAAGCTTGAGGTTATTATTGTGGCCACTGACACCAATGCTTGAGGTTATTATTGTGACCACTGACACCGATGCTTGAGGTTATTAATGTGACCACTGACTCCAATGCTTGAGGTTATTATTGTGACCACTGACACCAATGCTTGAAGTTATTATTGTAACCACTAACTCCAATGCTTGAGGTTATTATTGTGGTGATTGACACCACTGCTTAAGGTTATTATTGTGGTGATTGACACCAATGCTTGAGGTTATTATTGTGACCACTGACACCAATGCTTGAGGTTATTATTGTGACCACCAAGAAAGAGAGAGGTTCCCCCAGAATGGGGTTTTTAGGCAGCACAATGATAAAGGAAATCAAATTCAGTATCAAAAATATAACAAATTTATTAAAGTATACCATAAAAGTTAAAACAATGAGCTCCAGTGGGGGGCATTTGAGATAAAATTACATTACATATTAATAGGCTGAACATATATTGGCAGACATATATTCACAACAACACTCGGTAGCATGAATATTTGAACCTGACGCGTTTCAACCCCTGTACTTGGGGTCTTCTTCAGAGGATTGGTCTGCTGAGAAATATACATAGATGAAATTGATACATGTAAATAAATTACATTAGTATAATGGTAGTTACATTCACCATGTAAAATATGGATACAATAGTAATAATTTACCCAGTAATATATGTTCGGCAGAAAGGAGAACGAGGCCTCCCATATGGAGATCCCTTGGAACGACTATCCTCCTGTCCCCCCCAGGAGAAGGACACCGGGCACCCCTACCGCCAACCGCGGTTCAGGCCGGGGTAGTGAAAGCAGCGACGTGGCTTGCGAGAGGTCACACTCTTGGATACCACCCACCAGACTAATAAAAACAACCAGGGAGCACAGAGGGTTACACCTGTGAGGGTAATCAAAAAGTTCCTCATAATAAACTCAGTCATTTACATGGTACTGATTATATGTCCAAGAAGGGACAAGAAAACAGAAATTATATATATATATGAAATTTTCCAGAGGCAGTATACGGTATGGGCAGCACCTCAGTGTGTGCTCAATGTGATGACGATCCGTGTGAAAACATGAAATATAAGAAGACCAAAGTGGAGTGAAAGGATGAAAAAGGGAATGGCTAGTGAGGACTGAGTGTAGGAATATGGTGAAAGGAAGTGAATGCACCGAAATTGCTGGGAGAAAAGATGTGGAAAAAGAGAGGGGAAAAGGGGAGAGAAAATGGGAAGGGGAGGGGGGGGGGGGGGAAGGGAGGGGAAGGGGGGGGGTTTTGGGGTGTTTTGGGGTAAAAAGGGGAAGAAAAAGAGATTGCACAAAAAGTTAAAAATGAATTAATTACCTCAAGGGGTACTAAAGGACACGTGTCTAGGTACTGTGTTGCCCCATATACAAGACTGGTGCCTGTTAACCAAACCCGGGATTGGTCATAGGGTATAGCGGGCTCGGTGGATTGGTATCCCACACTGAGTCCACCAGTCTGAAAAATAGGTAAACATCAAAGTGTAAGTTGTAGATAATGAATGGTGGCCAAGTCATTGTACAGCAAGGCCACTATGAATAAACGGGGGTCAATGCAGAATCAAATAATGTTCGCATGAGCCCCCATTGTATAGGACAAAAAGTAGTGCCTAGACAAGGACCAAATACAGAGTAATAGAAGTGATACTTACTTGGT
Source organism: Aquarana catesbeiana (assembly GCF_042186555.1). Classification (NCBI taxonomy): domain Eukaryota; kingdom Metazoa; phylum Chordata; class Amphibia; order Anura; family Ranidae; genus Aquarana; species Aquarana catesbeiana. The sequence goes on from NC_133324.1 coordinate 962,409,167, forward strand.
GTAAATTGAAAAGTGCCTGCTGTTCACCAGGGAGGAAGAGAGACTGAGGGTGTGCTGCGAGTATACCTCTTATATACTGCCTACTGGGGGTGTGTACTCACTTATGATCATTCCAGGTGTGTGCGCCATCCCTGATTGCTCTGCGGTGGGCGGCGTGACCGCCATAGAGGCAGTCGAGCGTGGCTTCCCCGGCATTCCGGAAGAGCATAGCTCTGGCTCAGCGTCACTCTCGTCGGAATCTCGCGATGCCGATGACGTCACGCCGCACGCGCGGGGCCCCGCGCATGCGCAGTGGCGAGCGGCATCCGAGAGTGTTCCGGAATGCCGCCGGCAAGGAGGAAGTAATCCCCAATGCAGCGCCCGGTGGCCATCCGGGCATCCAATGGGGAAACATGGGGGGGAGGAGCCACCTATAGGGGCCGGCTCATTCCCCCCCCCACCTTGCCGGGAAGCCAGATCGCGGATCACCCCCGATCCTGAAATGGGGGCGGAGACAGCACCGCAGGACTCCCTCAATCAGGAGGGGAGGGGGGGGCAGTTCCAAGTGGAAAAGAGTATACAAAAAACGATTGAAAAATTGTACATAACATATATCTGTTGATTCATAGCAATGTCATTCATACTAACATTGGCATGTATATCTATACGTAAGGAGCATCAGTACAGGAGGAAAACTTGTAACTTTCAAGGGGTGAGCAGCAAATTCCTGGTTTCCCCTCTGGTGTCTCTCTATATCGCAATTATTGTGACCACTGACACCAAAGCTTGAGGTTATTGTTGTGACCACTGACACCGATGCTTGAGGTTATTATTGTGACCATGACACCGATGCTTGAGGTTATTATTGTGACCACTGAAACCAATGCTTGAGGTTTTTATTGTGACCACTAGCTCCAATGCTTGAGGTTATTATTGTGACCACTGACACCAATGCTTGAGGTTATTATTGTGACCACTGACACCAATGCTTGAGGTCATTTTTGTGACCACTGACACCAATGCTTGAGGTTATTATTGTGACCACTGACACCAATGCTTGAGTTTATTTTTGTGACCACTGACACCAATGCTTGAGGTTATTATTGTGGTTATTGACACCACTGCTTAAGGTTATTATTGTGACCACTGACACCAATGCATGAGGTTATTATTGTGACCACTGACACCAATGCTTGAGGTTATTATTGTGACCACTGACACCAATGCTTAAGGTTATTATTGTGGTGATTTACACCAATGCTTGAGGTTATTATTGTGACCACTGACACCAATGCTTGAGGTTATTATTGTGACCACTGACACTAATGCTTGAGGTTATTATTGTGACCACTGACACCAATGCTTGAGGTTATTATTGTGACCACTGACACCAATGCTTAAGGTTATTATTGTGACCACTGACACCAATGCTTGAGGTTATTATTGTAGCCGTTGACACCAATTCTAGGGTTACAATCACTGTCACTGATACCAAAGATGGGTGCTATTTTACTCCCATGTTCTCTTCCTTGTGTACTTAATATAGTTTTAAAAAATTTTTATGCATTCCCATACTTTGTATCAGCATTTTTTTTATTTTTTTTTTTTTTTATTTTACTGTTGTGGCATGGATATTTTTAAAGAATTTACCAGGCCATGGACTAACTAATGTTGAGAACTGCTGCCTTAGACACACACAAACAGGTAAGGTGACTGCTTAGCCATCCAAACCCTTTCATTCACTGCATTAACAAAAAATGCAATATTCAAGTAGACAACATTCTCAAACACACATCTAATAGTCAAACACAAACGATATAAAGAATAAGTGCAAACTTTGGGCCAGATTTAGTGGCCAGAATTACAAGTTAAAAACAAACAGCAAGGTCCTTTGGGTGTCTTTTTCTTAGGTTTTCATTAAAACGTGAGTGGGAGGAGAGGGGGAGAAAGGAGAGAATAGGGTTAAAGAGAGGTATATAAAATAAGATAAACAAATATTACTCCTTTTTTTCAGTTATCTCCTTTTCTTTTCTTCTCTTTTCTCTTTTTGTTTGTAAGCGGGTAGACAGGCTTAGGGTATATTAATAGGCTCATTGATTATACCAAGTTGGTATTTTATCCTTACCTGCTCGTGTTGTATATACTATGAGTGGACATGTCTGGTGGGTTAAATTAAATGATAAATAGAATCATAAAAAGACACAAAGAAAGCATAAACACACATACAAATACTGTATATAGTACACAAGGTCATAATATCATCATTAACACAATATGGCCAAAGGGTTATGGACAACTATATAAACTTGTTTGAAATCCCATTCCGAAACCATGGCCATTAATATGGAGTTGGCTTCCCTTTGATGGTAATATAGCCACTACCTTTCTGGGAAGTCATTTTGGAGAGTGTCTGTGGGACATTGTGCCCATTTGTGAGGTCAGGTACTGATGTTGGATGAGAAAACCTGCCTTGCCATCAGCGTTCCAATTCATCCCAAAAGTGATCAGTAGGGTTGAAGTCAGGGTTCTGTGCAGGACACTCGAGTTCCTCCACACCAAACCGGTCAAACCATGCCTTTATGGAGCTGGTTTTGTACACAGGGGACAGTCATGCTGAAACAGAATAGATTCTTCACCAAACTGTTACCACATGGTTGGTTGGTTTACCATATAGTCTATCTATTGGCTAACTGAGTAGATTCATGGATATTAACTGTTATGTTGTTCTGCTTACCCAGCTTATTTAATGCCAGGAGCCATAAACTCACGCCTTAAGTCTATTGTCCAGAAATGAAAGCCATAGCTGCCTGAAGAAGGTACACCATAGACACCATAGCTGAGGCTACTCCATGTGAGGAAGCCTCAAGAATTATGAACATCTAATGGATCCCAAGATGCTTCTTGTTGTAGCTCCTTACACATAGGAGTCTGTTTCTAAATGTTTTCACACAACGTTCATCTAAAATTCTCACATTTTTTCAACTAAGTCCAATTAGAAAAATGGATGAGTCCTGGGGGGAAAGCTGTGGGAGTCTTGAGTGAAAGCCTTAATAAATAGATCTCACAGCGTTCATAGCTCCTGACAGACAGCATGCTTGATCAAAGGAAAGAAAACTGCCTGGAGGTTTTTGGGGAGGCTCCTAAAAGATAAAAGAAAAGAAGAGAAAAGAAAAGAAAAGAAAAGAAAAGGAAAAGAAAATAGAATTGCAAAATTTTGCCTGCCTATATTTAGAAACCTAAGTGTTGTAAGCCTATAGTTTTGAAGGATAGAGATACTTTGAAAACACAGCTTAAGCTTCTTTCTCTGGCCTAATAAAGTTCATAATTACATACAGTATTTCCTTATATACATACATTAGAATAAATTAATAAAATAATAAAATAAATTTGTTCTGCTTTTGACATGTGATCTGCAAAACAGACTTCTCATTATTTGTTCAAACCTCCGGGAATTTGGATCTCCTTTCATTAGATGCACAGATCTGAACACTGTCTTGTTATGTAGTAGTGACCATCTGAAATTGATGTTTTTGGAAATGTGGAATATTGTTTTGATGTGACTCTACTTGGTCATAGATATTCACTCTACCAGCTGTGTCAGGGTGATTTTTATTTCCAAATAATATTATGAGAAAACTTCTGTCCCTATTCAAGAATTGTTGGCTACATTTCTAACTACATTTCATTTGAATTCTTATTCATACATTCCCATTGCTGTAATAACGTTGTAACACTAAAATCTGTGATGGCCCTGAAATTGCCTCTTAATGGAAACATTAATATTCCAGTGACTGATAATATTCTTGTTTTGATTTATTCAGGAATGCAATGCTTGGCTGGCTTCTCCAACAAACTCCAGCTCAAAAGAAGGTAGATTATACCAGATGAGTTATTTTGGCTTGTACTAGAGATGCACCAATACCTTTTTTTTTTACAACGAGTATGAGTACCAATACTTTTTTTTTTAGCACTCGTCAATACCAATTACCGATGCCTACAGAAACTTTTTTGTTTACACTTCAGCTGTCAGCAATCGTACAAAGCATTGAAAAGTTATATACATTTTTTTTTTTAAATGTTGTGCTTTAAATTGGTAAATATATGAAACGTGTAAATAAATGTTAAAGGTGTAAAAATATTAAGGAACAAAGTGGCGGCCAGCAGGAGTTATAATAATTACAGGCAGATGCTCCCTGGGTGCCGGAGAGGCACTTAACAATGTGAGTAGCTTTTTATTATGTGTTGATGTGTTTTAATAAAGAAGTTTTTGCACGATGATCGCCCTCTCTGCTTTATACACATGGTGAGCTCCAACTGGTCTGTGCAAAAAGAAACAGCATTAAGGACACCAAGCCACGCACAGCGGAGCTGTGCCAAGCTTTCTTTTGATTCCTTTTTTGCATAAGCCATTAGAGGTCAACTACATTTGGTGAGTCTGGACCCATTGGGGTTTGGGCACAGCACACAAGGAGTGAATTGAAGTGGAATAGAACTTCACTTTCACTTTAAGAGCACTGTCATCAATCATTAGAAGATGTGATTGATCTATAAGCCAATCAATTTTTTCGATAAAAACTTTGCACTTGTTGCTCAAAAATTACTTAGAACCCCAAACACTGTGTGTATATATATATATATATATATATATATATATATATATATATATATATATATATATATATATATATATATATATATATATATATATATATATATATATATATATATATATATATATACAGCATCTCACAAAAGTGAGTACACCCTTCACATGTTTGTAAATATTTTATTATATCTTTTCATGTGACAACACTGAAGGTATTACACTTTGCTACAATGTAGAGTAGTGGGTGTACAGCTTGTATAACAGTGTAAATTTGCTGTCCCCTCAAATAACCCAACACACAGCCATTAATATTTAATTTAAACTGCTGGCAACGAAAGTGAGTACACCCCTGAGTGAAAATGCCCAAATTGGGCCCAATTAGCCATTTTCCCTACCTGGTGTCATGTGACTCGTTAGTGTTGCAAGGTCTCAGGTGTGAATGGGGAGCAGGTAAGTTAAATTTGGCGTTATTGCTCTCATTCTCTCATACTGGTCAATCGAAGTTCAACATGAAACCTCATGGCAAAGAACTCTCTGAAGATCTGAAAAAAAGAATTGTTGCTCTACATAAAGATGGCCTAGGCTATAAGAAGATTGGCAAGACCCTGAAACTGAGCTGCAGCATGGTGGCCAAGACCATATAGCGATTTAACAGGACAGGTTCCACTCAGAACAGGTCTAGCCATGGTCGACCAAAGAAGTTGAGTGCATGTGCTCAGCGTCATATCCAGAGGTTGTCTTTGGGAAATAGACGTATGAGTGCTGCCAGCATTGCTGCAGAGGTTGAAGGGGTGGAGGTCAGCCTGTCAGTGCTCAGACAATACGGCACACACTGCATCAAATTTGTCTGCATGGCTGTCGTCCTTGAAGGAAGCCTCCTCTAAAGATGATGCACAAGAAAGCCCGCAAACAGTTTGCTGAAGACAAGCAGACTAAGGGCATGGATTACTGGTACCATGTTCTGTAGTCTGATAAACTTATTTGGCTCAGATGGTGTCAAGCTTCTGTGGTGGCAACCAGGGGAGGAGTACAAAGACAAGTGTTTCTTGCCTACAGTCATGCAAGGTGGTGGGAGTGTCATGCATGAGTTCTTCTGGCACTGGGGAGCTACAGTTCAGTGAAGGAACCATGAATGCCAACATGTACTGTGACATACTGAAGCAGAACATCCCTTTGGAGACAGGGTCACCAACATGATAACGACCCCAAACACACCTCCAAGACAACCAATGCCTTGCTAAAGAAGCTTAGGTAAAAGGTGATAGACTGCATGTCTCCAGACCTAAAGCCTTTGAGCATCTGTGGGGCATCATCAAACAGAAGATGGAGGAGCGCAAGGTCTCTAACATCCACCAGCTCGATGATGTCGTCATGGAGGAGTAGAAGAAGACTCCAGTAGCAACCTTTGGATTTGGACCCAATTCAGACATTTTCACTTAGGGGTGTACTCACTTTTGTTGCCAGTGGTTTAGACATTAGTGGTTCTGTGTTGAGTTATTTTGAGGGGACAGCAAATTTACATTGTTATACAAGCTGTACACTCACTACTTTACATTGTAGCAAAGTGTCATTTCTTCAGTGTTGTCACATGAAAAGATATAATAAAATATTCACAAAAATGTGAGGGGTGTACTCACTTTTGTGAGATACTGTATATATTTTTTCAGACACCCTAGAGAATAAAATGGTGGTTGTTGCAATACTTTGTCACACCGTATTTTTTCAGTTGTCCCAATTTTTTTATATTGTGAAAGATAATGTTACTCAGAGTAAATTGATACCCGACATTTCATGCTTCAAAATTGCGCCCGCTCGCTGAATGGAGACAAGATTTGACACTTAAAATTCTCCATAGGTGAAGTTTAAACATTTCTACAGGTTGCATGTTTTGAGTTACAGAGGAGTTCTTTTGCTAAAATTATTGCTCTCGCTCTAACAATAGCGGCTATACCTCACATGTGTGGTTTGAATGCCGCTTACATATACGGGCGCAAGTTACGTATGCATTCGCGCACGAGCACGGAGGGACAGGGACATTTAAATTTTTTTTTTCTTATTTATTTTACTTTTTATTTTTATTTTTTTACACTGTCCCTTTAAAAAAAATGTTTTAGATAACTTTTATTCCTATTACAAGGAATGTAAACATCCCTTGTAATAGGAAAAAAGCATGACAGGGCCTCTTTAATGTGATATCTGGGGTCAAAAAGACCTCAGATCTCACATTTACACTTAAATGCAATAAAAAATGTTTTAAAAAAAGTCTTTTTTTTTTTCAATAAAAAAAATGTCCCCTTTTAAGACCATTGGGCAGAAGTGATGTTTGACGTTGCTTCCATCATCCAATCGTATGGAGCCGAGTGGGGCCATCATTCCTCCACTCGACTCCATGCCTCACAGGGGAAAGGACCTGATCATCTCCGCCGCTACCAATGGCTCTGGTAAGCAGCGGAGATGACCTGAATGCAGCGGGAGGGGGGTGGGCACCTTTCCGGCCACTGATAAAAGTGATCTTGCAGCGAATCCGCCACAGAAACCATTTTTATCTGAAAGCGGACTGACCGCAGTTTTTAAAAATCCTGGGGTTATGACAGTTATCTGCTGCCATAATAACGGTATTCAGTGTCAAATTACCGACGTATAACAACGGTGGGTGGTCCGGAAGTGGTTAATGAATATTATTTTTATGGAGTCACGGGTTGCACTTTTATTCAGGCACTGACACTTTGATATAAATATCATTCAAGTAAAATGTGTCAAACATTTTATTTATTTAATACCTTCAGTACTTATTTAGGCTCTTTTCTCTTTGGATATATCCAGCACATGTAGATGTAAAAAAGAATAGCGCACTTTATACCAGTTGTCTCTTACAAATCAATGTATCTGCATTGAGAGAGTGCAGCTGCCCTGAGCTTGTTGCTAATTAACATTGCACAGGTGTTATGGCCTTATAGACAGTGATCAAGCTAATATTTTATTACCACAACCTATCTCAGCTTGGGAGGTGAAGAGGCATTAACTTGAGAGGTGGAGGTGGTCTCAGCTTGAAATGTGGAGGGGGGGGTCACAGTTTGGTCAGAAGTCCTTATTAGCACATGTTATGTGTCAAATTACTGAAATCATGATGGCATGAGCATCTAGCATTTGTAGAGCAAGAAACCAGCAATGGCCCAAATAATCAATTTTTTTGTAATGATCCAATTATTATTTTTTTAGATGAAAGGCTTTATTCCAGTGATATTGTCTAGCAAAAAATATTTATTTTTTTAAATTCAGACCAAATACAAAAAAGTAGTGAATTAGAAAAATCATATTTTTTATTTATTTATTACAGGTACTTGTATAGCGCTGTCAATTTACACATAGCTTAACATATACTGTATATTGTACATTCATATCAGTCCCCGCCCTCAATGAGCTTACAATTTAAGATTCCTTAATTCACATTCATACTAGGGCCTGTTTAGACAGGGACAAATACCCTACCAGCATGGCTTAGGAGTGAGGGAGGAAACCCACGTATGCACAGAGAGAATAAGCAAACTCTAGGCAGGTAGTGCCATGGTTAGGATTCAAACCAGTGACCCTAGTGCTGCTAAGTTTAAAAAAAAACAGTACTGTAAAGTAATTTTGTGTTTTTCAGTTTTACACATTTTTAATGTTACACTAAAAAAAAAAAAAAAAAAAATATACATATATATATATATATATATATATATATACACGTATATGTGTTTAGATGTAATTGAGTTTTTGCCACAATTTTGCCTATGTGTTATGTCACGTACACACGGTCAGAATTTCCAACAACAAATGTTCGATGTGAGCTTGTTGTTGTAAATTCCGACCGTGTGTAGGCTCCATCGGACATTTTATGTTGGAATTTCCGACAACAAAAATTTGAGAGCTGGATCTCACATTTTCTGACAACAAAATCCGTTGTTGTAAATTCCAAGTGCGTGTAGACAATTCCGACGCACAAAATTCCACGCATGCTCGGAATCAAGCAGAAGAGCTGCACTGGCTATTGACTTTCATTTTTCTCGGCTCGTCGTACATCTTGTACGTCACCGCATTCTTGACGTTCAAAGTTTCTAACAACATTTGTGTGACAGTGTGTATGCAAGACAAATTTTAGCCAACATCCGTCGGAAAAAAATCCAGGATTTTGTTGTTGGAATGTCCAATCGTGTGTACGCGGCATTCCTCTATACACGCTTTTTAAACATATATATTTTGTATATATATTTTTCAACAGGACTTATACGGTCAAATAAAGATTGTCTTGTCTCTGCACGCTTTGTTTGTAAGTAAATCATGGTGGACCAAATATTAGCAATCATATTGATTATAATAGAGTTTTTAAATCCCACTTTTATTATCATTCTTATTTGTAGTTTTCTCCTTCCCATGTATTAATTTTACTCATGAACTCATGGACTTTATAAGTGCTATTACCCTAAGCATTATCATAAAATTATCTGCACATTATTAGTAAGAGACCAGCAGGGAGTCCGGCGCTGACATTGGCCAGCTGTGACTTGTAGTAATTGCCCCCCTCTAGTTCTATAAAACCCTCTCTAAAGATGGCCTCACCATATGCCTGACAAAGGAGCATGCATGCTCCGAATGCAAGCTTAACCACGCCTCCCATCCAGCATTGCTGACGCGCTTGCCTTGTGGCTGTCTTCAGCCTCGGGAACCACCCGAGCCGCCGAGAACTGCTGACCAACACTGCTGTCCAGCTGGACCACAGGAGCCTAAGCCTTTTACCCATGCTATGCTTGTCTTTCTCCACTGAAATGTGAGTTGAAATAACTCTTATTAAAAATTGGATGTTACCTAACTTACTGCACTTACTGCAGAGTGGTGCTGCTCTCTTTCTCTCTCTTTCTATACCCATGCATATAGAGTCCCTTATGCTCTTTACAGCTGGCCGCCTACACTGACACCGACCAGAACCTTTAACACAGATCTGGTTCCAGCAGCACATGAACTTTTCCAAAGGTCTAGAAGTGCCCTAAGGCAATGTTTTCAGATCGCACTGGTTGCCGTTCTAGCGCTCCATTTTTTATCTTATATAGTGTTTTGAAGACAAAGCACTAAAATGTGAATTTAAAGAAGTGCAATGTAGAACTATGGTGAAAGGTTGGCCAAATCTTTTCACATCAGATCACAAAAATGTTTAAAGACTTACATTTTGTCTTCTGTAAAAAGCAGCCAGTGTAAGCAGAAAAGCCGGGCCCCTGCCAGGATGTTAAAGAGAAATATCCTTCCCCTCTGGGTAGAAGCAGGGGTCTTTCTGCAGAGGTTTCACACACCCCCATTGGGATTTAGAGAATGCACCAGTCACCTCAGCAGACAGATTACTACAATTAGTAAGTTACAACTTGTAACTGTAAGTTGATTCCTTTCACAGATGGCACATCAAAAAAATCAAACACTTATTGTTGAAGTCCTGATTGTTGGATTCGAGAATCTCACTGAATACAGAATCCCTCTCTTCCTTCTCTTACTGATCATATACACATTGACTTGTATTGAGAACATCCTGATTATATTTTTGGTATCTATAAGCCCTCGTCTCCATTGTCCCATGTATATCCTGATCGGCAATTTGCTCTTCTGTGAATTTCTCTACACAACGGATCTGGTCCCCCAGATGCTGCACCACATGCTCTCTAGAAGACCTGTCATCTCCCATCTCGGCTGTTCTGTCCAGTTAAGTGTATCTGGAGCTGTAACGATCGTTGAGACTTTACTGCTCACTCTGATGTCATACGACAGATATTTGGCCATTTGTAAGCCTCTCAGATACTCCGTTCTCATACACAACAGACTCTGCTTCTATTTGGTGACCATGATTTGGCTCATTTCAATTATATTCATTACAGTTACATTTTACTTTGTAATAAATCTTGAATTTTGTGGCCCTCTGACCATCGACCATTTTTATTGTGACTTCACCCCATATGTTTCCTTTGCATGCTCAGAAATAATGACTGTTGTTTTACTTGGCTTATCGGTCAGCGTTACATTAACCATTATACCTTTCTTTTTCATTGTTCTGTCCTACATCTTTATCATAGTTGCGATCCTCAGGATACAGACGTCAGCGGGAAGGCACAAAGCCTTCTCTACCTGCAGCTCACACCTCCTAGTGGTGACCATATATTACACTGCACTGTTTTGCCTATATGTGATGCCAAGGAGTAGTCAATATCTCAATGTCTACAAAGGATTGTCCTTCACATACTTTTCCGTGACACCGATGATCAACCCCATCATTTATACTTTAAGGAATGAGGAGATTCATAAAGCTCTGCAGGCAGCAATCAGTAAAATAAAAACTGTTTATTGTTAGCATACAACAAATAAATGAGTATTATATTATACCAATGGTTATCAATTGTTTTCATTTTCTTCTAAAGTAGCATTCCTATTTATTTATTTTTTTACTTTTACTTTTATTTATTTAAAAGTATTGCGACACCTGTCTTTACACACACACACATGAACTTTAACCACTTCCCACCTGGCCACTACACATAAATGGCCGGGTGGGTGCTTCCTTCTTCTGAGTGGATGTTCCTGAACATCCTTCAGAAGGAAAGGGATTGTGCAGCCACGTGCATGCACAGTCACGCAAACCCGATGCGCGCATGTCCCCCAGACACACTGCGTCTCAGATCTGCAGGAAGGCTCAGCAATTTGCCCTCCTGATCACATGATGGCTGTGTCCAATCAAAGCCATCATGTGATGTAAACAGCCTGGGGGGGACGTCACAGGAAGCAGGATCGCACGGCAACATATGTCGCAGTAAACATCTGTCCCACATCTGTCCCAGTAAACATCTGTCTTTGATCATCTGTCAGTGATCATCTGGCACATCTGTCACATCTGTCCATGATCATCTGTCACATCTGTCTGTGATTATCTGGCATATCTGTCTGTGATCATCTGGTGCACATCTGGCACACATCTGGTGCACATCTGCCTATGCTCATCTGGAACATCTGTCCATGATTATCTGACACATCTGCCTGTGATCATCTGCGCACATCTGGCGCACATCTGTCTGTGGTAATCTGCAACATCTGTCCGTGATCATCTGCCACATCTAATTCCATTGTCCTGGTGCTCCAGGGTCTTCATGTGATAGGTACTCAGGAAATGTGATAGGTACTCAGGAAATGAAATGTGTAATTTATGCCTTTGGAATGCCTGAAGATGCTACTTGGATGTTGGGCCTCTCTATGTGGCCAGGCTGTGTAAAAGTCTCATACATGTGGTAACGCCATACTCAGGAGGAGTAGCAGAATGTATTTTGGGGTGTAATTTTTGCTATGTACATGCTATGTGTTGACAATTTTGTGTAAAAAAAAAACAAGTTTTTATTTTCTTTCCACATTTTCCAAATACTTGTGAAAAAAAAAATTACATGTTCAAAATATTCATTATGCCTCATAGAATATACATTTGGGTGTTTTATTTCCAAAATTGGGTAATTTTGTGGGCGTTTGTATTGTCCTAGTGCTCCAGGGCCTTCAAAATGTAATAGGTTGTCAGATAACTAAATGTGTAATTTATGCTAGTAGAACGCCTGATGGTTCTCCCTGCATGTTGGGCCTCTCTATCTGGCCAAGCTGTGAAAAAGTCTCACACATGTGGTATTGCCATACTCAGGAGGAGTAGCAGAATGTATTTTATGGTGCAATTGCAAGTTTATCTATGCCATGTGTGACAATGTTGTGGAAAAAAATCTTAATTTTCCAAACTATTGTGGTCAAAAAATTGTAACTTCAAAAAACTCACTATGCCCCTTACTAAATACCTTCGACTGTCATCTTTACAAAAATGGGTCATTTGGGGGGTATGTGTACTGTCCTGACATATTAGGGCCTCAAGAAATGAGCTAGGCAGTCAGTACATCAGGATTGATCAATTTTCAATGATACGTAGCATATCTTGTAGACTCTATAACCTTTACACAAACCTATTATCATACACTGATTGGGTTTTTTTTTACTAAAGACATGTAGCAGAATACATTTTGGCCTAAATGTATGATGAAATTTGATTTTATTGGATTTCTTTTAAAAAAGAAAGTAGAAAATATTTTTTTTTTCAAGAGGTGGAAATAGGGAGACCTGGTGGTCTAAGATAGATAGAAAATGGAGGGACCAGTCACAAAAATTATTGCTAGTCCAGAGAGCATCAAAAGCATACCCAATAGAACCCTGTGTGATGGAATTTCTCTTCATGCTTACAGAACATGGCGGTGAGGTCCTCCATACTCAGCGTATTCTTATATCTGGAGAACTACTGGCCCATTGAAGGGAGGTAGTCTGTTTCCATGAAAGCAGGAATGCAGGCTCTCACTGCATTGTGGAGGTGAATAAGTCAAGATTTTTTCTGTTATTCCTGTTAGAGAGAAGAGTAATGCCAGTGTGTGATTCAAATCTTCAGCAGAGGGGGGCTGTTGAGGTAATTACAGTGTAGAAGTACTGAGGTTTTGTATCCCCTAGAGTTGAGCTTATAGCCCGCTTCTTGAATCTTGCTGATAGGAAGACCATTTCCTCTCTTAACACCCCTTTGTAGCATTAACCAACAGCTATAGAAGTTCTTTCCATAGAGATACAGCAAGGCTCTGGACTACAGTAAAATGAAGATTGAGATGTTGCTTAATTATATCCTTTTTCTCTTTCTATAAAACCAAAGACATGGTGCACCATCCTTTCTCCAGTCAACAGGGGAGGACTAAAGCCATGAGAACCCATAAGCATTAATGCAGGATGCTGGGAACTGGGAACTTTGGGAAGTGTAGCTATAGGCAACAGCCATTTAATGGAGTGACTGGGGTTCTGAACAACATATACTGGCATGCTTTAGTGCCAAAAAGAACTTAAGTAGAATCAAAGAGAGCCAAAGAGAACTTAAGTAGAATCTCCTGGAATAAACCGCTCTCTTGGCGCCGTGGGAGTCTGAGAAAGGAGTCCAAAGGATGGCCCTTCCAAGCCGGCCATGCCAGGCAGGCTTGGATTTAATTGCAGCAGGAGTATGAGACTGCCAGAAACCCTGTCCACAACCTTTCTTTCAGTGCCATCTCCATCCTTTGAGCGGCCATCTTCTTGGTGGGTCCTAGCTTTACTACACACCGCACCGAGGTGTGCTTTTCCTGCGGGACACCTACAGCTTATCCCAGCGAGACTTTCCAGCTGGTATGTGAACCTTGAGAATATTTCCATCAAAGTTCTCACATTGTGAGAACTGAGACTGTGTTTTTATCTGGACTGTGTGCTTTATCTTTGGCCACACAATAAATGTTACTTTATATGGAAGCAAGTTTTATTCATTTATTCATCATCCTCAAATTTTGTTTTTCATGAATATCTGACTTTACAAGTGTGCAAAATAAAGCCTTTGTATTTTTGTTTTGGATCTCCATTCCATTCTCCACAGGACTGGGTAAACAGGATGTATGTTACTTGGATGCATGTTACGACTACATACAGTTAGGTCCATAAATATTTGGACACAGGCACAGTTTTAGTTTTTTTTCAGGTATTTGCCTAAACATATTCAAACTATAGTTGTATAATGGTTATGGGCTGAAAGTACACACTCTCAAGTTTAATTTGAGGGTATGTAATCCAAATCGGAGGAAGGGTTTAGGAATTACAGCGCTTAAGAATAGCCATCCCCCTTTTTCAAGGGACCAAAAGTAATTGGACAATTGAATCAAAAGCTGTTTCATGGCCAGGTGTGGGCTACTCCTTCATTATTTCTTCATCAGTTAGGCAGGTAAAAGATCTGGAGTTGATTCTAAGTGTGGTATTTGCATTTGGAATCTATTGCTGTGAACCTACATCATGCATTCAAGGCCATTGTAAGGCTTCAAAAATGAAACAAATCAGAGAGATACATTAGGAGTGGCCACATCAACAGTTTGGTACATTCTGAGGAAGAAGAATGCACTGGTGAGCTCAGCAACATGAAAAGGCCTGGACGTCCAAGGAAGACAACAGTGTTGGATGATCGCAGGATATTCTCTATGGTAAAGGACAACACTTTTACAACATCCAGACAAGTGAAGGACACTCTCCAGGAGGTGGGCGTATCATTGTCAAAGTCTACAATCAACAGAAGACTGCACAGGAGCAAATACAGAGGGTTCACCACAAGGTGCAAACCATTCGTAAGCCTGAAGAATAGAAAAGCCAGATGAGACTTTGCCAAAAAACATCTAAACAAGTCAGACCAGTTCTGGAAAAGCATTCTTTGGACAGATGAAACTAAGAGAATCTGTACAAGAATGAAGGGAAGAAAAAAGTATGGAGAAGGCTTGGAACAGCTCATGATCCAAAGTACACAACATCATCTGTTTTCACATGGTGGAGCTTGCAGTGTGATGGCATGCATGGCTTCCAGTGGCACTGTGCCATTGGTGTTTATTTATGATGTTACAGAAGACAGAAGCAGCCAGATGAATTCTGCAGTGTTTAGAGATATACTGTCAGCCCAGATTCAGCCAAATGCAGCAAAGTTGATTGGACGGCGATTCACAGTACAGATGGACAATGATCCAAAACACACTGCAAAAGCAACCCAGGAGCCTTTGAAGGAAAAGAAGTGGAATATTTTGCAATGGCTGAGTTAATCACCTGATCTCAACCCAATTGAGCATTTCACTTGCTGAAGGCAAAACTGAAGGCAGAAAGAGACACAAACAAAGAACAACTGAAAACAGCTGCAGTTAGAGCCTGGCATCAGAAAGGAGGAAACCCAGTCTTTGGTAATGTCCATGGGTTCCAGACTTTAGGCAGTCATTGCCAGTAAAGGATTCTCAACAAAATACTAAAAATGACATTTTTTTTATGATTATATTAATTTGTCCAATTACATTTGAGCCCCTGAAAATGGGGGGGGGGGAGGGGGCTGTGTATAAAAATTGTTGCAGTTCCTTAAATTTGTACTTGATATTTGTGTTCAACCCCTTGAATTAAAGCTGAAAGTCTGCACTTCAAATTCATTTGGATTGTTTCATTTAAATTTTATTCTGGTGGCATACATAGCCAAAAGTATGAAAATTGTGACTGTGTCCAAATATACATGGACCTAACTGTATAACTGCTAGCCCATTCTATTGTTGAGTACCTTGGGTCTGTTTGTTGCATTTTTACCATACTCAGGAGGAGTATCAGAATGTGTTTTTGGATGTAATTGTGTTTCAATACTTTTATTGAAGGTTAACATACAAATGGGTAACAATACAGCCATGAGCCCTTGATTGTAACAGTAAATGGAGCTTACAATGCAGATGAGACACAAAGAAAAAAAAAGAAAAAAGGCATACATTAACAAGGTGTATGATAGGTACAGCAAACCCAAATATTTGGGATGTAATTCTAAGTATGACTATGATGTTTTAGGAATATCTTAAATAATTGACAACTTTGTGTAAGAAAAATAAATTTTCATTTTCTTTCCTGCATTTTTTAAAAACTGATGGCAGAAAAATTACATTTTCAAAAGACTCACTTGGCCTTTATAAAAATACTTGGGGGTGTTGTTTTCTTTCCAAAATGTGGTCATTTTGTGGGTGCTTTTTCTGTGCTGGCACTTCAGGGACTCAAAAAAATATGATAGCTAGTCAGGAAATTAGATACATAATGTATGCTCCTTGTAAGCCAAAGGTGTTCCTTGGATTTTAGGCCCCTTTCTTCATCTAGGTGAAAAAGTCTCACACATGTGGCATCCCCTTACTTAAGAGGTGTAGCAGAATGTGTTTTGGGAAATAACAATGTCAACTTTAAAACAAGAAACAAAAACGAACAAAAAAAAAATATATATATATACTGTATTTATTGGCGTATAACACTCACTTTTTCACCCTGAAAACCAGGTGCAAATAGCGTGTGCGTGTTATACGCTGATACTTCAATTTAAGCTGCCCCAGAGGGGACAGGGAGGGGGGCGGGATGAGCACCGTCAAATTACATACAGTGAGAATCTCCTGTTTACTTGGCGGCCTCTGTAATAGGAAGTCCCGTCTCCTGGTCCGGCATTGGACCAGTGTTCTGTCTATCATAGGAGATTCTCACTGTATGTAATCTGACGGTGCTTGTCCCTCCCCCACCCTGTCCCCTCTAGGCTGCAGATTGGCATCAATCAGGCTGCACTGATGGCAATGTTGAGGCTGCTGCATTGAAAGCAGTGGTGAGGCTGCTGCATTGATGGCAATGCTGAGGCTGCTGCATTGATGGCAATGCTGAGGCTGCACTGATGTTGACTGATGAGGCTGCATTGATGGCACTTGTGAGGCTGCAGATGGGCACTGACCCTTATTTTGCTTCAAAGTTCCTTATTTAAAATTTTTTTTTTTCCTGAAACTTCCCTCTTAAAATGAATGTGCGTGTTATACACCTGTGCGTGTTATATGCTGATAAATATGGTATATATGTACATATATATATATATATATATATATATATATATATATATATATATATATATATATTTTATTTCTTAATTTTCAAAAAAAATATATTGTGATCAAAAACTACATCTTCAAAAAAGTCCTGAGTGTCAAGAAATTAGATTGGTAGTCAGTACATCGGGACTGATCAATTTTCAAATATTGAGTCTACAAACTATGGTGTATATGACTTTCACACAGGCTAAATAATATACGCTGAAAAAAATGAGGATTGAAGATCACCAAGAAACCTTATTAAGGAACACTCTGGACTTACATAAATGTAGCGATTCACTGGTTAATTGATTTTCATTGGAAGTCATCTTTATTCCCTATCAATCAATTGAAAGAAAGATTGAATGCAATCTGTCTCATGGAAATAATTTTTCATACACTATATAACACTACACATTTCTACAACAATAAATGAGATCCATGGTTCAAAGACGCTGAAATTCTCTTTCAACCCCTAAATAACTGAACCTATATTTTGGTAATACCTATGGAAGAATTGAAATACTATTCATCATAATGATAATATATTTTCAAATGTTAAAAATTCAAATGTCAAATTTTATTTCATTTATCTTTATTTTATCAGTGTCCCCTACTTTTATACAACCAATACTTGTGTATTCAGACTAACAGAATAATAATTATAAAAATAATGTTATTACATGTATACAATAGTTTATCTGAACAATTCTTTTATTATATGTAATATACTCTTGTACCACTAATTTTTCCTCTAAATAAAAAAGTTTGTAAACAAAACAAAAAAAAAGTTTGAAAAAAAACTGTATTTTCTTGTTTCTGTTATAAAATCTTGCAAATAAATAACCGTTCTTCATAACTTTGAGCCAAAATGTATTCTGATACTTTTTTTTTTTGGTATAAATAACCCAAATTAGTGTATATTATTTACTCAAAATTATTATTTTTTTTAAATCCAGAGTGTTCCTTAACAAAAACAGTGCTTTTTGTGGTATTTAATCACCACAATCTGTCTACAAGAAAATATCTAATTAATTTAGGTACAGTGTTGTATGTCTGAGTAACTGTTGCTGAAAACTGGAAAATGACCTGGGCAGGAAGGGGACGAAACAGTCTAGTCTTAAAGTGGTTAAACAGGTGAGATTTGAGAGAGATTGAGCAGGCATTTATCTTTTAAAAAATAGTGTCTTCTTTCAATGATAGAAATAGCTTATCGTTTTGCACCACAGCTTTAAAGCCTTTTTGAACAGGCTGCACGTTTGTAAAGACTGAGCGTTCATTTAGTCATGTAAAAAAAAAGAAATATTAGTGTCTTTTTTGGACACAGACAATGGAAACAGCATAAACGTTTGCACCACAGCTAAGAATCCTGTTAGGCCAGTCTGCAATTTCTGAAAGCTTGAGCGGGCACTTATTATCTGAGAAAATAGAGTCATTTTTGGACTTTAACAATGGAAATAGTAGACAAGCTTTCTCCACAGTTAGAAAGCCATTTAAAACAAACCGCATTTTAGAGATTGAGTGGGAATCCAGAAAAAAAGAAATATTAGTATCTTTTTTTGGACACTGACGATGGAAAGAGCATATAGCCTTGCTCCACAGCTAAAAAGCCTGCTAGGACAAGATGTAATTTCTCAGAGTTTTAGTGGGCATTTAGTATCTGAAAAAAAAATAGCGCCTTATTGGACAGCAACGGTGGATAGAGTATACCTTTTTGCACCATAGCTAAAAAGCTTTTATAAATAGACCACAATCTCAAAGATTGACCAGGCACTTAGCATTCATAACAAAGGAAATATTAGTGTATTTTTGGGACACTGAAAATGGAAATAGCATACAGGTTTGAACCACAGGTAGAAAGGCTTTTTAAACAGGTCGATATTTCAGAGAGATTGAGCAGTCATGTATCTTCTTTTGAACACAGATGATGGGAATACCATACAGCTTTGTATCACAGATAAAAAGCCTGTTTGGACAGGCAGGCACTTCTGATGGCTTATATGGGCATTTAGAAAAATAGTGTCTTTCTGGACATTGACGGTGGAACTAGCATACAGGTGTGCACTACAGCTAGAAAGCCTTTTTGAATGGGCTGCGATTTCAGATATTGAGTGGGAATTTAGCACCATAAAAAGGAAATATTAGTGTCTGTTTTTGAGCAATGATGATGAAAATAGCATGCAGATTCAGCTACAAAGCATTTTTACACAAATCACAATCTCAGAGAGATTGAGCAGGCATGTATCTTCTGAAAAATGTGTCTTTTTGGGGACACTTAGCTGTGGAACAAATCTATATGCTGTTTCCATCTTCAAACAGGTTGCTTTTTCTGAGAACTTGGGTGGACATTTACCATCTGAAAAACAGATATAATGGATAGAAACCAATCAGCTTCCAGGTTTGTTTTTTGTTTTTTTGCCAAAACCTGATGGAAAAAGCTGAAGTTGGAAGCTGATTGCACCAGATTTTGCTCTCTCCAGTTTTAGTAAATCAACCTAATGTGTTTTTTACACTAACAATAAAGATAGCATGCAAATTTTCACTACAGCTAGAAAGCCATTTTAAATAGGCTTCAATTTTGAAGATATTGAGCAGTCATTTATCTTCTGACAATAGAATAGTGTCTTTTTTGGACATTGATGACATTGGACATTGATGATGAAAATATAAAGAAATATGCAAAAAAGATATGGTGATCATTCAAGCATTAACAGCGCTCTGTAAGTGCTAAATGCACTTAGTGCTGACATTGTTCAGTACACATGAAACAAAGAATGCATGGTATAACACACTCCAAAAGGTGCATAAACCAAGCTTAATTCAGTATGCATATATCATAAGGTGTGTGGGGTGACATGCATCAACCCAGAAATGATAGACTTTGTATTCCGTCATCATTACACCACATGCACTTCTCTCCCCTATGGTAATACACTCACCACAGGCACAGGTAAAACAAGCCTTGTAACTCCAACTCCGGTGTTGAAGCATGATGGTGATGATCTTGCATCTAGATAGCCCCGTGATTTCTAAATCTTCATTAATTCCATCAGGAACGATTAACCCAAGAGTAAAAATCCAGAATGATTCTTGTTTACAGAGTTTTCTAAATCTCCTCCCTTTATCAGGTTCTTTTTTGATGGCTTCAATGGCAAACACTTTGAGGCCTGTTGGTTTGCCATTATGACATTCTCTGAAATGCTGGATACTGAGTAGCTGTGGCTTTTCTTACTCTTCATGGACTGATGGTACGTGTTGCTATTTATAATGCTGCATTTATGTTCGCTGAATCTTTTCCTAAGTGGACGTGTTGTGCGCCCAACATACAAGAAGGCCGCATGGACAGATTAGACCATAGACTAAATAGGAGGTGCCACAATTGATGAACTGTCTGATTCTGTGGTTCTGGCCGTTGGACCCCATGACTTCTTTTTTATGGTGTGCCAAAAAAGGTACAAGCTCCACAGTTTTTGGTTCCACACTTGTAGTTGCCCTTCTGGTCAAAAATGGATGTCCAGTGGCCAGTGAGGGTCCTAGTTTGGCTCTGAAGTTTTTGTACTCTGCTTGGAGCTATTAGACTTCTAAGACCTCTTGATTTTCAAAACACAACTACTGGTTTGGATGGTAGAACTAGGCTGAGGATGGGATCCTGCTTGAGGATGTTCCAATTCTTCTGGATCTTATGTCAAATGCTTTGGTATTGTATTGTGTTCTAAATCTGATGGAGTTAGAGACATTTCTGTCAGTAGTATGCTTGTTTTGACTTTTTTTGTTGGCCTCCATTGCCATAATGACTGAGGGATGTTCGTCGTACTGTGTCCAATATTTATAAAAAGCTTGTTTGATGAGAGATTCATCATAAACCTTCTCAAGAAATTTCTTTTTTAGAATGGACCCTTGCTTTTCATAGTCGCTTCTTTTGGTGCAGGTTTTCTTTAGCCTGCAGAATTGCCCGTAGGGTATGTTGCGGATCCACTTGGGATGGTGTTGGCTTTTGGCATGGAGGTAGGAGTTTCCAGCACTGGGTTTGAAATGGGTTCTAGACATAATCATGCCCTCTTCATCGATTTGCAGGTCTAAATCCAAAAAGACGAGTGATGTGTTGTTGATCACATGGGTAAAGGAGATACCATATGGATTAGAGTTGCAGTGTTCCAGAAATTTGTTTAGATCTGCATGTGATCCGTTCCAAATGATCAGGATATCATCAATGTATCTGGTGTAGAGGGCAAGCTGATCTTTGAAAGGGTTATTGGCCCAGATGAACAGGTCTTCCCACATGCCCATGAAAAGGTTTGCGTAGCTAGGGGCAAATTTTACTCCCATAGCAGTCCTCCTGGTTTGAGAAAAGAACTCGCCCACAAAGGAGAAGTAGTTGTGGGTGAGGCAAAATTCGATGGAGTCGAGGAGAAATTTGGTCTGTGAAGGGTGTATGTCGCTCTTGGAAAGAAAGTATTTGGCTGCTTCTATGCCATATTTGTGTTCAATGGAGGTATAGAGAGAAGAGACATCCAATGAGAGCGATTTGAAATGCGGTTGCCATGAGAATGATGAAAGGATGTCGAGCATATGTCCAGAATCTTTTACATATGATGGTAGTTGTGTTACTAGGAAAACAACAAGGAGGGGAAGGGAGGGAATTTATGATCCAGGAGACTCAAATTGATTCAATATGAAAAATAATAACAGATGAGGGAAATACCCTAACTACATCTGTATATGGATAAAGCTAATTGCATGACACCCGGGGAATCTAATTGAGATAGTAGGGTGTGTTCCTCTGAATTAAAGGCATATCAACTAGCAATCTAGGTTGTTACATTGACCACTTCTTACAAAACCTAGTAACACAACTACAAAAAAGGGGACCCAAGGGAGAGGAACGGGACAGGTGCCAGTTCCACCCAGGGAAAAAGAATTCATCAACAAGGAACCAGCAGATTAGCAAAAATATGAAAAATTTAATATTTGAGTTGAATAATTCCACATATACACCAAACACAAAATCAAAAATTATGACAATAAGTGAACCAAGACCTGACACTAAGAAAATAAAATATCCGTCACAGGGATTTCTTCAGAGCATTAATTTCATTCACAGTGATCATTACCGATGCAGGCACATCTACACCTTTGCACCATCCCCACATAGCGGCTCATCTACTTCACCAGTCATTGTATGACACTCAGCTGTTAGTGTCTTAATCAGTTATGTCCATGCAATACATCTCAAGGCTCACCTAAGGCCTGGCATTGGCATTCTACAAGGCGGACTCCCCCCTAACCATACGGCTGCATACACCAATCTCCCAGCCTTGACCCACAACCTTCTGAGATACTTATGAGACGCTTCATGTTTTGCTGTGTATCTTTTCACTCATTAATCCAGCTGGGCGTTCTTGTTGTGTATGTTTAGTGGTGGCCATCTGTGTGTTGTTTTGTTCCTAGACAACGTTGTCTATTTTATTTTCTTAGTGTCAGGTCTTGGTTCACTTATTGTCATAATTTTTGATTTTGTGTTTGGTGTATATGTGGAATTATTCAACTCAAATATTAAATTTTTCATATTTTTGCTAATCTGCTGGTTCCTTGTTGATGAATTCTTTTTCCCTGGGTGGAACTGGCACCTGTCCCGTTCCTCTCCCTTGGGTCCCCTTTTTTGTAGTTGTGTTACTAGGTTTTGTAAGAAGTGGTCAATGTAACAACCTAGATTGCTACTTAGGCTGTCGATCCCAGCAATAATGGGTCTGCCTGGTGGATTTGTCTGATTCTTTTGAATCTTAGGGATGTGGTAGAAGTGGGGAGTCAGTGGATGCTATTTGTTTAGGAAGAAGAATTCGCTTTTCGTTAGCTTGATTTAGTAAGACTTCAAGGGAGGTTGAAAAAGATGGTAGTGGATCAGCAGGAAGTTTCTCATATGTGTCGATATCCCCAAGGAGTCTCTGGGCCTCTGCCAAATAGTCATCACAATTTTGGATTACTAGACCTCCGCCTTTGTCGGCTTGCCTGATAATAATGTCTTCCCTGTCCTGTAATTTCTTAAGGATTTCTTTGGGGACTTTGTGATCTTTATTCTTGATGTTTCTGTATTTGTCATTGAAGCAGTTTTTTTGATAGATCTTTTTAATTTCGTCCAGCACTATCTCATAGAAGATTGGAATTAATTTTCCTTTTGTCCAATGGGGATGGAAGGAAGACTTGGGTTTGAAGTCAGTGTGTGTGATTTGTTTTTCCATGAGGGCTAAGAGTTCTGGTTCTGTTTCGTAGTTCTCGCAGGCTCCTTCTTGAAATAGACTCTCTAAATTTTCGAGTGCATTGTCTGTATTTGGTACAATGTTGTCAGATGGAGTGCTTACGGATGAGGATGATGCTTTAGAGGATGATTCGCAAAGGGCGAAATACCTTTTCAGGGTAAGATTTCTCGTGTACCTATTTAGGTTCACAAAGATCTCAAAAAGGTTTGGAGGGTTTTTAGGGGCAAAGTTGAGGCCCTTACGAAGAATATTGAGTTCTGTGTCATCGAAGACCGAACTAGATAGATTAAAGATTTTGATTGTAGTGTGTGTTGGAGTTATCTTTTCCCTCTTTTTGTTGCTCTTTCCTCCTCATCGACCTCTTTTTCTCCATCTTCTCTTTTTCTCACCGACTTCTGTTGAAGTTCCAGAGGGGTTTCTTGTTGAGCCGTAGGGTACCAACTTCCCACAGCCCCTCCTTGATTGCCATTTCATCATAAGATTGCACAGTGGTATACCATGAAAGACAAAGGAACACTCTACATAGCATAATCCTGTTGTAAGGTACCTGGTAGGAGAGCCTGACTGTAGGAGAAGACCTCTCATACAACGCTGGTTCAGGAGCCACTGGAGTGGGGACAGTGGTCTCCTGAGCGCAGTGGGGTAGGAGTGCCTGTATAGTCTCTAATGTGGAGGCAGAGATCCCTCCTGGGATGGCCGGGCTGCAGGTGAGTGGAGACTGGAACAGCAGTAACTTGACTCACTGGGTAGCAGGTGAGAGGAGACTGGAACGGCAGCAGGCTTGACACACTGGATGGCTGAGTTGCAGGTGAGAGGAGACTGGAACGGCAGCAGGCTTGACACGCTGGAGGGAGAGATCACTGAAGCTGAAGCTGAAGGTGCAACAGCAAGTGAACAATAGGCACAAGCAGAGTCAGACAGTCCGGGTCGGCAGGTAGCTGGCACAGGTAATGACGGCAGGCGAGGCAGAGTCGGTGGACAGGCAGGGTTCGGCAACGGTAGCAAATACAGACAGAAGAGTAGTCAGACAAGCCGGATCGGGATTGGAGCAGGTCGGATGGTCAAACAAGCCGGGTCAAGATCAGGTAGCAGACAATCAGGATACGGGTCAACAGATTCACCGAGCTGAGACGAAGCAGCGATGTTCTCATGGAACAGGGGACCTTTTATGTGCTAAAATGGCGCCAAACCGGCGCTAACGCGAACGCGCGCGCACCCGCGCACGCCCGAGCGCCGCGCTGATGCACAGCAGTTTGATGCCGTGTCCGAACGGAAGCGTGCCGGCGCATAGGCGAATGCAAGTGCCCTGGACTGGTGCTGGTAGATCCCTGACATTGCCCCCCCAAGGGGCAGCCTCCGGATGCCCAACAACCTCTTCTTCTCAGGATGAGTAGAAAAATAAGCGCGCACTAAACGCCTGGACTGCACATTACTGTCCGGTTCCCATGAGTTACTTTCTGGGCCGTAGCCTTTCCACTTGATTAAGAATTGTTTTTGCCCTTGCCTTCTTCTACAATCAAGGATAGCCTCGACCTCAAATTCCTCGCTGCCATTAACTACAACAGGTTCAGGGGGTCTTGTGCCCCTAGCAGGAAAGGGATCAGGTACAGCAGGTTTAAGCAGAGATACATGGAATACTGGATGAATTTTAAATGAATCAGGTAACGTCAACTCATAAGATACTTCATTGATTTTCCTTCTAACTGGAAAAGGTCCCATGAATCTAGGTGCCAACTTCTTGGAAGGACATGCTAATTTGATATTAACAGTAGAAAGCCATACCTGGTCGCCAATTTGCAAGTTCAGCTCCCCCCTTCTTTTCCGGTCGAAGATTCTCTTACCATCAGCCTGCGCCTTGGATACCGTTTCCTGTAACAACCGGCTGTTGTGACTGAGGAACTCCACTGTACTTTGTACTGCTGGAACCGAAGACTCTGAAAGGAAATCAGGTAGAAAGGTTAGGTGAAAGCCATAATTGGCGAAAAAGGGAGATTGACCGGTGGCAGAATGTTTGGCGTTGTTATAGGCAAATTCTGCTAAGGGTAATAGAGATACCCAATCATCTTGTGTGAATGATGTGAAGCATCTGATGTATTGTTCCAAGGTCTGATTAGTCCTTTCTGTCTGACCGTTTGTCTGAGGATGGTAGGCCGAGGACAAGGCCAATTCAATCTTTAGGGTTTCACACAGGGATCTCCAGAAACGTGAAGTGAATTGAACCCCTCTATCAGAAACTATGTTTGCAGGTACTCCATGAAGTCTGATGATCTCCTTGATAAATATGCGAGCAGTTTCGGTGGCAGACGGGGTTCCCCTTAAAGGTAGAAAATGAGCCATTTTTGTTAGACGGTCCACAACTACGAAGATAGCTGAACATCCTTCAGAACATGGAAGTTCCACAATAAAGTCCATAGAAATCATTTTCCATGGTCTGGTGGGTACGGGCAATGGTTTCAATAGGCCCCAAGCTCGATTCCTGGATGACTTGTTCTGGATGCAAATGGGACAGGAACTAACATACTTTTCACAAAAGTCTTTCAGATTGGGCCACCAGAAAGTACGCTGCACTAGTTCCAGGGTCTTGCGGACTCCAAAGTGGCCTGCCAATGGGTGGTCGTGGAGAAGTGTTAAAACCTTGACTCGAATGTCTTCAGGAACAAAAATTTGGCTTCCTTTCCAGAACAGACCATCTCTACTTACTAAAGAAATTCCAGTAGGCCTGGTTGATTCAGAGGATGCTTCCTTAATCAGGGAAAGTAAATCTTTTTGCAGCAGTAAAAAACTGTTTGAGGGTAAGATGGTGTCCGGAGTGGATAAGTCCTTAGGGTTGTCATGCATACGTGATAATGCGTCTGGTTTGATGTTTTTAGAGCCTGGACGGTATGTGATGTGGAAGGAGAAACGTGAGAAAAACAGAGCCCAGCGGGCTTGTCGAGGCTTCAGACGTTTGGCAGATCGTAAGTACTCTAGGTTTTTATGGTCAGTATAAATTAGTACTGGATGCATAGCCCCCTCCAATAGGTACCTCCATTCTTCTAGAGCAGCTTTAATAGCGAGAAGTTCTCGGTCACCAACGTCATAATTCTTCTCCGCAGGGGAGAGTTTTCGGGAGAAGAACCCTACAGGATGCATTATCTCTTTGCTACCTTTGCGCTGTGAAAGAATCGCACCTACCGCAATCTCGGAGGCATCAACCTCTAAAATAAACGGTAGGGATGGTTCAGGATGACTGAGGATAGGTGCTGAAGTAAACAGTTTCTTGAGATTTTCGAAGGCATCTTGGGCAAGTTGGTTCCAGGAGAAACGGATATTTTGTTTGGTTAACTGCGTGATGGGTGCAATTATGGCTGAGAACCCCCTGATGAATTTCCTGTAGAAGTTTGCAAACCCCACAAACCGTTGAACTCCTTTCTTGTCCAAGGGTACCGGCCAGTCCAGCACAGCGGACACTTTTTGTGGGTCCATCTTGATGCCTGTTGCGGAGATGATTAACCCCAAGAATTGGATGCTCTGTTGTTCAAACTCACATTTCTCCGCTTTTGCGTACAGACTGTGTAAGCGGAGACGACCCAACACCCTGCGGACATGTTCCTGATGCAATTCACGGGATTCAGAAAAAATCAAGATATCGTCCAGGTATGCAATTACAAACACATCTAGAAAGTCCCTGAGGACGTCGTTAATCAGGTGTTGAAAAGTTGCAGGGGCGTTGCAGAGTCCAAAGGGCATGACCAGGTATTCATAATGCCCGAATCGGGTTCGGAATGCTGTCTTCCACTCATGTCCAGCCCGGATGCGGACTAGATTATATGCCCCTCTTAGGTCAAGCTTGGTGAAGATGACGGCAGTCCTTAATTTTTGAAAAAGTTCAGGTATCAAGGGTAGAGGATACCGATTTTTGACCGTGATCTTGTTTAGCTCACGATAATCGATACACGGCCGGAGCGACTTGTCCTTTTTGGTCACAAAAAATATTCCGGCACCAGCTGGAGAGGTAGAGTGACGTATAAAACCTTTGGCCAGATTCTCATCTATATATGTTTTTAGTACTTCCTGTTCCTTCTCGGATAAAGGAAAAATACGTCCGAATGGTATCTCGGATCCAGGTAGCAAATCAATGGGGCAATCGTAGGGCCGATGAGGTGGTAGAGAGTCTGCCCCCTTTTTACTAAAAACATCGATGAATTCATGATATTGTTTAGGTATGACCTGGCAGAGTTTCTGGTCGGTGTCTAGACAAAGTAGAGTAGATGAAGAATCCGAATTTTCCTTTAAACAGTGTTCAAGACAGTAAGAAGATGAGAATTTCACTTCTCCAGATGTCCAATGAATGTAAGGGTTGTGGGCCTGCAGCCAAGGAATGCCCAGGATGATGGGAAACATAGGGGAGGAGATGACATCAAGAACCAGCAGTTCCTTGTGTTGGGAGGGAGTAGAAGCAGGCAGAGGCAGGGTTTCTTGGGTTACTTGTCCCGATCTGATGCGGGAACCATCAGCTAGAAACACAGCGAGTTCATGGGTCTTGGTTTGTAATGGAATGTTATGCTGGCTGGCAAAGTTTGAGTCAATAAAGCAACTGCATGCTCCGGAGTCAATGATGGCGTTGATCGTTATTATCCCTTCTTGCAGCTGTAAAGACAGAGGAATGGCAATGTGGGTAGAGTTCGCAGACAGAGCAGAAAGACTGGTATACACAGAGGATGGGCACTTACTTAATTTGACTGGACAGTTCAGGACATAGTGCCCAGTCCCACCGCAGTAGAGACACAGATTGAGTTGCCGGCGCCGGGCCCGTTCTTCAGGCGATAAGGCAGGTCGCATCAGTCCCAATTGCATAGGCTCCGCAGAGTCAGGCATAGCATTAGCTGGATTTGAACTGGATGGGGGTAAGTAGCGTGCTGCCGGGAGTGGTGCTCTGGCTGTCATCCACATCGGGCGGGATTGTAAAGTGGATCGTTCAGAACGACGTTCCCGGATTCGCCGGTCAATTTGGATAGTCAGATTAATTAATGCTTCAAGAGTGTCTGGTACACCCACTCGGGCAAGTTCGTCCTTTAAACCTTCAGACAGGGGGGCGTGGCCTGCGCTCGAGCTAGATGGCAGCATAAGTCCGGAGCTCCGGTAAAAACCCAGGGATATAGCGGCACAAAGCACACCATCGGGTCCCGTTTTGCTCACCTCAGCTGGCGTTTCACCCTGGGACAAAGAACAGAGGATGTCCAGGAAAAGAAAAGAGCAGAGGAAGCCACAGCGCCTGACGGACTTCTATAGTATGAAGCATCATAACGGTAGGCAAGATGGCGCCGGGTCGTCCTCTACCCCAGCTAACATTCCCGCCGGCCATCTCACTAAACAGGGCACCCACAGGCAAAATAAACCCTCTTCTGAAAGCCCTCACCCATACTCTCCCTCACCGCCATCTGGTAGCCCTGCCAAAGCAAAATTCAGGATGGATGGAGAGGGATCCCTAGAAACGGCAAGCCCAGGCAGTGACTCAGGGGATAACACACGTGAACTCCCTGACTCCATTGAAACTTTCCCAACCATGCATCAGCCAGTGATAGACACAGTACTGAAAGATATGCTCTTATCCTTAAGAAGCTCACTACAATCAGATATGATGAAGTGTATGCACAAATTCAACACCAATCTTCAGGCTGTAGAAACAAGGGTTGAGCATATAGAGCAAAAGATGGGAGAGTATGCTGTTACTATCAATGACCTAGTAGACTCCCATGAGGAGAGGGAGGGAGATACTGAATGGTTGAAAGATAAAATCGCAGACATTGAGGACCGTAATAGAAGGAACAATCTGAAAATTAGGGGGATCCCTGAAACAGTCCTGCAAAATGACTTAAGATCCTATGCCTCCTCACTATTCAAGTCTCTCCTACCTGATCTTTCTGACATGGAGATCACAATAGATAGAATACACCGTCTGCCAAAACCTTCATACCTGTCAGAACACATCCCTAGGGATGTGATCCTGCGCTTACATTTCTATCACGCCAAAGATCAACTGATGATGGTCATGCGCCAGAAAGATCAAATCCCTGCGCAATTTCAACATCTACAGTTCTACGCCGATCTTTCTCAGTATACCCTGCAAAAAAGGAAAAACCTAAACACCATTACTAAAGCACTGAGAAATCACCACATCACTTACAGATGGGGTTACCCCACTAAACTCACTATAACTAAAGATGGACACACCCACGTGGTGAATTCCCTAGAAAAGGGTCTATCCCTCTTGGAGGAATGGAAAATTGTACCAGAGCAGGAGACAAACACGGTCAAAACACCCAGATCAGTGGAACCCGCATGGAAGATGGTCACCACAAAAAACGCAAAATCACACGCTTAACCCAGGATGGTTAACACCCCTCCTACTAATCCCTGGAAACCTGTCTAAAAGCTCAAAGGCTTGAACTTTTACCCCCCACTTGCTTGAACAGCAATCAGCTGTACCTTAAAGTTTGTGTTTGCAGGTTTGGGCTCAGCTCTTGAAAATGCTGGTCCCACACAAGTTTGATAAATGCACTGCATTTCAGTTTAAGTTTGATCTTTTATGTTTCTCTTCTCTTTTTATCTTTTCTATTGAGTCTGGATACTCAGCAGCCAGAACATGTGCAAGTACCGTAAAGTCATGCTCTACCCTAACAACAAATATGAAGATAAGAACTCTTACCTCTGTATGTTTTCAACTTGAACACAGCACCGCACAGCCTTCTAACTGTGAGTACATTCCAAACCATGTCATACTATACAATGCCTATCTCTTACCGTCCCTGGAAACACCACTAGAGGGCAGCATTGTCTCAAAAATGATCACATTTCACAAAACCCCGGATAACATACTTATCCCTCAAATATGGGTATAAAACTCCTCTCTATTAATGCGAAAGGCCTTAACCACCCCGTTAAGAGGATGTCAATGTGGAAAGAGGCCCTTTCTAACAAATCTGATATTATCTGTGCTCAGGAAACGCACTTTTCTGAAACAGCTACCCCTTCTTGCTCTCACAGGAATTTTCCTTATATCTTCACAGCCAATGCCCAAAATAAAACAAAAGGGGTCCTCACAGCCATACGGGACACAGTGGCGTTTTCGGCCCAGGAAATAATCAAAGACCCAGGAGGTCGATATTTAATTCTGATTTGTGACCTTAACTCCATCACTTACACTATTGTCAATGTGTATGCGCCCAACCAACACCAGCTCCGCTTTTTCCACAAACTTCTACGAAAGATCAAGACTCACCAAAAAGGAAGATTAATAATATGTGGAGACTTCAACACAACCCCAGATTCAAGTATAGACTCTTCCTCTAGCACTAGACGCCCGGGTATGTCTCTCCTGACCACACTTCATAAACAGGAACTTTTTGATGCCTGGAGGTGTATGCATGCAGGCGAGAGGGACTACACATTTTTTTCTGCTTCACATAGAGTTTACTCTCGAATCGACCTTTTTCTTGTAGACCAAAACACCTTAGCCCAAACAACATCTACAACCATCAATTCCATCACGTGGTCCGATCACGCGTCCATTACTCTATCTATAAATGATAAATCAGTCTGCAGTGTTCCACAGTTATGGAGGACTAATTCATATTTAATGCAACAACTGGACTCTAAAAATACTATAAGTCAACACCTGAAAGAGTTTTTTAGCGTTAATGATTCTTCTGTGCAGGATCAATTTATGCTTTGGAACTCTCATAAGGCATATATACGCGGTATCTTTATACAACTGGGGGCGAGAGCCAAGAGGCAGCGGCAGCAAAAGGTAAAAGAACTAACAGACAAAATATTTCTGCTTGAAACCAGTAACAAACAAAAAACGTCCCCTAAAGTGTCCCAACATCTTACACAATTACGCAATGATTTAAGATTACTATTACTGGAAGGTTTTGAAAGATCCTCAAAAAAACTTAAAATGACTTATTATGCTACTGGCAACAAAGCCGGTAAAACCTTAGCGTACAGACTAAAAGGCCTTAGATACAAATCTAAGATCCCTTATATATTACACCCTATATCCAAACACAAACTTTATCATCCTCAAGACATAGCAGACGCTTTTAGTCACTATTACAGCACATTATACAATTTAAAGGACGATCCGAACACCATACAACCTAGCACTGAAGCAATTAAGTCTTTCCTTCAACACTTAGACATGCCCTCCCTCACAGATGAGCATATACAATCCTTAAATCAAAAATTTAACACAGAAGAATTGCACAAAACCATAGATTCCCTCCCCAGTAACAAATCGCCAGGCCCAGATGGCTTCTCTGGGGATTATTACAAAACTTTTAAACACATATTAATTCCATATATGGAACGTACTTTTAACACCGCTGCTGCCTCTGCCTCTTTCCCACCAGAAATGTTGAGTGCAATAATTGTGACACTGCCAAAGCCAGGGAAGGAACCCAATACCCCCTCAAATTTCAGGCCCATTTCACTGCTCAATATTGACCTAAAAATATACGCCAAACTTATTGCATCCCGATTACTAAACATACTCCCCCTTCTCATACACCCTGACCAAACCGGGTTCACCAAAGGCCGTCAGACGTCCGATGCTACTCGCAGGTTGACAAACATCATACATCTAGCTAGGGTGTACAAGAGGCCTTCTCTGCTGTTGGCGTTGGACGCAGAGAAGGCCTTTGACCGCATACACTGGCAATACCTTACTCAGGTCTTGGGCAGGTTTGGTTTCTCTGGCACCATTCTCTCAGCAATCCTGGCCTTGTACTCTAATCCTACAGCCCAAGTATTTACATCTGGAGTTCTATCTAAACCATTTAGCATATCAAACGGGACCAGACAGGGTTGCCCCCTGTCCCCATTAATTTTCAATTTACTTATGGAACCTCTTGCTATTTATATCCGCTCCCATCCCGACATCAAAGGTTTCTGCATGGCTAAATTCACCCATAAAATCAGCTTATTCGCTGACGACATAATCTTGATCTTGACCAATGTGGAATCTTCCCTGGCTTTGGTACACAGCACTTTAGAAATGTTCAATAAATTATCCTACTACAAAGTGAATGAAAGCAAATCATATATAATGGGGATAGGCATCGATCCTGGTATACAAGCCAACCTTAGCTTAAGATTCCCATACTCTTGGGAAAACAAAGGGATAAAATACCTGGGCATAACCCTAACAGCAACACTGGATAGCCTAGTGTCTGCCAACTACACCTCATTCCTGGAAGTTTTAAAAAAGAAGCTTTCAGATCTTGCCAAAGTGGAACTTTCGTGGACAGGAAGATTGGCAGCGTTCAAGATGACAGTTCTACCACAACTGCTCTATCTGTTTAGAACGCTCCCAGTCCCTGTACCGAATTCTTTCTTTTCAAATGCACAATCCCAGATTAATAGATTTCTATGGCAGGGCAAGAAAGCTAGGTGTAGATTCATGAAACTTACTAGATCCAAAGAAGCTGGAGGAATAGGACACGTCATTCTAAAAGACTATTATATAGCAGCAATACTCTCACAAGTCAAATACTGGCTATCCCAATCTCAGATCCACAGATGGCTGGAACTGGAGACGGCACAAGTCCCTAGGTCAAACCTGGCTGACCTACTGCTGTCATCCGACATACAGACATACACCCAAACGAACTTATCTCCTACAATGATTGCTACATTACTAGCTTGGAAGACATACATATCATTAAAATTCACAAATCAAATAACTAAAAAAATTCCGATCATTACATCCAGCCTGACTATCGTTATACCAAATTTACACATAGCACATTGGTCATCCAGAGGCATACAAACACTAGAGGATCTTATGAATGGTCCAACACTCAAAACATTTGGATCCCTACAAGCCGAATACGGATTGGAGGACCACGATTATTATAGCTACATTCAGATATCTCATCTTCTTCAAAAATACCACAACACCTCCATCGAAGTGCCATGGAGAGTATTCCTATACCTCACAAATCCAAACACCAACATAAAAGGTATATCCTTATTTTATAACTCACTCAACAACAAACAGACATTCACCAAAACTGATAACATCATAGCATGGGAGCACCAATTGGGTACCTCATACACTGAGGAACAATGGCAAAAAGCCTTGCGTAACACATTTGCAGCCACTAAATGCGTTAACCTGTGGGAGACAACTCATAAAATAACATTAAATTGGTATCTAACACCATACCGAATCTCTAAATTTGCTCAACAATCCTCGCCTCTGTGCTGGAGGAACTGTGGACAAGTAGGAACTCTACATCATATTATGTGGGAATGCCCAGGTATACATGCATTATGGCAAAAAGTATTCATATTACTATCAACAATAGCTGGGGTTACGGTTATCCCGAAACCAGACCTGGCTGTCCTTTCATTAGGCATAGAAAATATACCAGTAGCCACTAGAACTATAATAATACACATACTGCTTAGCACAAGGTTAACAATCCTCAGGCATTGGAAGGATACCAAACCTCCCACCTTCAATGAAATTATTGAGCTGACCAACACTCACGCCACTTATGAATGTATGTTTGCAGCAACACAGGGTCAGTATTTGAAATCACAATCCAAATGGTCCAGTTGGGTAAAATGGTACGCTAAGAATCACCAAAGATAAACGTATCTTCGTCCTGACTACCTAAAACCTACTCATATGAAGAAAACAAAGCTGAGTATTTTCTGTTTATATTTTATTTTCTGTTTATATTTTATTTAAATTTTATTATTTATGTTACTTAAACATGGCTACTACTAGTACAACCTAATCGTATATAGACGGAACACTAGTCCTTTTATTGATGTTTATACCAACATATTAACGATAATCAACAATAGTAAAGGTGTATAAGGCGAAATTGAGATGTGGAAGAATACCTAAATTCATGAAACTGTATACGAACTGTACTATTTACAATATATGTTGTGTACATTCTGTATTGTTTACAATTTATACTGTTTGATACCTTCAATCAATAAAAACTATTGAAATTAAACCTTCAGACAGACCTAAGCGGAACTGATGATGCAGGGCCGCGTCATTCCACCGAGTGTCCGCACTCCAGCGTCTAAAGTCCATGACATAATCTTCCGCAGGTCTGCGACCTTGCTGGAGCGTGAGCAGTGCTGATTCAGCTGTTGCAGTCTGTTGAGGGTCCTCGTAAATTTGAGCCATGGCTTCAAAGAAAGAGGATAAAGACTGGGTTAGGACTGAGTCCCCCTCAAGTAGCCGATGAGCCCAGGTCTGAGGTTCCCCTTGTAGGAGGGAGATCACAAACCCCACCTTGGTGGCCTCCAGTGAAAAAGTTTGGGGCTGTAACGCGAAGAAGAGCTTGCAGGCGTTGCGAAAGGCCCGGAACTTGGACCGGTCTCCAGAGAATCTATCAGGAGTGGGAACCTTTGGTTCAGGTGGAAGCATTACAACAGAAGGTCCAGGAGTCGTCTGTGCTGGGGTTGTGGCTGAAGAGGAGGCCAAGGGGTTAGGCCCTGCTAGGTTCTGGACTTGTCCCTCCAGTCTGTTATAGTTATCCTGAAGGGATTGTACGGCTTGAGTGAGGGCCGCAAGGTGGGTGCATATTTCTTTCAAAGGAGAGGTATCTCCTGCAGGCTCAGTCATGGCTGCTTCGTACTGTAAGGTACCTGGTAGGAGAGCCTGACTGTAGGAGAAGACCTCTCATACAACGCTGGTTCAGGAGCCACTGGAGTGGGGACAGTGGTCTCCTGAGCGCAGTGGGGTAGGAGTGCCTGTATAGTCTCTGATGTGGAGGCAGAGATCCCTCCTGGGATGGCCGGGCTGCAGGTGAGTGGAGACTGGAACAGCAGTAACTTGACTCACTGGGTAGCAGGTGAGAGGAGACTGGAACGGCAGCAGGCTTGACACACTGGATGGCTGAGTTGCAGGTGAGAGGAGACTGGAACGGCAGCAGGCTTGACACGCTGGAGGGAGAGATCACTGAAGCTGAAGCTGAAGGTGCAACAGCAAGTGAACAATAGGCACAAGCAGAGTCAGACAGTCCGGGTCGGCAGGTAGCTGGCACAGGTAATGACGGCAGGCGAGGCAGAGTCGGTGGACAGGCAGGGTTCGGCAACGGTAGCAAATACAGACAGAAGAGTAGTCAGACAAGCCGGATCGGGATTGGAGCAGGTCGGATGGTCAAACAAGTCGGGTCAAGATCAGGTAGCAGACAATCAGGATACGGGTCAACAGATTCACCGAGCTGAGACGAAGCAGCGATGTTCTCATGGAACAGGGGAACTTTTATGTGCTAAAATGGCGCCAAACCGGCGCTAACGCGAACGCGCGTGCGCCCGTGCGCGCGCACGCGCGCACCCGCGCCGCGCACCCGCGCGCGTCCGAGCGCCGCACTGATGCACAGCAGTTTGATGCCGTGTCCGAACGGAAGCGCGCCGGCGCATAGGCAAATGCAAGTGCCCTGGACTGGTGCTGGTAGATCCCTGACACCTGTTTCTTTATT
The DNA here is from genome assembly GCF_042186555.1 of Aquarana catesbeiana. Classification (NCBI taxonomy): domain Eukaryota; kingdom Metazoa; phylum Chordata; class Amphibia; order Anura; family Ranidae; genus Aquarana; species Aquarana catesbeiana. The sequence continues at coordinate 962,444,979 of NC_133324.1, forward strand.
GTTACAAAATCCCCCAAGATAAAATCATGCTTACAAGATAAAAGGGTAAAACCCGAATTGTATCAATAGCTATACAAACATCCTGTGTTTTCTCACCACTTCCTGGAAACCTGACTGTGGTGAGACCCAGGTCGACACACAAGCTGATTGACATGATAGAAAAGCAGTGCGGTCATTCACTAACGTGTTTCATCATCACGTTTTCGTCAGAGGGCTCTTTGTTTAATGTTTAACAATTTCAGCACTATGTGCATTTAGCACTTACAGAGCGATGTTATAGCTTGAATGATCACCATATCTTTTTTTTTGCATATTTCCTTATATATTACTTAGTTCATAACAGCAGCTAATGTGCATGACCTGGGATCAGGAACATTCTGTGACTGATATTTTGTGAATTGATGATGAAAATAGCATACCGTTTTGCACCACAGCTAGAAAACCTTTTTGAACAGGCCACAACTCCAAAGAATGATTAGGTGTTCAGTATCCATAAAAAAGAAAATATTAGTGTCTTTTTTTTGGACACGGAGGATGGAAATAACATATAGGTTTGCACTACAGTTAGAAAGCCTTTTTAAATGGGCCTCCATTTGAGAGTGTTTGAGCAGGCATTTATCTTCTGAAAAAAAACAACAATGGAAATAGCATACATTTTTGCACCACAGCTGAAAAGCATTTAGGACAGACAGGAATTTCTGAGAGCTTTAGTGGATATTTACCATCTAAAATAAAAAAAATACAGTGTTTTTTTTTTTAACACCGATGATGGAAATAGCATACAGGTTTGCACCACAGCTAGAAAGCCTTTTAGAACAGGTTGCAATTTTCAAATATGATGGTCTGGATAATAATTCCTTCTGAATAAATAAATCCATGTAATGTGATAAACATGAAGTCAAGCAACCAATGCCAGATACTATGGGTCATCCTGGGGATCACTGGATCTTTGTGAGTCTTCTGTAAAAAGTATTAGAACACTGGGATACATGGGTCGTTCGCACATAGATATCTGTACTCCTTTTCAGCAAGTATTCCTTGATACAAGCCTATTTAATCCTAATTAATAATACTTTCAGTTCATCAAAGAATTCCAGGATAGAGTTACCCTTTAACTTAAAATATGTAAAATTTTCTCCATGCTGATGTAGCAATATGACTATAATTGCAACAAACCACTATTCCCTGTCCTATCTGTATATCATATTATCACTATAATGCCCAGCATTATCAAACTGACATCATATTTGTGAACCCAACCCAAGGGATTTTGGGATTGATAGTTCCAACAGATGGCTGTTCCCCTGCATGACCATGCATCCAGCCTATATATCCCAGGGATCTTTTCTACCACCAGGGAGATTGCTGGGAAGAACTATAAAAGAAACCAGAGACCCGCCTTGTGCTCTCTTCCTCTAGGGCCTGATGTGTGAAGGACCTCTCCATGCAGAGAGAGTGAGGTTGCAGCCTACCATGCGGTCCACAGCATTCCTACCTGACCGAGAAGGGATCCAGCGCTACCTGCTGTTTATCGGACATCTGATCATCACCATCTTGGCAGTGCAGCTACCCACGCTTTGCGATACTTAACGGGGATCATCACAAGCAGATCTGCAGCCAGAACGTCCATTTGGTATTCGCTAGCTGCAAGGCATTGAATCAGTCTGGTCATTGGTGAGAGGGCCATCGCCCATCTTTGCAAACATTTCCTCTGTTTCATTGGGACACTGTGCACAGACTGGTTTACTTTGGGAACACTTCACTGCATCTTCATTTGAACACTGTACATAATTCTCTTTAGCTACAGTCATCACAAGACATACTACCACTCTGTTACTACACCCTATTGGATACAATTAATGAGCTCCAACTGCCGGGGAAGACCATGAGATCTGCACGGGGACATTCTGTCATTGCTACTTAAAGGGCCATTACACCATCCATGTTTAGCTGCATCTCTCATGAGAAACAAAAGTTAAACAGGCGGACTGGGTTTCTCTTTGTAGAAGTATTGTCAGTATTGTGGTTTAACTTGCTTAGCCTTTCAGGTTATGTCCAAGTTGTATTCTACTGTACATAGGTGTATATAATATTCTGTTGTTGCCTTCTGTCTCAACTGACATTTTTTAAGTGGTTATTCGGCTCAGTTTTTGTGCCGTTATCCCAAACTCAGTGGAACCATTACCTTTTGTACAACCATACCTTAACAGAAGTATTCCAGTAAACATTATTAGAATATAAACGCATTGAGTGCTGTCTTATTACTTAAAGGTGTTGCAATGATGTCTGAAACCAGAGTGTCAGGTGGGTTGGAAGGTTCACAGGGTCATGGCGATGCAGATGAGCAGGTCAATTCAAGCAGTCCCCTAGGGGGCCATGCTACACTATGATATTTGAAAGACTTTAAACATGTTTTGAATTTATGGAGTAATATATTATGGCAACCTGTCATGTTACATGTCACAACAGATGTTACATCCTTCAGTTCAATTATCCCACGTGTGAAATGGTTTGACAGTCATTGGAGTGTTAATTTTGTCAACGAAAATGTTTTCGTCAAAATTTTCATCAGCGGAATTTTTGCAGTGACAAAATGAAATGAAAAGTACACCACATTTTTGTCCACTGATGATAACTAACAAACAATAACAAACGATAACAAACGAAAACGGAATAAAAATGTGGAGTAGGGATGTTTACTCTCGTGAACTAACTTCCGGTTTCCACTGAGCTCTGCCTGCTTCCACTCCCAGCAAGCAAGTGACTGTGCAGCTAGCATTACAGGCCTCAGAGTCCTCAGATGACTGTCCAGAGCATCACTGTGTATTACAGCCCTCTTGAGTTCTCCTGACGAGAGTCCCACCCCTGAGTCCCGACAACGACCACCATCCAGAGCAGAGAGCACCCACTGTGAGTGTAACTGTGTACATTACAATTACAGACCTGATGCCTCCCCTCAGGCCACCACCTGTCCAGAGCAGTGAGCGCTGTGTGTGCATTACAGGCCTCCTCTGACAACCAGCATCCAGGACACTGTGCATTATAGGCCATCCCTCAGATCTACCTGAGACCACTACCCAGAGCACTGTGCAGCATTACAGGCCTCCTCAGACCACCATCCAGAGCACTGTGCAGTATTACAGGCCTCCTCAGACCACCCTCCAGAGCACTGTACAGCATTACAGGCCTCCTCAGACCCCCGTCCAGAGCATGCTGCAGCATTACAGGCCTCCTCAAACCACCGTCCAGAGCACTGTGCAGCATTACAGGCCTCCTCAGACCACCGTCCAGAGCACTCTGCAGCATTTCAGGCCTCCTCACTGTCCTCAGACCATCCAGAGCTGTGATGTTAAGGACAACAAGACCCTTTGCAAATCATGCAGAGCAACACTCGCTGGTAAAAATACAACAAACTTTAAGCGTCATTTGTGGACATTCTGGACAACTCATCCTGAAACTCATTGAAAGGTAAGCACAGTACTTTTGTTGAGAACAGTCTTATCTATGTACATTGCAGGGATTTTTTTAACAAAATTTGTTGCAGTCAGATTGCATACCTTTTGTTATTTTGAACTTCAGAATAACAAAAGGTATGCAATCTGACTGTAACAAGGTAATAGCTGTTTGTTTGTAGGTCTATGTTGTGCACTTAGTCACTGAATCTTAATGGGAGGGATTTCATAATATCTATCAGCTGCTGCTTTTCCAGAATTGAAGTATCTCACCAAAATATATATAGAGGGATGCGGTCACTGTCAATAATGTTCACACAGCACAGGGCATCTAAAAGCCTAAGGCCGGCCCTGGAAGGGCCATACATGTAGTATATTATAGAGAGACAACTTGGAGCTGACTGTGTGGGGTGAGAAAGAATGTAAAGTCAGAATAACTTAATTTTATCCCCCTAATTCAACCCACAAAACCTCCAATGATGGGCCAAGTTAATCCAGTGCACCACCACAGCAAACTATTTGCACTGCTCTTTTAAGTGCTTTAAAAAAAATACAAAATTGATTCTAACAGGTCACTGAGGCCAGGAAGAAGGCCATAGCAAAATGGACTGAGTCAACCGGATTACCAGTGAGACTGTTCTGATGCTCTATGCTGCCTGTTTGGGGTAACTCTCTGCCTGGGTCTCCTGCAGAATTTTGAAAGAAACTAAAAGACTGGCCACTTTGATGTGGATGGTGCTTCTTCCACTTCCTGTGATTGTTCAATATTCTCCTCTTACACATCATCTTCATCTTGTAAGTGGGGCAATGTGGATTTTCTTATGGCACGACATACTCCTCTGCCTTCTTAAGCAATTCCTGAATCCGCCACATCAACAAGGGTTTTCACAGACAGCAGGATTGACAAAACAAGCAGCTGGCAAGAACATTTCATCAGTTACTTGGATCCAATGAAAAAAGCAAAACACTGTTTCACATTCTCTTTCATTTTCTGTGCAATTGTGGCACAGTCTTGGTAGCTAGTGTTCTGTTTAAAGTCCTCAAGGTGGCGTAGACAGAGTAGATCAAAGAGGGCAGGGACATGGACATGGTGTGGTGTCACTCTGGAGGGCTTTAGTATGTTCCACTCCGCAAAAGGCAGCAGTAGGTCATGCAATGATGTGAGCTTTTTCTATTTAACTAGGGAGCAAGCTGTGTCCCATCCCATGTTTTCTGTGATTTGGCAGACCGACTCTTTCAGTTTGAGGAGTTTGAGGAGTCTTTCAATCATGATGAATGTACTAGTAGTACTACTTGACCAGCAAGTGGGACAGTCATTTAAAAGAGTAAGGCCACAATGCTCCAATATCTTCAGTGTTGTAATGGAAGACTTGAATACGTTCACTATTGATCTTGCTTTATCAAAGATTCTTTTAACACTTGTTCTCATGCACCAGACGAGACCACACAAAGTGTCCGGTCCAATATCTTATGGGAATAGTTTTACATAGATACAAATATAGTGGAAAATATACACCAGTAGAGCAGACAGCCCCAAGATCATTCATCTCATATCCATTCGATAATTGACTGCAGTGTCATCATGTAAAAAAATGATAAAAATGGCTCATGGCAGATCATTAATTTTGGACTCAGTCTTAAAGTCACTTTCTGTCATGGGGGAGTCTTCCTCACTAAAGCTGGCTAGTTGTTCTGCTGCTGCTGTGGTTTTCTTAAATGTTGCCACCATATTGCTCCTATTGTCTGTTATAATAGTTAGGATCTTCCTCTTTGGTGTGTCCCACTGGTGCAAGCATTTGTTCACACAATGATTTAATTGACTGTGCAGTGTGTAGGGGGGCTTTGGGCTACTTGTTCAGTGCCAACAATACAGATGTGTTCAGGTTTATTTTGTTTAATCAACAACAGAAAAGTAGCATGCACTTATAGCAAGGAATTAAGTTGTGATTCGAAAAAGCAATATTTTTGTAACAAAACTTGGTTTTACAGAGTAAAGACGTTATATAATGGCTAAATCTGTGTCCGTGTAGTTTGTTCAAACCATAAATAACATGATATTAGGTGGTTTTTTTTACTACAGGAGTGTATAATGAGTTTTGAAATTCTAGAGAAATCCTTAACCACTTCAGCCCTGGAAGGATTTACCCCCTTAATGACCAGGCCATTTTTTGAGATATGGCACTGCATTACTTTAACTGACAATTGCGCAAACAAAATTGATGTCCTTTTTCCCACAAATAGAGCTTTCTTTTGGTGGTATTTGATCACCTCTGCGGTTTGTTTGTTTTTTGCGCTATAAACAAAAAAAGTTTTGAAAAAAAAACAATATTTTTTTGCTTTCTGCTATAATACATATCCAAAAAAAAATGTAAAAAATCTAATTTCTTCATGAATTCAGGCCAATATGTATTCTTTTACATATTTCTGGTAAAAAAAATTCCAATAAGCATATATTGATTGGTTTGCGCAAAAGTTATAGTGTTTGAAAACTACGGGATAAATTTATGGACTTTTCATTTTTTGTTTACTAGTAATGATGGTGAGGTGATCAGCGATTTTTAGAGGGACTGTGACATCTGACCCTAAGTGACACTTTTTGGGGACCAGTGACACCAATGCAGTGATCAGTGCTATAAAAATGCACTGATTACTGTATAAATTACACTGGCAGGGAAGGGGTTAATATCAAGGGCAATCAGTGGGTTAAATGTGTTCCCTGTTGGTGTTTTTGTACTGTGTGGGGGAAGTGCTGACAGGAACAACACAGAGATCGCTGTTCCTAATCACTAGGAACAGCAGATCTCCATGTTGTTCCCTGTCAGAATGGGGATCTGCCTTGTTTACATAGGCAGATCACCGTTTTGCCTCTCTGTGAAGCAATCTCGGATGGCCGGGTGGACATCAGGTCTGCCTGGGAATGCGCATCGACTCCTCCTACGTGCAGCACGCGCGCCCACACTATCTATTGCATGAAATGAAGAACAGGTAAGTTGTTTTGTAGACTAGAGCCGCCCTGTCACAGCATATATGCGGTGGGAGGTCTTTAAGTGGTTAAATAATGCATTACAATTTAACAAAACACATTCAACTGTATTGGAGATTTACTTGACTAAATATGACTAAAACTAAAACAATTGCAGAAGACTCAAATAGGACTAAAACTAAAATACATATTTGCTGCCAAAATTAACACTGCTATTTACAGCAGATACAGAAAACAATGGGCACAATGTTTGCACCCTTGTGCTATGGAAAAGATTTATAGATGATGTTGTATGCATCTGGAAGGATTCAAAATGTTTATTTAATATTTTTCTGAAACATTAGAATCAGAATGAATATGACTATGATTGGTAATTTCCCTCTGGGCTTAATAAAGTATTCTGAATCTGAATGTCGTGCATTGTACCAGTCCAGACAGTATTAACTTGTCTGGAGCTGCTGGGCTCGTTCTCGTTGCTGGAAAGATCGGGTTCAGGTAGTAAAAGGGGGGCTCTGGGGATTAGGGTTAAAGCAATTCCACCAATAACTGAAGCAGAATATTTTGTAAAAGTGGTTGGATAACTGTTTTCAATATGCCTCTGAATTTTATATTGATGTGTCATGATCTGTTTTCCAAGTCAGCTAGCCTGGATTGAATCCATTGTATCTCTCAGTCATGGTTGATATGCGCACCAATCATGTCATTGTGTGCAATATAGACTTCACTCATTTTTTTGTCAATATGTGAAACCCTGGAAATCAGATCTTCACACACAGCACAGTAACTTTGAATCCATTAAGCATGTGAGAAATATCAGCATGGAGGGTCTCACTCGGAGAGATCAACATACCTTTAGGGTCAGTGTAAAAGACTGTCTGGGGTCTCAGTGGTGGGGTTATTAGGGGGTGAGGACTAGTGCAGGAAATCACTGTGCCCTGTGTGGAGTCTGAATCTTTGTCCTTCGATGGGGAGTCTGTGTGCCGAGGAGGGTAAGCTGAGGTACTGCCACCACTCTGTGGATCCTGCTTAGCTGAGGGCAGGAAGAAATCTGGTAATTTCTGTGGGCTGGAGTGTGAGTTCTGCCACTTAGGCATATTTATAAATGATTACAGTCCTGAGAGTTGTATTTCATAAGAGATTTGTTCCTCCTCTAGCTTCTATGGAGACACAACAGTGATTGGGAAAAGAGGAGCTCTTTCAAGATGCATCCATCATGGTCCCAGCCGGACATGTCCTCCTAGTACATTGATTTTTATGCAATGTTGGACGAAAGGGCCCTGCACGGCTCTGAAACGTTGCACTTATCTCTGTGATGTGATCTCTTTCAATAAAAGAAACTTTTGGATGGAAGTTGTTGATCCATGGTGTGCTGGTGAATATGTACACAGGTTAGACAAAAGAGAACTGAACTGGAACATGACCTCACTTCACTTGATCTTCAAGCATTGCCTTCTCACAGACCTCACCACTCTTCTCTATCCTTTTTAGTCTACCCTTCTACTCTCTTTGTGGGACAGATTCATTATTCTACTCAATCGTTCACACTGACCTGGACCCTTAACTCCTTTATTCAAAAACCTTGCACTGGAACAGGGAGTAGAGTCTCCCACAAAAGCTACTTTATCCATGAAGTCTTGGCCCCAGCTTCCTCATTTCCAACCCGACTATGTTGTTCCTAGGGCATTACCAAACCTTCCACCAGACACTTTAAAATCTTATAATTGGTTCACATTGAACCAACTCTCAGGATTTTTCCATAAACTCTCTTGTTTCAGAGCTTACAACCTGGACCTGGAAGCAGCAGTTTCCATGGCCAGTCATGAAGCTGAATCTGTGGCAGTTGAAAGGTTCCTAAAAGTTGGGTAGATCTCCCAGATGCCAAAAGAGAGCAGTTTTTCCACTTTGCGAAGCGATCAGTTAGAAAGGATATGCCTATCTGTATTTTAACATACTCTAGCACTGTTTTCAAATCGCAACGAAAGTTCAATATATGTCTTAAGAGGTCCAGCAATAGAAGTATGAGGGAGTTGTTAAATAGAATTTCATCCTGGGATATAGCTACCATTGTAATGGCTTCCTTGACCTTAAAGCAATAGACACAAATGAGCACATTTCTAGGCCAAGTTTCTTCTGCATTTCTAGGACCGAAAGTGTGGTGAGCCCCATTTAGTTCCAGGTGGGAATCCTTTGATTTTTTAAAGTAGTTGTAAACCCTTACACACCACTTTTCCCTACAGGTAAGCCTATAATAAGACTTACCTGTAGGTACTGGAAATATCTCCTAAACCTGCACGGTTTAGGACATATTTACTAAATACGCTTGTGCCAACGTCATTGGTGCATGCGCACTGAAGAAATGGCACAATCGCGCTGTTGCTAAAGGGCCTGTGCCATGACGTCATGCAACTCCGGCCAGTCACAGAACCGGAGCCCACGGCCCCAGAAGGAAAAGGGGGGAAGATGGACGGGCCACCAGCAGGGACCTCTGGGACATTGCAGGCATTGTTTGCAGGTAAGTGCAACATAATGGGCTAGTATGTGGTGCATACTAGCCCATTATGCTTTTACTTTTCAGGGGAAAAAGAGGAATTAAAACCTATCAGAGTTTATTTCCTCTTTAAGGAGTTGGTTGAAAATAGGAAAGAGCAGCTGTCTTTCAGGAGCACAGACTCAGGGAGACTGCGTACACAGATGTTATTTCACCTACTACGGTTTTCAACATCATCAAGCTGGTTTATGAGATCTTGAGTTTATGTAGTGTGGTTAAGCACTTGGTCATATCTCTCAACTGCCTGGTGTATAGACTGTGGAAGTCTATTCTGATGAGACTTATCTCCTGTTTATAAAATGTTTCTAGGTGTGAGGTGTAGTGCTCAAGGTCTTATCTGGTGAGGAGAGAATGGATGTAAGATTTTATGTCCCAGTCCTCCTACAGATCAGTGGATATGACAGGGGAATTGATCATTCCTTTCATACTGTATTCAGGGATTCTATCCTGTGACTTAGCCCTAATGGTAACCAGAGAGAAGGATCTGTTAGGAGAAGCCTCTGAAGGCTGTAGAAGGCCTTCCCCGCTGTGAGGTGGTCGCTGTGACAACAGATTGGCAGGCAGGGCCGGTAGATCTCTCCCTAACACTAAGGGAGGGAAGGAGGTAGGAAACTCTGGAGCTGTCTTTGGAGCTCCCAGACCCCAGGTCATCATAGGTCTTGCCTCCTAGCAGGACAAACGTTGGCAGGATAGAAAGACCAGAGGGGCCAGTGGACAAGCACTACAGCTGGTTCCTATCTCTCATAGGGGTGCACAATAGGGGCCTTGAAGATTGGCTGGCCAGCTAGCATGTGGGTTGTACCTGGTGCAGGGCTTATGGAAGAAGCTGTCATCATATTAACCTGAACAGCAGAAGGGGATCAGCAGAGCTGTGTAAAAAAGGGGGCTCATTCACCTCAGAGCGGGTCTGCATGTAATGCCAGTTCATTGATTTCTTTCTCTCCATTGTTTTGGAAATTTAGTTAGTCAGTGCCCAGGAATAGGCAAATAAGAGTTGGAGTAGAGATGGAGATGTACACCACATGTTCTACTCCACCATTGGCAAGCCATACTTACTCCCAATGTTCTTATTGATATTCTTGCAAGCATCCCCATGTGCATAGTTGAATACCTCTTCCTCATCCCTGCAAAAAAAGACATAGTAATGATTCTCATCAATGGGAGAGGTGATTATCTAAAGCTGGCACGGGGGGGGGGCTGAACAGAAAAAATAAATAAACAGGTTCCTCCATCCAAGTGAATACCCTTTGCCAGGATATTGTATTCTGACAGCAAGATCCTCTGCCGTCAGAATACAATGATCAGTGGCTGCAGAACATCGGCAGCTGTTCGATAAAAGCTTTCCATCCGAATGACTGAATTTTGATCCATCTATGGTCAGCTTTAGAAAGGACTGCCAAAGTTCTATTTCTTTGGTCATCTCGCTGCCCCCAGCCTTCTAATTACTTAACCACTTCAGGTCCACCCCATAGCAGTTTTACTGCTACAGGGCAGCACCTGCATGCCGGACCACGTATATATATGTGATCTGGCTCTTGCGGGTAGTGGGTGTGCATGCTCCTCGCTCCCACAGTGATCACACACAACAGAAGCCCAGCTGTGCACTCAATGTTCACTGGCACTCACCATCGATCCAGCAGAGGCAGAACGATGGTCTGGCTATGTAAACAAGGCAGATCGCTGTTCTGACAGGAGGGAAGGCATGGATCCTGTGCCTCTGCAAAGCATGGATCCATGTCTTCCCCTAGTAAAAGCACTTCACACACTGTAATAAAACACAGGCTAGATACACAGTTAACTCTTTAATTGCCCCTGATGTTAACCCCTTCCCAGCCAGTTTCATTACAAACATAGTTACATAGGTTGAAAAAAGACACAAGCCCATCTAGTTCAACCTATGAAAGGGAAAAAGAAAATAAATACAGTATATATATATATATATATATATATATATATGTCATACAATATCATATACATAATCCAATACCCACAGTTAATCCAGAGGAAGGCAAAAACCCCATTATTACAGTGTAATACTGTACTGTCACTGGTCCCCGAAAAGCGTCAAAAGTTTTGTTAGTGTCCGAATGTCCTCTGCAATATCGCTGTCCTGCTATAAGTAGCTGATTGCCGCCATTACTGGTAAAAATAGATGAATACAAATATGACAAAGTTTGTAGACGCTATAACTTTTGCGCAAACCAATCAATATATGCTTATTGGGATTTTTTTTACCAACAATATGTAGCAGAATACATACTGACCTAAATTTATAAAGAATTTAATTTTTTTAGCTTTTTTTATTGGATATGTTTTATAACAGAAAATAAAAAAATATATATAATTTTTTTTTAAATTGTCAGTTTTTTTTTCTTTATAAAAGCAAAGCGAACGTGGAACCAAAGTGGTAACTCAAAAAAAGAAGTTTAAGGAGAAAGGAGAACCAACTACATTGTGCCAATAATTGAAAAAATCTTTATTAGAAATAAATCATTAACTCACAATATAGAAAAATGGATATCCATAGAATGGATAACCCCTCCATACACAAACAACCACTATATAAAGACAAACAGATCACAACGTTGTCACAAATGGCAGAAGACAACAGGCAGAGGACAAACATTGCCGAACTAAAGCTCAGAGGTATGCATGCACCAAAGGGGAACAGATGCATAACCAGGGAGGCACTGTGGTGAAGGTGCAATCAACTGAACTTATGAGAGTTGAGATGTGGAGCTACAGAGGTGGCCACCAGGTGTCCTACCTATCATTGAATTACTATTGATTGGACAGCCAAGTAGGAAAGTGATATTGCGGTAATGATGAGTAAACCGGTGGTGCTAGTTCTGGTGAAGGTACTCAGCACTGCATGGTGTGTTTCATCCAAAAACCCACTGTCTCATGAATTAAATACAGGAAATCACCCGGGACTTTAAATGAGGTGAATACAGTTAGCCAATGAATGAATACAATCTCAAAGTGTATTTAAAATTGTCATGCAAACATGAACATGGTAATTAATAGCCAAGCCGATGAAATAATACATACAGTATAAAATTTCATTACATGTATCATAGTATAAAATGTAAATTACAATATACACAGGCATGAAAAATAACCCAATGTATTTCACAAGACCATGCTCGTTTCATCAGGGGTAGATGCTTGTGTAGTATATCAAAGGCTGGATCAGACTACCAGATGCTGAATGCCCATCTTTAGCAGTAATAAACATCTGACTCAGGAGGTGAGGAGGCAGAGGAAAAACCAAACCAACAGAGCACAAATGGGGGCAAACATGGGTGGGATGAGGGCGTGTGTCCCCAAGGATCTCCCAATAACCATTAATAATGTCAAGAGAATACAAATTAGCTGCTTACGTGGATGACATACTTCTATCTCTCACACGTCCAGAGATCACACTCCCAGTCCTACTCGAAGAATTTGGATAATTTGGCCTGATATCCAACCTCAAAATTAACTTTACTAAATCCTTTGCCCTTAATGTCTCCTTGCCCTCACCCATAATCGATCAATGCAAAACAAACTTCCCCTTTCAGTGGCAGCCAGAGGCAATCACCTATCTAGGCATACAACTACCTGCAAAACTATCCAACTTATATACAAAAAATTATTTACCAATACTAAACAAAACTTACAGAAGACCTAAAAAATTGGAATAGGCCGGTGTTCTCGTGGTTCGGGAGACCTGCAATTCTAAAAATGAATGCTCTTCCACGAATCTTAAATATAATGCAGACTGTTCCGATCCACGTGCCACCGACCTTCTTCAAATCCTACAAACACCTCAGCTCCACCTTCTTTTGGGGGGGGGGTAAACCTAGAATTAAATATGCACAGTTAGCCTTACCCAAACATCTAGGAGGCATAGGTTTGCCAGACCCTACCAACTACTACAAAGCTGTACATATGACCAGAATACTAGATTGGAAACTTCACGGAACCACAAAAGATTGGGTTAGACTGGAGGATTCTTTCACGAACCTCTCCCTAGCATCATTACCTTGGATTCTAGAAGGTCACTTTCCCACCAAACTAAAGCTTCATCCTCTAATCAGACCAACAATTCAAAGCTTTCACATGACTTGCAAATGCTCCTCCATCTCGACAATCCAAGGCCCAATGACCCCACTCAGACTGAACCCGGATTTTCCGCGGGCATGCACACTAATTTCCTAACACAACACTGGACTGACAGAAAGATCCTAGCCCACGACTTTTACAACCAAGAGAAAATCCTTTCAGCATCTCAACTCTCTTCTAGGTTTGACAAACCCCAGATACCAGACTGGACATATCTCATTATTATTAATTTCTTGAGAAACATAGAAAGGAAATGTTCCTGTTCCTAGACAACTGACTCCCTTTGAACATCTATGCTCCCAGAAAACTCCGCAAACACACATGATATCAACTGCACACTCTCTTCTCTTCATAGACTGTACACCTAATAATTCGACAATGTGCACTGCTTGGGAAAGAGACCTGTCTATATCTCTTTTGCCGGAAGAATGGGAAAGAATTTATCTCAACATCCACAAAGGATCTATCAATGTGACTACTCAAGAGAATGGATTCAAAATCCAAACTCGCTGGTACCGCACACCCGCCTTACTGCATAAAATTAATCCTGCAATCCCAGAGGAATGCTGGAGATGTACTGATCAACCAGGAACCCTACTTCACTTATGGTGGGATTGTCCCTCTATCCAAACGTTCTGGACAGAAGTACACAAGATAATCACACGTGTCACCAGCTACACTTTGGTTAGAACCCCCGCTCAATTTCTACTACATCACTCAAGCTTACCACACAGAACATACCATAAATCGCTTGTGATGCACATGATCAATTCAGCAAAACAGTGCATTCCCACACACTGGAAATCCCAGACACCCCCCTCCATCAAAGAATGGCTCAACAAAATTAACAGAATCGATGAAATGGAAGAATTAATACATATAGCGAGAGACTCCCCGCACAAATGTAATAACAAATGGGCATGTTGGACACACTTCAGATCAACGTCAGGCTACGCCCTCCTTTTCTCTCTAAACTAGTAAAGATTTGACATAAACTGTCCTACCATTCCACAGTGTAAATATACACACAACTCTACTACCTTTTCTCCCACAATCCCAAACGACTATGTGAATAGGCTCGATAGATACCCATGACATTGATCAGCTGGCATGGATCTAATGCGAGCCCCCTTCTGTGGAGGGAGGCAAGAGAGTCACACAGCTACCTTCATGTCACTGAATACTCCCCAAATCTTAATCATTCTGATATCTTTCTTCCCACCCTCTGCACTTTCATAAATTCATGTCATCAGTTCCCCCCATCCTCGGATACACCCGAGTCGTACTCACCCCCCACACCTTCTCCACTGCCTACCCACCCACCATTCCCCAGAAGTTAATATATAACCTAAGATTAATGACCTGAGCAGGATGCCACCGACAACACAACCCCTTTATATCCTATCCTGAGCAAACTTAGACCGAACATCGCAGCACCATAATTTTGAGAGGAGAGACAAATGATGATACCTCCGGGGTAGTACATAGATACATAACTGGATCCACTCCTACTAAACCCCCAATTAAGGATTTTCCCATGAGACAAATCTAACATGGGAACCCTTACTGACATTCAGTCTCAATAAGCCTCTAACTGAATATAAACATACTGTCGGTTAAAGTTACGCAATATTATTACAGTTACATGTGTGAACAATGTACTACTGTATGCCTGACTGCTTGTTTTCCCTGTTCATGTTCATACTGTTTTTCTGAAATATGTATGTTCACAACCGGTTTGTAACCTTACTTATGTGAAAACAGTAAAAACCTTTTGAGGAAAAAAAAATGTCAACTTGAATGGAGTGCAACTGCCACGTATGAATGAGACAGAAGGTGAAAAAAAAGAGTCACCTTTTCTCACCTTCTGTCTCATTCATACATGACAGTTTCACTCAATTCAAGTTGACATTATTGATGGATATATGGAGATCCTTGGGGACACACAACCTCATCCCGGCCATGTCTGCCCCCTGTTTGTGCTCTGTTGGGTTGGTATTTCCTCTACCTCCTTAGCTCTGGAGCCGGACTTATTTTTAGTCTGATCCAGCCTTTGATGTACTGCACACGCATCTACTCCTGATGAAGCGAGCATGGTCTTGCGAAACACGTTGGATTACTTTTTCATGCTTGTGTATATTGCAATTTACAGCTTATACTGTGATACGTGTAATTACATTTTTTATACTGTATGTATCATTTCATCAGCTTGGCTATTATTCGCCCTCAACACTCCACAGAAACTGCTCTTTTAAAACTCACAAATGACCTACTAACTGCAAAAACCAACGGACACTATTCTGTACTCCTACTTCTGGACCTTTCAGCTGCCTTTGACACAGTTTACCACTCCCTCCTCCTCAAAAAACTTTACTCCCTCGGTCTCCGTGACTGTGCTCTTCAGTGGCTCTCATCCTACCTATCTCAATGCACCTTCAGTGTCACTTACAATTCTACTTCCTCCACTCCTCTTCCCTTCTCTGTCGGGGTCCCCCAAGGTTTTTGGACCTCTTTTATTTTCAATCTACACCTCTTCCCTGGGTCAGCCTCTCACGGCTTTCAATATAATTTCTATGCTGACG
This sequence comes from Aquarana catesbeiana, assembly GCF_042186555.1. NCBI lineage: Eukaryota > Metazoa > Chordata > Amphibia > Anura > Ranidae > Aquarana > Aquarana catesbeiana. Next base: position 962,460,651 of record NC_133324.1, read on the forward strand.
ATACACAAATCTATATCTCTACCCCTTAACTCACTCCATCAGTCTCCTCACGCATCACTAACTTACTAACCGACATATCTGTATGGATGTCACACCAATTCCTCAAACTCAACTTGTCCAAAACCAAGCTCATAATATTTCCTCCCCCACGTGCTTCTTCCTCTGACTTGTCTGTCAAGAGCAATGGCACAACCATCCAGCCGTCCCCACATGTCAGGGTGCTAGGTGTTATCCTGGACTCTGAACTCTCCTTTCGGCCCCACATCCAATCACTTTCCAAAGCTTGTCACCTCAATCACCGCAAAATCTCTAAACTATGTCCCTTTCTAACCAATGAAACCACAAAGCTCCTGATTCACTCCCTGGTTATCTCTTGCCTCAACTACTGCAACTCCCTCCTCATTGGCTTACCTTTAAATAGACTATCCCCCCTTCAGTCCATCATGAATGCTGCTGCCAGACTCATCCACCTTACAAACTGCTCAGCATCTGCTACCCCTCTCTGCCAATCCTTCCATTGGCTGCCACTCGCCCAACTAATTAAATTCAAAATACTAACAATAAGTTACAAAGCCATCCACAACTCTGCCCCCAGCTACATCACTAACCTAGTCTCAAAATACCAACCTAATCGTCCTCTCCGTTCCTCCCAAGACCTCCTGCTCTCTGGCTCCCTCATCACCTCCTCCCATATCTGCCTCCAGGACTTCTCCTGAGCCTCACCCATCCTCTGGAATTCCCTACCCCAATCTGTCAGACTGTCTCCAAATGTATCCACTTTTAGGCGATCCCTGAAAACTTTCCTCTTCAGAGAAGCCTATCCTGCCTCCATCTAACAACTGCACTATTTTCTCCATTAGCTCATCCCCCACAGCTATTACCCTTTTGTATAACTTGACCCTCCCTCCTATATTGTAAGCTCTAACGAGCAGGGCCCTCTGATTCCCCCTGTATTGAATTGTATTGTACTTGTACTGCCTGCCCTAATGTTGTAAAGCGCTGCGTAAACTGTTGGCGCTATATAAATCCTGTATAATAATAATAATAATAATATTATTCATGATGTTCAAGTTTGCATGACAATTTTAAATAAACTTTGAGATTGTATTTATTCTGTCATTCATTGGCTAACCGTATTCACCTCATTTAAAGTCCCAGGTGATTTCCTGTATTTTATTGTATATATTGGGATGGAGGTGTTTTACGGGTTACATCAGACCTTTTCCTTTTTGACTGTCTCATGAATGTCTTTGGAGAATTGCAGTAATGCCAAGTTGCAAATCATACAGACAATTCACATCAAAGTTTAAGCAAGGGTGATGATATTCCAAGCTAATTCCTGTAGATATAATGACCCTGAAGGAAGCCAAACTGGCTATGTAGCAGGGTATCTTGTAACTTTAAAATACAATCCTATTCATAGTACCATCAGTTGGAAAACCACTCAAAGTGCGTGTTCATCAATACTGTCATAACCAATTTTAAGCACTAGATGATAATGCATGAATAGGCCTTTCAGCCCGTGAACAATCATGGAAAGCTATGTAGCTTGTCGGCTCCAGACTGACACACGTATCTTAGTCCTATACACTAGGTTGCAATATCAGTTAAGTGTCTGCCCGGAGGCTCTCACCACTCTGCGGTACTTGTACGAGTGTCCTTTGCAGGTTCATGTCACTTCCCGTGAGTTCATCTGTCTGGGTTATTCATATGGCCTGTGCTGTAGTAACTTAGCTACATGACAGTGGATGGCGCAGCACAGGCCTAATGAACCATAGCCACATAAAACCTCAATTCCAAGCCAGGCTGGTCTGTGTGGGGCAGCGGATCTGGCGCTGCCTAGATGCTGGAACGCATGGTGGAACACGGGGCCTACGTCGTTTTTTTCTTTATAGCCCAAAAAAACAATCACAGTTGATGATTGCGTGAACCAGGACGTGTCGGTAAACGGCATTTCTCAGTTTGCACTGACAGGGATAGCTGATCGGCGGCTCTCCCTGTCAGAGGTGGGGTCTTTGCTGATGATCAGCATATTGATTATCAGCACAGCCCCCTCAGATGTGCCACAACACCTTTTAAGATGTGCCCATAAGCCGTCAGTCAGTGCCCCATAAAAAACACAGCTCACAGTGCCCATCAAAGTGCCAATCAGTGCCCATATAAGTGCTAATCAGTGCCCACCACAGTGCCAGTCAGTGCCAATCTCAGTGCCCAGCAGTAAAACCTGTCAGTACCTCAACATCAGTGCTGCCCATCAGTGCCACCTGTCAGTGCCACCTGTCAGTGCCAATCAGTACTGTCTATCTGCCAATCAGTGCGCCTGCCAGTGCCCATCACAGCCACCTGCCAGTGCCCATCACAGCCACCAGTCAGTGCCCATCAGTGCCGCCAGTCAGTGCCCATCAGTGCCCCCAGTCAGGGCTGCATATCGCTGCCACCTATTGGTGCCCATCAGTGCTGCATATCAGTGCAGCCTATCAGTGCCCAATTCTAAACATCAGTGCCTCCTCATCAGTGCCCATCAGTGCAGCCTCATCAGTGCCCATCAGTGAAGGAGAAAACAAAATTTTATAACCAAAAAACTTTTTTCTTTTTTTTTTAATTTTGTTCTTTTTTAGTTTGTTTAGCAAAAAATAAAAACCGCAGAGGTGATCAAATACCACCAAAAGAAAGCTTTATTTGTGAGAACAAAATGATAAAAAAATGTGTTTGGGAACAGTGTAGCATGACTGCGCAATTGTCATTCAAAAAGCGACAGCGCTGAAAGCTGAAAATTGTCCTGGGCGGAAAGGGACGAAAGTGCCCGGTATTGAAGTGGTTAAAGTAATGTGGTTGTGAAGGGGGATAAATGATTAAAAAAGGAGCAGCAACGCTCTGGAGAATCCATCCCTCTGCTCTCTCCTCCTGTAAACAAATGATCACCATTAGACTGGCAGTACTATGGAACATAGTGGATACAGTGACGGCTGGTGCTCAACATTTTTGGGTAGGTGCAAACATATATGGAGGTAGCCTGTCATATTGACGAATCGTTTTGATCAATTGCATGTTTCATTGGACACGAGCAGATTCATAATAGTGTTTTTTTTTTATTATTTTCTATACAGATTATAATAGTCTGCAAACATTTACACTCAGACTTAAAGAATTGTTGGCCAGATCTATAATTATTCTCCAAGTTCTGAAACTTTGTCTTCATTATTAATTAAGAATGTTTTATGCTTTAGGGACAAACAATACATTGAAGCAGGTGTGCAAATCCAACCTAAAAACATAAATAATATTTTTTTTATCACAGTAACTAAACCAATTAATTAATAAACTCTCCTGAGATCAACAACTGAAGCTGAAAATAGGTAAAGTGAACTTATTAGAATATATGTAAGGAACAACATACTGAATATTACCCAAAGGACACTTCCAACACAATAATTAAAAAAAAAATAAAAATAAACAGTTCAATGTATGTACTTTCTTTTTATCAATTTTAATAACTAAGTACAAAATTTTAGCTGTATCTGCATTAATTGCCTCTAAGAAGTATTAGTAGCTTTTTTTTATATCAAATGTATTATATACATATTAATCTAATTGTATACTGTATAATATCTTACATAATGGCGTTGTCTTCAATGATTTGGGATGAGTGAATCTCCCCAGGCTCAATTAGCATGGGCTTGTCAAATCCTGCTAGTTATCCATGAACTTAGCTTTAAACCCCAATAGCCTCGGCAATGATGTGATACAGGGCCCCGTACCATGTGATTGCTGTGACCAATAACAGCAATCACAGTGGTAGTAGTAAACATAGGCTTCCATTCATGCAGCCGTTGTTTACTACTGTAATCACTGCCACCAATCACAGCGATCACAGCAGTAAACAAAGGCTGCATGAATGCAGCCAAACGGTGTTGGAAAAACTGATTGCTTACACAGTCATCGTGGTTATGTAAGCAATACGAGGGTGGGAACCCCCCCCAGAGCAGTACCGTGTAATTATGGTGATGCTGCACTGCTCTCATGACAGTGTATACTTTTTTTTTGTAAAAAATGTAAAACAAATGGTGACATACTGTCACCAGAGCAAGTGTAGTGTCCCTATGGTGACACCGGTCAACTGCAAGGTTTTACCACCCTTCAAACATTTGTGAGAACAAGCCCTAATCATGTAGAAAGTCACAGTGTATCTCATCACCACCACACCAGTCACAGTGTCACCAGGCCAATGTAGCTAAAATCAGTGTTCCTGATTTACACCACAACGGGCACCCAGTGCACCCAGCAACAGCTTTCCTGATCAATGCTATACTAGAAGCCTGGCTGCGAACTTGACTAGAGATGGGTCTTTCTACTTCCTGCAGTGGATCGGTGACTGTGGCTGCACTTACAGATAATGCTGGTCTGTTGACCTCTCAATAAATGAAACCACCTTCACCCACCCATACCTCTTTGCACCCTATGGTGTTCCATGCTACTAGCCAAAAGCCTCGCAACATCACTTTCTTTAGCGCTCAGTGTTGGAAGGGGTCCAACTGCTGTGGTGATCACTTTTCTGAGGGGCTGTAGAGAGGTAGATGTGAATGACCCCTTAAAGCAACCGGACAAATTAAAAAAAGTGTACCTTCCAAAAAAAGATTTTGATTGCCGTCTACTGGACCTGTGAGTGGCCATTCTGCATACCTGAAGTTGAAGGAGTACCCTCCAACCATCCGCAATGCTCCCTTCCCACCACCCACCCTTCTTCTTATACTCTTCTCTCTTTCTGTTTCCTTTCTCCCTGGTGTTTTCCTACTTTTCTTTCTGATTTGTTATTTGCACACCCTTGTCGACACTATTCAAGGGCCCTGAGGTCATACAATGGTTATGACTATGTGTATTGCATCACCTACACCGGATTGATGACCATTGGCCTGCTCAGGGCAGCCATGAAAAAATGAAGGCCCCTTTACACAGATTTAGGCCTGCACCTCCCACCCATCCCCCAGCCTGACCACCAACATTCCCCAGGGCCCACCCACTGGCCATCCCACCAAATCCACCTGCTGGCCATCAGTGCACCCACATTTATTTTAACACTCTTTTTTTGGGGCGGCACAGTAGTGTAGTAGTAAAAAGGGTTTGCATGTTCTCCCAGTGCCTGCGTGGGTTTCCTCCAGGTACTCCGGTTTCCTCCCACACTCCAAAGACATGCTGGTAGGTTAATTGGCTTCTGTCTAGGCATCCCCAAATATTCAGCAAAGAGACATCCAAATTAAGCAGAAAGACATCCCCAAATATTCAGCAAAAACACATCCCAATACAGCAAAGAGAAAGCTCAATCCAGCAAAGAGACTTCCCAAAATATTCAGCAAAGAGACATCCAATCCAGCAGAGAGACATTCCAATCCAGAAAAGTGATGGCCCAATCCATCAAAGAGACATTCCCAAATACCCAGCAAAGATACATCCCAATCCAGAAAAGGGACATCCCCAAATATTCAGCAAATCGACATCCCAATTCAGCAGAGAGACATCCCCAAATATTCAGCAAAGAGACATCCAAATTCAGCAGAGAGACATCCCCAAATATTCAGCAAAGAGACATCCCAATCTAGCAAAGCGACATCCCCAAATATTCAGCAAAGAGACATCCAAATTCAGCAGAGAGACATCCCCAAATATTCAGCAAAGAGACATCCCAATTCAGCAAAGAAACAACCCAATCCAGCAAAGCGACATCCCCAAATACCCAGCAAAGAGACGCCCCAATCCAGCAAGGAGATGGCCCAATCCAGCAAAGCGACATCCCCAAATACCCAGCAAAGATACATCTCAATCCAGAAAAGGGACATCCCAATCCATCAAAAAGACATCAACAAATATTCAGCAAAGAGACATCCCAATCCAGTAAAAAGACAGCCCAATCCAGCAAAGAGACAGCCCAAACAGCAAAGCGACATCCCCAAATATTCAGCAATGAGACATCCAAATTCAGCAGAGACATCCCCAAATATTAAGCAAAGAGACATCCCAATCTAGCAAAGCGACATCCCCAAATATTCAGCAAAGAGACATCCCAATTCAGCCAAGAATCAACCCAATCCAGCAAAGCGACATCCCCAAATACCCAGCAAAGAGACATCCCAATCAAGCAAAAGGACATCCCCAAATATTTAGCAAAGAGACATCCCAATCTAGCAAAGAGAAATCCCCAAATATTTAGCAAAAACACATCCCAATCCAGCAAAGAGACATCCCCAAATATTCAGCAAAGAGACATCCCAATCCAGAAGAGAGACATCCCCAAATATTCAGCAAAGAGACATCCCAATCCAGCAAAGAGATGGCCCAATCCAGCACAGCGACATCCCCAAATACCCAGCAAAGATACATCCCAATCCATCAAAGAGATATCCCCAAATATTCAGCAAAGAGACATCCCAATCCAGTAAAGAGACAGCCCAATCCAGCAAAGAGACAGCCCAAGCAGCAAAGCGACATCCCCAAATATTCAGCAACGAGACATTTCACCAGAGAAACATCCTCAAATATTCAGCAAAGAGACATCCCAATCCAGTAAAGAGACAGCCAAATCCAGCAAAGAGACAGCCCAATCCAGCAAAGAGACAGCCCAATCTAGCAAAGAGACATCCCTAAATATTTAGCAAAGAGACATGCCCAAATATTCAGCAAAGAGAAAGCTCAATCCAATAAAGAGAACTTCACAAAAAATGGGATAGTCATGAATTAACTTCACAATATTTGGGCATGCACAGAGTGATTGGGGTGCTTATACAGTGATGTGTGCCTGATTGAGAGATGTGAGCCAGGTATGGGGGGTACTCCAGACTGAGCTGCCTCCCCCCCACAACACACACGCACATGCCTGCTTTTCCAACCCAACTTAACAGTGTTTCATGTCCTGCAAACAAATTCATCCTGACTTGAAAGGCTACCAGCTTATTGCCACAAACTTTCCTCAGACCACAGCTCAGCTCAGCTCCCTGTCTGCACAGTGTCAGCAGTAGCTGTGCTCTGGCTCTTCTCAGCAGGACACTGGAGATCAGGTTTAAGGGAAGAGGGAGGATCAGCATGCAGGTGGCCACAGAGTGAGTGTGCAGGAGACCTCTGGGGGAGATTGAAAGGATATTCCAATCTTCTAAATACATACACCACCCAGCAGTGTATGTATTTAGAAACAATGATGCTGCTGCTGTCCCCACAGCCCAGATTCTGGGACAAAGCCCGGCACAGAGCTGTAGCGGGACAGATTACTAGAAACAGTTGTCAAGTATGGGCCCAGGCATCTGGGCTCCTTGTGATGCCTGGGCCCCCTACATGTGTATGGACTGCCCCCACCCAATGGTGGCCCTGGGCCTGCATGCCTTGTCTATGTTTTGTACATCTTGCACTGGCTCTTTAACCACTTCTTCAGCCCCAGGAGAATTTACCCCCTTCCTGACCAGAGCACTTTTTGCGATTCGGCACTGCGTCGCTTTAACTGACAATTGCGCAGTCGTGAGACGTTACACCCAAACAAAATTGACGTTCTTTTTTCCCCACAAATAGAGCTTTTTTTTGGTGGTATTTGATCACCTCTGCAGTTTTTATTTTTTTGCGTTATAAACAAAAAAGAGCTACAATTTTGAAAAAAAAGCAATATTTTTTACTTTTTGCTATAATAAATATCCCCAAAAAATATATATTTTTTTTTTCTCAGTTTAGGCCGATATGTATTCTTATACATATTTTTGGTAAAAAAAATCACAATAAGTCTAGATTGATTGGTTTGTGCAAAAGTTATAACGTCTACAAAATAGGAGAAAGATTTATAGCATATTTATTATTATATTTTTTTATTAGTAATGGCGGAAATCTGCAATTTTTATCATGACTGCGACATTATAGCGGACACATCAGACACTTTTTGACACCATTTTGGGACCATTGTCATTTATACAGCGATCAGTGCTATAAAAATGCACTGGTTACTGTGTAAATGACAATGGCAGGGAAGGGGTTAAACACTAGGGGGCGATCAAGGGGTTAAGGGTGTCCTAGGGAGGTGTTCTAACTGTGGGGGGGATGGGCTACCACTGACATGACAGCGATCACTGCTCCCGATGTCAGGGAGCAGTAGATCCATGTCCTGTCACTAGGCAGAATGGGGAATGCCTTTTTTACAAAGGCATCTCCCCGTTCTTCCACTCTGTGACACGACCGCGGGCCCCCAGAGGACATTGAGTCCACGGGAGCCATGGGCACAGTCACAGAGCACGCGGTGGGTGTGCACCCACAATGCCGTGATTTAAAGGGGATGTACCTGTATGCCCATTTGCCCAGCTGTGCAATTGTGCTGACATACATCGCCGTGCGCTGGTTTGCTAGTGGTTAAATGCTGCCTTAAAAACAATAAAAGCTATTGAACAGAAAAAAGTGTATTCTTTATATACATTTTTCCTATTTGTTTCTTTTTTTCAATAAAAAACATGTCATACTTACCTGCTCCTCTTCTCTGGTCCCTCACCGGTACTCTCGCTCCTGCAAGCTGCTTGCAATGGGGGCACGCACCCAAGCTCATTCATGAGTCGTTCATTCACACACAGAGCCATGGCTTGGCCCTGCCCCCTCTATCTCCTCATTGGCTCACTGTCTGTGATTGACAACAGCAGGAGCCTCAGCCAATGAGGAAGGGGAGTCCCCCAGAGTGCTGAGGCTCTCCTGCACATCACTGGAATCAGGCTCTGGTAAGTATTAGGGAGTCTTTGGAGGGGAGGCTGCGGCACAGAGGAGTTTTTTTTTACCTGCATGCATAGAATGCATGCAAGTAAAAATCCTTGATCCTTTACAACCACTTTAAGGGTTATTATTGTGGCAACTGACACCAATGCTTGAGGTTATTATTGTGGTGATTGACACCAATGCTTGAGGTTATTATTGTGACCACTGACACCAATGCTTGAGGTTATTATTGTGACCACTGGCACCAATGCTTGAGGTTATTATTGTGGTGATTGACACCAATGCTTGAGGTTATTATTGTGGTGATTGACACCAATGCTTGAGGTTATTATTGTGACCACTGGCACCAATGCTTGAGGTTATTATTGTGACAACTGGCACCAATGCTTGAGGTTATTATTGTGGTGATTGACACCAATGCTAGGGGTTATTATTGTGACCGCTGGCACCAATGCTTGAGGGTATTATTGTGACCACTGACACCAATGCTTGAGGTTATTATTGTGACCACTGACACCAATGCTTGAGGTTATTATTGTGACCACTGACACCAATGCTTGAGGTTATTATTGTGACCACTGACACCAATGCTTGAGGTTATTATTGTGGAAAGAGATGATTTGGACTAATTGAATGGGAAAGGAGAGAGGTTCTGGTCCGCATCCCTGGTACAATATGTAAAAGAGAATTTCTTTTCAAAAAATGGGACTTTAAAGGACCATGAACACTCAAAAGATGAAAATTATGTAAAATAATGAAAATTTATTACAAATGATAAATACATTATATATCAAAAACTAAAACACGTGATAACACTGAGATAATCAAAACACAAGATGAAAACATGAATAATGGGAGAAGCCCAAACCAACTGTCACAAAGACAGATAAAATCCAGTGCGTTTCGACATGTAGGATGAGGGTCTTCTTCAGGGAAAAAGGGAATGGGCTGAAAACTTCCAAGTAGATACAGACAATCTATAAGATTGATACAGATGTAATATTATAATTATGATTATACGTAGAATAGCAAAATATCATAATATCATATATTTAATAGATACAATAACTAAATCTGTATAGCTAAACATCTATTAGTGTTATCAGTGTTATCATGTGTTTTAGTTTTTGATGTATAATGTATTTATCTTTTGTAATACATTTTCATTATTTTATATCATTTTCATCTTTTGAGTGTTCATGGTCCTTTAAAGTCCCATTTTTGAGGAAATTCTCTTTTACACGAGGTTATTATTGTGACCACTGACACCAATGCTTGAGGTTATTTTTGTGACCACTGACACCAATGCTTGAGGTTATTTTTGTGACCACTGACACCAATTCTAGGGTTACAATCACTGCCACTGATACCAAAGATGGGTGCTATTTTACTCACACGTTCTCTTCCTTGTGTAATTAATGACTTTAAAGTTTTAAAACTTTTTTTGCATTCCTATACTTTCAATGTATCAGCATTTTTTTTATTTTCCTGTTGTGGTATGGATAGTTTGGAAGAATTTACCAGGTCATTGACTAACTAATGTTGAGAACTGCTGCCTTAGACACACACAAACAGGTAAGATTGTTTTAATTCGTTTATTAAACATCTAATAGACATAAACAGATGTGCCCTGGTAATGAGTCCTGTGAGACTAGTCAGTATTTTTCGAAAATATACAAGGAGGAAATATATATAAGACCTCCATGACACCTTAATACATGTACAGAGCCACCATCACACATAATTACAGGTAAATTATTTTGCAGACTATGTCACTAATTACATTGCATAGTAGCTGACTGCTTAGCCACCCAAACCCTTTCATTCACTGCATTAACAAAATTGCAATATTCAAGTAGAGAACATTCTCAAACACACATCTAATAGTCAAACACAAACTATATAAAGAATAAGTGCAGACTTTTGGCCAGATTTAGTGCCCAGGATTACAAGTTAAAAACAGACAGCAAGGTCCTTTTGGTGCCCTTTTCTTAGGTTTTCATTAAAACGCGAGTGGGAGGAGAGGGGGAGAAAGGAGAGAATAGGGTTAAAGAGAGGTATAAAAAATAAGATAAACAATTATTACTCTTTTTTTATTGGTTATGTCCTTTTCTTTTCTTCTCTTTTCTCTTTTTGTTTGTAAGTGGGTGGAGAGCCTTATGCCCTGTACACACGACCGGTTTTGTTGTCAGAATAAACTCTGAATGTTTTTACGACGGAATTCCGCTCAAGCTGTCTTGCATACACGCGGTCACACCAAATTCCAACCGTCCAGAACGCGGTGACATACAACACGTACAATGGGACTAGAAAATGGAAGTTCAATTGCCAGTAGCCAATAGCTTCCATCTCCTACTTGCTTCAGAGCATGCGTCATTTTTGGTGTGTCGGAACAGCATACAGACGAGCAGTAATTTGTTCTCTATCTAAGTCTGTCTGAATTTTCGACAGAAAAAGTCCGATGGGGCATACACACGGTTGGAATATATGATGAAACGCTCCCATCGGACTCTTTCCGTCGGAAATTCTGCTTGTGTGTACACGGCATTAGAGTATATTGGCTCATTGATTATACCAAGTTGGTTGGTATTTTATCCTTACCTGATTATGTTGTATATACTGTAAGTGGACATGTCTGGTGGGTTAAATTAAATGATAAATAGAATCATAAAAAGACACAAAGAAAGCATAAACACACATACAAATACTGTATATTGTACACAAGGTCATAATATCATAATTAACACAATATGGCCAAAGGGTTATGGACAACTATATAAACTTTTTTGAAATCCCATTCTGAAACCATGGCCATTAATATGGAGTTGGCTTCCCTTTGATGCTAATATAGCCACCACTTTTCTGGGAAGTTATTTTGGAGAGTGTCTGTGGGACATTGTGCCCATTTGTGAGGTCAGGTACTGATGTTGGATGAGAAAACCTGCCTTGCCATGAGAGTTCCAATTCATCCCAAAGGTGATCAGTAAGGTTGAAGTCAGGGTTCTGTGCAGGCCACTTGAGTTCCTCCACACCAAACCAGTCAAACCATGCCTTTATGGAGCTGGTTTTGTACACAGGGGACAGTCATGCTGAAACAGAAAAGATTCTTCACCAAACTGTTACCACATGGTTGGTTGGTGTACCATATAGTCTATATATTGGCTAACTGAGTAGATTCATGGATATTAACTTTTATGACACCTGTTATGTTGTTCTGCTTACCCAGCTTATTTAATGCAAGCAGCCATAAAATTATTTGTATACAGCTCACGCCTTAAGTCTATTGTTCAGAAATGAAAGCCAAAGCTGCCCGAAGAAGGTACACCATAGACACTGTAGCTGAGGCTACTCCATGTGAGGAAGCCTCAAGAAGTATGAACATCTAATGGATCCCGAGATGCTTCTTGTTGTAGCTCCTCACACATAGGGGTTTGTTTCTAAATGTTTTCACACAACGTTCTTCTAAAATTCTCACATTTTTCCAACTAAGTCCAATTAGAAAAATGGATGAGTCCTGGGGGGAAAACTTTGGGAGTCTTGTGTGAAAGCCTTAATCTCACAACGTTTATAGCTCCTGACAAACAGCATGCTTGATAAAAGAAAAGAAAAGAAAAGAAAAGAAAAGAAAAGTTAAGAAAATTGAGTTGCAAAATTTTGCCTGCCTACATTTAGAAACCTAAGTGTTGTAAGCCTATCGTTTTGAAGGATAGAGATACTTTTATAACACAGCTTAGGCTTCTTTCTCTGGCTTAATAAGGTTTATAATTACATACAGTATTTCCTTATATACACACATTAGAATAAATTAATAAAACTATAGAATAAAATAAATTTGTTCTGCAAAATCTGCAAAACAGACTTCTCATTATTTGTTCAAACCTCTGGGAATTTGGATCTCTCTTCATTAGATGCAAAGATCTAAACACAGTCTTATTATGTAGTAGTGACCATCTGAAATTGCTGTTTTGGAAATGTGGAATATTGTTTTGATGTGACTCTACTTGGTCATTGATCTTCACTCTACCAGCTGCGTCAGGGTGTTGTCTACATTTCTAACTACATTTCTTTAGAATTTTTATTCCATACATTCCCATTGCTGTAATAACGTTGTAACACTAAAATCTTCAAAGCTGTGATGGCCTTGAAATGAACTCTTAATGGAAACATTAATATTCCCGTGACTGATAATATTCTTGTTTTAGTTTATTCAGGAATGCAATGCTTGGCTGGCTTCTCAAACAAACTCCAGCTCAAAAGAAGGTAGATTATACCAGATGAGTTATTTTGGCTTGTACTAGGGATGCAACAATACCTTTTTTTTTTTTTTTACAACGAGTATAAGTACCAATACTTTTTTTTTTAAACTCGTCAATACCAATTACCGATGTCTACTGCAACTTTTTTGTTTACCCTTCAGCTGTCAGCAATGGTACAAAGCATTGAAAAGTTATACACATTTTTTTTTTTTAAATGTTGTGCTTTAAATTGGTAAATGTATGAAATGTGTAAATATATGTTAAAGGTGTAAAAATATTAAGGAACAAAGCAAACAAAAAAAGTTTTAATTATAGTTTATAAATTAGAAGTGAACAAAAAAAATCAGCAGGAAAATAATAATTAAATGGAGAGGGATAATAAGGAGTTAATAAGGCCCCAGGGGCGAGCAGTTCTCTTGGCTCTCTGAGTCTATACACGGATAGCAATGGTTTTTGCCTTCAGATTGTCGGCCAGTGGCAGTTATAATAATTACAGGCAGATGCTCCCTGGGTGCCGGGGAGGCACTTAACAATGTGAGTAGCTTTTTATTATGTGTTGATGTGTTTTAATAAAGAAGTTTTTGCACGATGATATCCCTCTCTGCTTTATACACATGGTGAGCTCCAACTGGTCTGTGCAAAAAGAAACAGCATTAAGGACACCAAGCCATGCACGGTGGAGCTGTGGCAAGCTTTCTTTTGATTCCTTTTTTTCATAAGCCATTAAGTGTCAGCTACATTTGGTGAGTCTGGACCCATTGGGTTTGGGGCACAGTGAACACGGAGTGAATTGAAGTGGAATAGAACTGCACTTTCACTTTAAGAGCGCTAGCATCAATCATTAGAGGATGTGATTGATCTATACGCCAATCATTTTTTTAGATGAAAACTTTGCAAGGCTTTATTCCAATGATATTGTCTAGCAAAAATTATTATTTTTTTAAAATTCAATTTAAATACAAAAAAGTAGTGAATTAGAAAAATTATATTTTTTATTTATTTATTAAAGGTACTTGTATAGCGCTGTCAATTTACACATTGCTTAACATATACAGGATATCGTACATTCATATCAGTCCCCGCCCTCAATGAGCTTACAATCTAAGATTCCTTAACTCACATTCATACTGGGCCGATTTAGACAGGAGACAAATACCCTACCAGCATGGCTTAGGAGTGTGGGTGGAAACCCACGCATGGACAGGGAGAATATGCAAACTCCAGGCTCCAGGCAAACTTCGACCTTAGTGCTGCTAGGTGGAAGTTTAAAAGAAACAGTATTCCTGTAGATAAAAGGTAAACATTTTATTCTTTATTTTTCTGTTTGCAGTGCTTTGTACCAGAATCATAAATTAGGGTCATTGTAAAGTAATTTTGTGTTTTTCAGTTTTACACATTTTTAATGTGAACACATGCAAACTTTTTTTTTAGTTATGTTTCTTTAACTGACATCTTATGCAGATCGAAGCTCATCTCTTTCATTTAAGGATGAATGAAACAATGTTACTTTGTATCTCTGAATTGTCAGAACAATATTTTTCTATTTTTTCAGGAACTGCTGGCTGTCATTTTGACAGTGGGGAATTGCTGGCAAATACAAAGGGTGGGGGCAAAGTGTTGGGGGAGAGGACAGGGCATATTGCACATACCCTATGTAGTTTGATAACATTTTTTGAAGTGTGTAGCATGTCCAATGCCCACAACTGGGTAAAATACAACTAGAATCTGGCTTAATCCTCCTTCATGATCCATCATCTATCACCAGACATTGAATAATGGCACAATTTAACCCACTTCCTGTGAACCCAGTCTGTTAGAGAGCCCCTGGATTATCCCATGTTGAATACCACAGACAAATTACAGTACAATCTTCCAGTATGTTCAAAATCATGGAGCAGAAGAAGATGCAGAACTACCCAAACCACTTACAATGTAAGATGCAAGGGCACAGTGTCCAACAAGGAGATTTTGGTGGTTGTACATGAAGGGGCTTGGTTACAAAAAATTGTTAGGATAGACAGGATAGTGAGCACTGGATGAGGTTATGAGTTGGGAGACCAATTGTAGGTTAATGTAAGAGCTGGGAAGGCAGTTTTGGAATAAATGTGGACAGAGGTCAAATACATTGGTGGGACATAAAGTCTTTTGAAGACAGAGAGAGAGAGAGCGGCACCACTCTGAGTGCAGTAAATTAGTTAAAATTCAAGTTTTAATAAGCGTTATTTCTACTCACATTGGAGTGGAGAAAGACAAGCATAGCATGGGTAAAAGGCTTAGGCTCCTGTGGTCCAGCTGGGCAGTGGTGTTGGTCAGCAGTCCCTGGCAGCTCTGGTGGTTCCCGAGGCTCCGAGGCTGAAGACAGTCACGCGCGTCAGCAATAATGGACGGGAGGCGTGGTCAAGCTCGCGTTTGGGGCATGCATGCTCATTCTTAAGGCATAAAGTGCGGCCATCTTTAGTGAGGGTTTTATAGAACTGGAGGGGAGGCAGTACATTGGACTACAAGTCACGGCTGGTCAATGTCAGTGCCAGACTCCCTGCTGGTCTCTCACTAATAATGTGCAGATAATTTTAGGATAATGCTTGCGATGATAGTACTATTAAATTGCATGTGTTCGTGAGTAAAATTAATACATGGGAAGTAGAAAATTACAAATAAGAATGGCAATAAAAATGGTCTGATGATCTGAAAACATTGCTTTAGGGCACCTCTGGACGTTTGGAAAAGTTCACCTGCTGCTGGAACCAGACCTGTGTTAAAGGTTCTGGTCGGTGTCAGTGTAGGTGGCCAGCTGTAAAGAGCAGAAGGGACTCTATATGTATAGGTAAAGAAAGAGAGAGAGAGAGCGGCGCCACTCTGAGTGCAGTAAGTTATGTAAGATCCAAGTTTTAATAAGCGTTATTTCAACTCACATTTCAGTGAAGAAAGACAAGCATAGCATGGGTAAAAGGCTTAGGCTACTGTGGTCCAGCTGGGCAGCAGTGTTGGTCAACAGTTCCCGGTGTCTCCGGTGGTTCCCGAGGCTGAAGACACTCACAAGGCAAACGTATCAGCAATGCTGGACGGGAGGTGTGGTCGAGCTCGCATTCGGGGCATGCATACTCCTTTGTCAGGCATATGGTGAGGCCATCTTTAGAGAGGGTTTTATAGAACTGGAGGGGGGCAGTTACTACAAGTCACAGCTGGCCAATGTCAGCGCCAGACTCCCTGCTGGTCTCTCACTAATAATAATTTTACGATAATGCTTGGGGTAATGGCACTTATAAAGTGCATGAGTTCATGAGTAAAATGAATACATGGGAAGGAGAAAATTACAAATAAGAATGGTAATAAAAGTGGGATTAAAAAACTCCATTATAATCAATATGATTGCTAATATTTGGTCCACCGTTACTTACAAACAAAGCATGCAGAGACACGGGAATCTCTATTTGACTGTAAAGGCCCTGTTGAAAAATATATATTAAAAATATATAGGTTTAAAAGGCGTGTATAGAGGAACACAGGCAAAATTATGACAAAAAACTCAATTACATCTAAACACATATATACCCATACATATATACACTTATGGGAGATAAGGTTTAGGAAATTAAGTATATGTGTATGTATACAAGCATCTTAAGGTTATCCCCCATGACATTGGGCTAGAAGCAGTGCAACACTTTCTCCAGCCAAAATCCCTTAATTAATCCTAGGCAAGCTTATTTCATTATGGAATATACAAAATTTTGCTTAACACACAACTATTTTAAGTTTGAAAATTAATATTACCAACAGGTCCAAGGCACAGCTATGGGGGCAAACTTTGCCCCCAGCTATGCGAACCTTACAATTGGCCTCTGGGAACAACGTTCCATCTGGCACAACAATTCCTATTCAAAACACATAATATTTTTCGGATGATATATAAACAATATAGTCGTCATCTGGGATGGCACTATGTCCGAAGCTGACGATTTTGTCTCTTACTGCAACACCAATAACCTTGGTCTGTCCTTCACATCAGTATGTGACCCTGATACATTGGCTTTTCTTGATTTAGAATTGGGTCACACGGACACAACGATAAACACCAAAACTTACACAAAACCAACTGCAGGCAACTCATATCTTCATTTTCGCAGCTGTCATCATCCCAGGTGGATATCCAATATACCTAAGTGTCAATTATGCAGTATAAAACATAATTGCACCCGCTTAGAAGATTTCTCCACACAGGGAGACCTCTTTAACCACTTGACAACTGGGCACTTAAACCCCCTTCCAAACCAGACCAATTTTCAGCTTTTGGTGCTCTCACATTTTGAATGACAATTACTCAGCCATGCAACACTGTATCTATATGAAATTTTTGTCCTTTTTTTCACACAAATAAAGCTTTCTTTTGGTGGTATTTAATCACCGCTGGGATCTTTATTTTTAGCGCTATAAAAGAAAAAAGACCGAAAAATCTGTAAAAAAAATACATTTTTCTTCATTTCTGTTATAATATTTTGCAAATTAGTAATTTTTCTTCATATATTTTGGCCAAAATTTATTCCGCTACATATCTTTGGTAAAAATAACCCAAATCAGTGGATATTATTTGGTCTTTGTGAAAGTTATAGAGTCCAAAAGCTATGGTGCGAATATCTGAAAATTGATCACACTTGAAGTACTGACGGCCTATCTAATTTCTTGAGACCCTAACATGCCAGAAAAGTACAAATACCCCCCAAATGACCCCTTTTTGGAAAGAAGACATTCCAAGGTATTTAGAAAGATGCATGGTGAGTTTTTTGAAGTTGTCATTTTTTTCCCCACAATTCTTTGCAAAATCAAGGTTTTTTTTTTACTTTTTTTTTTTCCACAAAATTGTCATATTAGCAGGTTATTTCTCACACACAGCATATGCATACCACAAATTACACCCCAAAACACATTCTACTATTACTCCCGAGTACGGCGATACCACATATGTGAGACTTTTACACAGCGTGGCCACATACAGAGGCCCAACATGCAGGGGAGCACCTTCAGGCGTTCTGGAACACCCAGGCCAATTCTGACATTTCTCTCCTACATGTAAAAATCATCATTTATTAGCTAGAAAATTACATAGAACCCAAAACATTATATATGTTTTTTTAGCAAAGACCCTAGAGAATACAATGGCAGTCGTTGCAACTTTTTATCTCGCACGGTATTTGCGCAGCAATTTTTTTAACGCATTTTTTTGGAAAAAAAACTGTTTTGTGCTTTACAAAAACCAAAACAGTAAAGTTAGCCCAATGTTTTTGCATAATGTGAAAGATGAAGTTACGCCAAGTAAATAGATACCCAACATGTCACCTTTCAAAATTGCACGCGCTTGTGGAATGGCGCCAAATTTTTTACTGGTTACATGTTGTGAGTTACAGAGGAGGTCTAGGGCCAAAATTACTGCTCTCGCTCTACCGATTGCAGTGATACCTCACATGTGTGGTTTGAACACCGTTTTCATATGTGGGCGGGACTTACATATGCGTTCGCTTCTGCATGCGAGCACACAGGGACAGGGGCGCTTTAAATTTTTTTTTTTTTTTTATTGTTCATTTTACTTTATTTATTTTAGTTTGATGCTTTTTTCCCAAAAAAAAGTTTTTGACCACTTTTATTCCTATTACAAGGAATGTAAACATCCCTTGTAATAGGAATATGGCATGACAGGTCCTCTTTACAGTGAGATATGGGGTCAATAAGACCCCACATCTCACCTCTAGGCTGGGAAGCCTGAAATTTAAAAAAAAAAAAAACGATTCTGGCTTCGATCGTAGCGGTGAGTCGGTAGAAGCGCGGGAGGGGGGGACATCCCCTCTCGCCTCCCGTAAGAACGATCAAGCAGTGGAACAGCTGCTATGATCATTCTTATGGTGTAGGAAATCGCCAGCTGAAAAAGCTGATATCTGAATGATACCTGTAGCTGCAGGTATCATTCACATATCCCAAAGTCAAGGACGTTGTATGACGGCCGGCGGGCGGGAAGGGGTTAAAACGCATTTTTATTTTAACACAAAGTTGTCCATTTATACAATGTTTCTACCACATAACATGTACATACCAAAAATGACACCCCAAAATAGATTCTCCTACTCCCCCTGAGTACGGCGATACCACATGTGTGAGACTTCCACAGCCTGGCCACATACAGAGGCCGAGTACAGCTGAGTATGGCTCAGCATGGCAGGGTATGGCTGGGTATGGCGGGGTATTGCAGAGTATGGCGGGGTATTGCGGAGTATGGCGGGGTATGGCGGGGTATGGCGGGGTTTGGTGGGGTATTGCGGACTATGGCGGGGTATGGCAGAGTATGGTGGGGTATGGCGGGGTATTGTGGAGTATGACGGGGTATTGCGGAGTATGGCGGGGTATTGCGGAGTATGGCGGGGTATTGCAGAGTATGGCGGGGTATTGCAGAGTATGGCGGGGTATTGCGGAGTATGGCGGGGTATGGCGGGGTATGGTGGAATATGGCGGAGTATGGCGGAGTATGGCGGGGTATGGCGGGGTATTGCGGAGTATGGCGGGGTATTGCGGAGTATGGCAGGGTATGGCGGAGTATGGCGGGGTATGGCAGAGTATGGCAGGGTATGGCGGAGTATGGCGGAGTATGGCGGGGTATGGCGGAGTATGGCGGGGTATGGCGGGGTATGGCGGAGTATGGCGGGGTAATGCGGGGTATTGCAGGGTAATGCGGGGTATTGCAGGGTAATGTGGGGCTTTGCAGAGTATTGTGGAGGTATTGCAGAGTAATGTGGGGTATTCCAGGGTAATGTGGGGCTTTGCAGAGTAGTAGGGATGGCTGAGCATGGATGGATGGATGGATGGATGTCACTGTGCAGTGCTGTGGGCACTACAGATGCAGCCCCCAGTGCTGCTACCGATCGGTACACAGGAGGGGAGGAGAGGAATGACGATGACGGCTGTCTGTTTACATGTGATTGCGCCATCATTTGACGGCGCGATCACATGGTAAACGGCTGCGATCAGCGGCCATTTACTGGGATCCATGATGCGCCGGGTCCTCTGGACCCGGCGGTCACGGATGTGTTCGGGTGCGTGCCCCAGGGCGCGCAAGAGAGGGGAATTCTGGGAGGACATCATAGTACGCCCTCCCAGAGTTAAGCAACCGCCCTGCAGCCGTCATTTGGCTATGGGCCGGTTGTTAAGTGGTTAAACTAAATTTTTTGGAAAAAGGATAACCGGCCTCGCTAGTCCAGGATGCGTATAACCAATTCCTGAGCGACACACCTA
Organism: Aquarana catesbeiana; assembly: GCF_042186555.1. NCBI lineage: Eukaryota > Metazoa > Chordata > Amphibia > Anura > Ranidae > Aquarana > Aquarana catesbeiana. The sequence goes on from NC_133324.1 coordinate 962,480,903, forward strand.
GACCCAATTGCCATCACTCAACACCTCCACAGACCACTAGATTTATCACTCAGTTCCATACACAGCACAAAACGATGGAACAGATTTTTCATAAGCATTGTTGCATATTGCAGGAAGACCCTCACCTTCAAAGCTCCCTCAGTACCACACCTAAAATTACATACAGGAACGCCAATAACATAAAAGGAAAAATTGCTCACAGTAAACTTAAATCTAGTAAGGCCAATTCCAGACCCACCTCTACTTTTCTGGACATCAAAGGAATGTATCAGTGTTGCAAGTTTAATTGCATGACCTGTAAATTCGTTCAACACAGGCAAAAACTGTTCACCACCAAAGGAAAGACATACCATCTTGGGGAATTCTACAATCGTTCTTCATAATTCATCATCTTCATAATTCCTAACCTGCCCCTGCGGCCTGCTTTATGTAGACTGCACCATCCGAACTTTACATAAGCAGTTCGGACAGCACAGCAGTTCTATTGAAGAGGGTAGTGAGCTCACCCTTCCGAGACATTTCACGGAGTTCCGCCAAAGATCCACGAGTGGACTACACGCTTGGGTAGTGGAATCTGTCCCCGGATGTCTCCCACAGGCAGAGCGCATCAAGCATCTCTGTGAGAGGAAACTTTCTGCATATACACCCTGGATAGCCTAAAACTGGGGTGCTTGAACGAGGACATCGAAATACATTCCATCTATTAACCATCTCCATATATATTATTTGCCAAATCCTTTATGAGACTATCCTCCCCCCAATGTCATGGAGATAACCTTGAGATGCTTTTATACATACACAAATACTTAATTTCCTAAAACTTATCTCCCATAAAGAAATCCCAAGATACTTATTTGAGAGATATGAACGTGTGTGTGTGTGTGTATGCTAATGCACATGCTCTATCTCTCTAACCCTCTCAGTTTTACAAGCCCATACACCACATCCATTCATGGACCTTTTTATTGCATGTTTTTATTGCATGGTTATGTGTATATATGTATGGGTATACACATATATGTATATATATATATATATATATATATATATATATACACATATATGTATTCACATGTAATTGAGTTTTTGCCATAATTTTGCCTATGTGTTATGCCGCATACACACAGTTGGAATTTCCGACAACAAATGTTCGATGTGAGCTTGTTGTCAGAAATTCCGACTGTGTGTAGGCTCCATCGGACATTTTCTGTCGGAATTTCCGACAACAAAAATTTGAGAGCTGGATCTCAAATTTTCCGATAACAAAATCTGTTGTCGTAAATTCCGAGTGTGTTTAGACAATTCCGATGCACAAAATTCCACACATGCTCGCAATCAAGGAGAAGAGCCGCACTGGCTATTGAACTTCATTTTTCTCGGCTCGTTGTACGTCTTATACGTCACCGCGTTCTTGACGTTATGAACATTTGTGTGACAGTGTGTATGCAAGACAAGTTTGAGCCAACATCCGTCGGAAAAGAATCCAGGATTCTGTTGTCGGAATGTCCAATCGTGTGTACGCAGCATTCCTCTATACACGCTTTTTAAACATATATATTTTGTATAAATATTTTTCAACAGGACTTATACGGTCAAATAAAGATTGTCTTGGCTCTGCATGCTTTGTTTGTAAGTATATCACAGTGGACCAAATATTAGCAATCATATTGATTATAATGGAGTTTTTTAATCCCACTTTTATTACCATTCTTATTTGTAATTTTCTCCTTCCCATGTATTCATTTTACTCATGAACTCATGGACTTTATAAGTGCTATTACCCCAAGCATTATCATAAAATTATCTCCACATTATTAGTAAGAGACCAGCAGGGAGTCCGGCGCTGACATTGGCCAGCTGTGACTTGTAGTAACTGCCCCTCTCCAGTTCTATAAAACCCTCTCTAAAGATGGCCTTACCATATGCCTGACAAAGCAGTATGCATGCTCCGAATGTGAGCTTGACCACACCTCCCGTCCAACATTGCTGACACGCTTGCCTTGTGAGTGTCTTCAGCCTCGGGAACCACCAGAGCCGCCGGGAAATGCTGACCAACACTACTGCCCAGCTGGACCACAAGAGCCTAAGCCTTTTACCCATGCTATGCTTGCTTGTCTTTCTCCATTGAAATGTGAGTTGAAATAACTCTTATTAAAAATTGACACCAACCAGAACCTTTAACACAGATCTGGTTCCAGCAGCACTTGAATTTTTCCAAAGGTCCAGAGGTGCCCTAAGGCAATGTTTTCAGATCGCACTGGTTGCTGTTCTAATGCTCCATTTTTTATCTTATATAGTGTTTTGAAGACAAAGTACTAAAATGTCAATTTAAAGAAGTGCAATGGTGAAAGGTTGGCCAAATCTTTTCAAGGTGCATCAAATCACAAAAATGTTTAAAGACTTGCATTTTGTCTTCTGTAGAAAGCAGCCAGTGTAAGCAGAAAAGCCGGGCCCAAAAGCCAGGATGTTAAAGAGAAATATCCTTCCCCTCTAGGTAGAAGCAGGGGTCTTTCTGCAGAGGTCCCAGACTCACCCATTGAGATTTAGAGAACACACCAGTCACCTCAGCAGACAGATTACTACAACTAGTAAGTTACAACTTGTAACTGTCAGTTGATTCCTTTCACAGATGGCACATCAAAAAAATCAAACACTCATTGTTGAAGTCCTGATTGTTGGATTCGAGAATCTCATTGAATACAGAATCCCTCTCTTCCTTCTTTTACTGATCATATACACATTTACTTGTATTGAGAACATCCTGATTATATTTTTGGTATCTATAAGCCCTCGTCTCCATTGTCCCATGTACATCCTGATCGGTAATTTGCTTTTCTGTGAATTTCTCTACACAACGGATCTGGTCCCCCAGATGCTGCACCATATGCTCTCTAAAAGACCGGTCATCTCCCATCTCGGCTGTTCTGTCCAGTTAAGTGTATCTGGAGCTGTAACGATCGTTGAGACTTTACTGCTCACTCTGATGTCATACGACAGATATTTAGCCATTTGTAAGCCTCTCAGATACTCCGTTCTCATACACAATAGACTCTGCTTCTATTTGGTGACCATGATTTGGCTCATTTCAATTATACTCATTACAGTTACATTTTACTTTGTAATAAATCTTGAATTTTGTGGCCCTCTGACCATCGATCATTTTTATTGTGACTTCACCCCATATGTTTCCTTTGCATGCTCAGAAATAATGACTGTTGTTTTACTTGGCTTATCGGTCAGCGTTACAGTAACCATTATACCTTTCTTTTTCATTGTTCTGTCCTACATCTTTATCATAGTTGCAATCCTCAGGATACAGACGTCGGCGGGAAGGCAGAAAGCCTTCTCTACCTGCAGCTCACACCTCCTAGTGGTGACCATATATTACACTGCACTGTTTTGCCTATATGTGATGCCAAGGAGTAGTCAATATCTCAATGTCTACAAAGGATTGTCCTTCACATACTTTTCCGTGACACCGATGATCAACCCCATCATTTATACTTTAAGGAATGAGGAGATCCATAAAGCTCTGCAGGCAGCAATCAGTCAAATAAAAATAGTTTATAGTTAGCATACAACAAATAAATGAGTATTATATTATACCAATGGTTATTAATTGTTTTCATTTTCTTCTAAAGTAGTATTCCTATTTATTTATTTCTTTTTACTTTTATTCCTGGGCCCATGAGGGTAAACACATATAGATACAAAAGAACAGCAGGGTAACAATTCTCGTTAAGTTACAGCATGACAAAAATCGTAAATACACTGTATTACCAAAAGTATTGTGACACCTGTCTTTACACACACACACATGAACTTTAACCACTTCCCACCTGGCCACTACACATAAACGGCCGAGTGGGCGTTTCCTCCCTCTGAGTGGATGTTCCAGGAGAGGGATTGTGCAGCCACGTGCATGCGCAGCCACGCAAACCCGATGCGCCCATGTCCCCCAGACACGCCGCATCTCA